>NC_091159.1:46082621-46112798 GCF_040958095.1 Procambarus clarkii | reverse complement strand
AAAATGCTACAGTACTGTAGCAATTTTAAAATTAAAATATTTTTTTCTGCTATATGATTTACTGTATATACAAAAATCTGTACACACAAAATCATTTCAGTGAGATAATTTGGAGAGAACTAATTATATTTTATATATCTTTGTCTAAGTTTGTCAGTACTGTACTGTGTAAAGGTTATTGCTATAAGTTAAATTCTTCAAGGTTTCTAGGTTACCATCGTTTAATTATCAGTTGAAAATTTAGTATTTTGTTGTTAAGAAAGGTTAATGATTAATTTCATTTAAATATTTATCTCTTCTGTAAAGGCACACTACTCAATATTGTGAAATACAAGTACAGTAGTGACTTGTTATTGTTAGCATTGAGGAGTTATTGGGAATTCAAACTGTAATTGCTTTGTCCCTAAAAGGTTTTTAATTTTGTTTAAAGTACATATCATTTAATATTTTTATTAGTTGTATATAAAAGCCTTAACTAATGGTGCTGATATTTAGGGTCTCAGTAATACAGTTAGTCTCTTTCTCAACTCACAATCGGGAATCTTGAGTTCGAATTCCAGGCATATGACAGGGATGGTTGGGCACGTTTACTATCACTTAATGCTTGTGTTCACCTAGCAATAAATAGGTACCCAGGAGTTAGTCAACGGTTGAGGAGTTACATCTTGGGAAGGGTCAGTAGTTCGACCTTGGGATCGCTCCAAGCAACAGCCTGGTGAACCAAACTCTCACAAGTCAAGTCTGGCCTCGGGCCGGGCTTGGGGAGTAGAAGAACTCCCAGAACCCCATCAAGCAGGTATCAACCAGGTATCAACCAGGGAAGCCTCAATATAAGCCTAACATGTATACATACACAGGTTGCCTGTCTCTAACAAAATGAATTGTGAATTATTACATACTTCTCCCTTTAAAATATGAAGAAGACATGACCTATTATTTTGTCATCCAAGGCATCAGAGTGCCAGTTCCTGGTTGTCCCAAATCATTCCCATTAGTTTTGAAACATTTTCATAAATAGTTTAATATTTTTCCAAATTATGTGCTTGAAATATATATATATGATATCCAAGAATATTCTCAAATATATATGTATTTTCAGTATTTTGTAGTTTTACTTCCTAATCTCTTTATCCTATTTAAACAAAATAAAATAATTCCAACAATTGACAATTCTAAATTATGCCATATCATTTGAAAGCCATCTCCAAACTATTAATATTCAAACCCCTTATAGAAGCTGGTCTTAAAAATAAAAAATAAAAAGTCGGTCAATACCCATTACAGTTGTGTACAGTATGGTTTCCTGTAACAAGTGTCTGGCCAAGTAATGTACAGTAGACTTTTAGTGAAGAATGAACACTCAAGGTGAAAATTTTGCTTTGCCCAGTTGCTTCTCTCAAAACAAACTCATCAAATCATATACAGTAACATGATTGTATCTTCCCCAAAAAGGCAGGGAAAACTAGAATAAATCCTCAGGGCCTGTGAGGAAGGGTATATTGTATAAATATTAAAGACATTTCTAAAGTACTGTAGTGAATGAATGAAGTATTTCTTTGAAAGAAAATATTGAATGAAGTGGAACACTAAAAATGTACAGCATATGTAATATAGTACATATAATTCAGCAACAAGCATAACTATCAAGTTAGAGCTGATACTGATATTTGTAGATTACCATTTATCCAGACTGACAGATCTAGAACACTTGAAACAGATAGCCAATTAGCTTATTCTTTGAATTTCAGCAAAATTATTCATTAATATAAGCAAAGAGTACAGTAGATAATTAAGAAATCCAAATTATTGTTTATTTATTTTGCCCAGGTTAATGGACCAATGATGAAGAAGCTCTCCTGTTGATAGTTGTCTATATCAAGGCATTTCATTTAGTGTCAGTACAAGTCTTCATGAGACAGTTGGTGGTTTTCTTACCCATATGGAATACAGTACAGTATAATGAGCTTTATGTTCATTCTTCATGTGCAATGGTATAAACAATTTAGTTATAAATAAAGTACAAATTTATTTATAAATAAATAAAGGACACCCCCTTATCTGGATATGCTTGTTATTTGTTTTGGAGTTTGTCCAAATAAAAATGTGCAATAAGATGGTGATGGTGATTCTTAAACAACGCTGTTTGTCTACCTAATTGTGTTTGTGCTGCGTTTTCAGCCATGTTTCCCCCTTTTTTATATTTATTTTTATTTGTTCTCGACACATTTTATTCTTTATACTCAATTAGTATTAAGTTTTAGTCATTAATGTTTTTCCTGCCCAAAACGCTTTGCGTAATAGTGGCTTTAGGCATTGTATGTACTAGCTCCATCTATAAATCGATCAAATTATGTAAAATCTCTTGTATGTATGTACCTTACCTGAATAAACATTTTATATTATTTTATTTAAAAATGTGTGATAAAGTGGAGTGTTGGAGTGGTACAAGTACATCAACATCTGAGGTACCTATCATCTGGTAAGATAGGTGGTCAGGCTAGACAGACAGACAGACAGGCAAGAGAGCCTCTTGGGCTCAATAGGCTCTCTTGCCCACTGGGCTCAACAGGCTGTGTTCACCAGATCACACACTAGAAGGTGAAGGGACAACGACGTTTCGGTCCGTCCTGGACCATTCTCAAGTCGATTGTGCAATCGACTTGAGAATGGTCCAGGACGGACCGAAACATCGTCGTCCCTTCACCTTCTAGTGTGTGGTCTGGTCAACATACTTCAGCCACGTTATTGTGACTCATCACCTCAACAGGCTGTCTTGCCTGTTGGGCTCAACAGGCTGTCTTGCCTGTTGGGCTTAACAGGCTGTCTTGCCTGTTGGGCTTAACAGGCTGCCTTGCCTGTTGGGCTCAATAAGCTGTCTTGCCTGTTGGGCTCAATAGGCTGTCTTGCCTGTTGGGCTCAATAGGCTGTCTTGCCTGTTGGGCTCAATAGGCTGTCTTGCCTGTTGGGCTCAATAGGCTGTCTTGCTTGTTGGGCTCAATAGGTTGTCTTGCCTGTTGGGCTCAACAGGCTGTCTTGCCAGTTGGGCTTAATAGGCTGCCTTGCCTCTTGGGCTCAATAGGCTGTCTTGCCTCTTGGGCTCAATAGGCTACCTTGCCTCTTGGGCTCAACAGGCTGTCTTGCCTCTTGGTTCAACAGGCTACCTTGCCTGTTGGGCTCAACAGGCTGCCTTGCCTGTTGGGCTCTATAGGCCGTCTTCCCTGTTGGGCTCAATAGGCCGTCTTGCCTGTTGGTCTTAACAGGCTGTCTTGCCTGTTGGGCTCAACAGGCTGTCTTACCTGTTGGGCTCAATAGGCTGTCTTACCTGTTGGGCTCAATAGGCTGTCTTGCCTGTTGGGCTCAATAGGCTGTCTTGCCTGTTGGGCTCAGTAGGCTGTCTTGCCTGTTGGGCTCAATAGGCTGTCTTTCCTGTTGGGCTCAATAGGCTGTCTTTCCTGTTGGGCTCAATAGGCTGTCTTGCCTGTTGGGCTCAATAGGCTGTCTTTCCTGTTGGGCTCAATAGGCTGTCTTGCCTGTTGGGCTCAATAGGCTGTCTTGCCTGTTGGGCTCAGTAGGCTGTCTTGCCTGTTGGGCTCAATAGGCTGTCTTTCCTGTTGGGCTCAATAGGCTGTCTTTCCTGTTGGGCTCAATAGGCTGTCTTGCCTGTTGAGCCAGCAAGACAGGCTCAACATCATATATATATATATATATATGATGTTATATATCACTTGAATGGTCCCTAATTTTCGGTTATATGTTATATATAGCTTGAATGGTCCCTAATTTTCGGTTATATATACAGTACACGTATAAAGGAGAGAGCTAGAGCTGTCCAAGTTTGGGGGCCAGATGTTTTGGGTTAGTCTCACCAAATTTTACAGGTGGTGTAATACTCCCCTTACACTCACCAATTTTTACAAATTGGTGGGTGTAAGGGGATAGTCAAAGAGGGAAAGGGGTGGGTGTAAGGGGATAGTCAAAGAGGGAAAAGGGGGAATTGGGGGATGAACCCCATGCTAAGCCCCTCCTTTAAGAAGAGGTTGAGATGAAATGTTTGGGATTGAGTTCATAGACATTATTATTTGTTCATTACACTGTATTACTCAGATATTTGGGAAAACCCACCCTCATGCACTCCTTTGATCAGGAATCTATATTTATAAAAATAGTATTTCTGTGTGTCTGTATAAGGTTGTAGGCCAGATGCTTTAGGTTAGCCTCACTAAATTGTACAGGGTGACTGGTGGGTGTAGGGGAGGGGGGGTTGGAATGAAGACGGATATAGGGGGTCAGGATTGATCCCTGTCCCCCTAAAGAGGAGTTGGGGGTTGGCCTCCATGCCTCTTTTATAGACCTAATGAAGTTGGTGAGGGGAAGATACACGAAAAAAAACAGGTTCTGGCGAGACATTTGATTTTTTTGGGACTCCTAACATATAAATGAAACATAATTTTTGAGTCAACCGCAAGTGGTCAACATGGGATTCTGCACCTGACTCAGTAATACTTTTCTGACAGATTGGTGGGTGTATATATACACAGACTGTCTGTCCCTGCAATTACAGCCCCGCTCCTGTGCCAGTTAAGTCCATTACGGGCTCTCCATAGCCCGTGCAACTTGGAACTTTTTGTTCCCAGTAGCTGAATCTATAACAACACCAACATGTCCCCGCAATAAAATGAATTTATTATGAATTTGGTAAGTGGTGGCGGTGAGCCCCCATTGGCGCCCGTCATGGGCGTGATGAAGTCAATGAGGGGAAAGACATGCCAACATGCATGATGGTCTGATAGCACTCCTGGTAATCCTTCATATGTAATAGAGTATCAGCAGAATGCTATACCTAATATTGATAATAATAACAGTAATAATGTAGTTTTGCCCATTGTGTTGATAATTATGGCATATATACAGTATATATTTAGCTTAAATTCGTAATATATCTCTTGATATTCTTTCTTTCAAAACAATTTAAACGATAGCTTTTATTCTTGACAAAAAAAAATCGAGTAAACTGAAAACAACGAAAATACAAGATAATTTGTTCCATATATGGAAAATTTTATCAAACTTTCACAAGTAGACCCGCCTCCTTATGACGTAAAATAAGCGACGGAGCATTACCGAGAAGAAGAATTCCGATCCTTTCTAAACCCCCGTTGGAGTGTTTAGGTGCGAGTGATGGTGGATCTCGGGTGCACATGTGATGCTCCTCCGTCCTCTCCGGTATCATAATAGTGTTTTTGTCCACCACGGTGCTGCTTGAGGAAGTCAGCACTGATGTGTCAGTGAAATTGACTGACTTGTAACGCCTTGTTAAGAGCAATGATGTGGTATTGTGGGGAACGGTAGCCCGCCATCACCACCATCGCCGCAGGTACCCTGGAGCCCGACCACTGGCGGCGGACACACCCATGGATAATGCTTAGAAACACTTCATAACATGTAAGTGAAGACGGTCTTGGCCTCATGTTTTAAGATAGTTTCAATAATATAAGTAAGATAGATTCAATAATATAAATAAGGTGTTGATCATTACCGTATGTTTAATATGTTGTCATAAGCAGATAACTCTGAGAAGCATAACTAGTACTTAAAATAATGACTTTAAATAATATTTTCGAGTATGGGAGAACAGACTACCATTGTTATGGCCAGATGTGTTTACGGTCACTACAAACTGGCCTTTACAGTTTGTAGTGACTTGAACACGTGACAAATCCCAGTTTGTGAGCCTGGGATTAATGCTCACTGTAGTACAAAGGTAAGAATACGAGGGCATAACTTCACATTGATCAAACGACTAACTGTGAATGTTCTGTGCAAATATGGTAGTATGTTAGATAGTTAGGATTTTTTTATTTTTTTTAATTTAAATTGTGCCCTGAGGGCTGAGTTTATTGGGCAGCGCCACTCATCTTGTGAGTGGACATACCGCCATAGCAGCATGTACAACACTCCCCAATAGGAAGAAAACCAGCTGGGTTGTTCATCCTGATAGTTAGTTGATAGTTAAGGATGTATTGTACCGTACTTCAAGACTAAGTGAAAGAAACATAGTAAATTTTTATTTTGTATAATAAACTGTAAAAACTTGAAATACCATGAGCATAGCTGCCTTCCTATAGGTATAATTGGATAGCAGCATGCCATTATATATAACAAAAATACATACATTACAGTACTGTGTTTAGTTACAAACAATAATATATTTTGTCTTTTGCAGAGGAATTCAAGATGAAGGCTATAATTGATAATATAGAGTGCCAGCGAGACTCTCCCAGATTCCGGTAAGTACTGTACAGTGTAAATAAAATTTAAGTTTTCATGTCAAACCTAAACAAGCTTGATAATTTAATTTGTCTTGTATGTATAACTTATTATTCATTTACCTAAAAAGATTAGGTCCATTAAATCATATATCTGCTGCCCTCTTGTCTAATTCAGTTCCTCAGCCCTTTACTTATTACATCCCTTTTTGTCACAGCTTCGTCTAAGTGCTTTAGTGTACTGGTTTAGCACTTTCTCCTGATAATTACCTTAACTTGCCTTGCAGACAAAAGTCTCTAGGTTTGAGTGACTTGATGATTGACATGAACTTAATGATTGACTTGAACTTAATGATTGGTTGAAGTGAATGGTGTGAAATGGATGCTCTAAGACTTCATCAGACAGCAGTATTACAGAGGGTGCCATGCATTCACCCTAGGGAAACAGGTGTGTTACTATGTAATATCTTGACTATGAATGCAGTGAATATATGCACATATAAAAGAACTTTGATAAAAACACCCAGGGGGGGGGTTAGCGAGATGCTGGTGTATTGGAACTGAGGAAAACACAAGGTACAATGTAGTATGTGGCACTGGCATTGTGAGAAGTGATGTAAACCCATGCCAAGGTTGCCAAGGTATGGACAAGGAAGCCTGGAAGGAAATTAACATGTTTCCCATTTGGTATTGAAAGAAATAGAGGTGTGGCTTTAAATCAGCTGATCTGTAGAAGCAGAGATTGCAAGAGTGCTTTGGACTTGTAGGTAAAGGGAAAGTGGCCAACTAGGTAGAAAGAAGTTGTGGGGAAAG
The DNA here is from genome assembly GCF_040958095.1 of Procambarus clarkii. Taxonomy (NCBI): domain Eukaryota; kingdom Metazoa; phylum Arthropoda; class Malacostraca; order Decapoda; family Cambaridae; genus Procambarus; species Procambarus clarkii. Next base: position 46,105,719 of record NC_091159.1, on the reverse strand, counting down.
TTGGAGTTAATGAATGGCAGTGGAAACCTATTAAGTATCCCTTCACTTTTATAGTAATAAAATATACCTGTTTGTCTTGTGTAGTTAAGAACTAGAAGGTAGAGGAAGGCAGCCAGAGAAGAAATGGGCAGGTATGGTATACAAGTATGCGAGGATGTGTGGATTGAATGTAAACTTCACGTAATACAGTTAGGGACAAGGCTGGGTAAAAGAGGTAGGTAAAGAGGGGGGTAATTGTATTTTTGTACCTTTCAGTATGTGACAACTGGCATAGCATTGTATACCTGATCTTAGGAAGCTCTTGGGTATTGCTGGTGATTACTGTTGGGGTGTGCTGCTGCTTGTATATCTCTGTGCTCTATAGAATTGATGTTCGTCCTTCGGATGTGAATATGGGTGTGACTTCCGTATATCAGGTCAAAAGCCAGTGTCAGATGATGGAGGATTAGACCAATCTGAGTATGGAAGGCTTGCCCACATACAGTACATTTGTGGGTGGGGGCTACTACAGAGATGGAGGTTGGTCTTGCTTTGAGTGCGGCACATTTCCTTTGGGCCTCTGCAGTCTGTCTATTTTCTGTCGCACAGGCCCCCTGTGGTGACTTTGCTTTTCCAAGTTGGACAGTCGTGAGCAAGCAACTCAAGTATTGGTGTTGATGTCCAGGTCTTTGAGGGTCACCTTGAGGCAGTCCTTGAATCATTTCTTCTGCCCCCAACAGAATGCGTGCCCTGGCATAATTCTCCATACAGCAGCTGTTTAGGCAGTCAGCTGTTAGGCATTCTGGCAACGTGGTCTGTCCATCTGGCCTGAGTTTTCCGTTGGAGGTTGTAGCCTCTACATACACCCTCTATACAATTAATTATATAATAATTTATTTTTGTATTGATATCTTGAACCTTCTTTTGCTATGTACATTATATGGTACAAGGCTTATTGGTTTGTTGTTTTTCAGTTCTACATAGTTCTTTTCTTAAAGGAAATAAAAGCATTGTTCCTGTTTCTAAGTACCATTTTTTTTTGTTTAGGCATTTTGAAAAATATTTTTTTTCTTCGCCTTTTATAATACGAGCTGCTAATTGATCATATTCTACTTATTCTTTTACAGACAAGTGCTTGAGGAAAATGAAAAAGACCTGGACACATTGGAAGGCAAACTGGAAAAGGTAAAATCTTCATTAGGTGTTTAGTGTTGCTGTAAGGCATTAGAGGATACATCATATTTATCCTTCTGATGCTGCTATCATCCACACTTGGATACAGAATGTTTAAACCAAGAGCAAAACCCACTATGATCTGAGGAATTAACTTGTGCTTGATACTACACATGCTATCTATATTTCAGTCACTTCTTGCACCAATACACTATTTAAAAGAGCTTCATTACTGTTTTGTCGTCAATGACTGTCTTTATGTACCTGTCTGTTCTCTACAAACAGAATGCTATGAGTAAGCATTTGCCTACCTGAAATGATTGTTAGATACCGTATTTAAAAAAAATATTTAGTGCACTCTATGGAATGATGCAGGCTTCTCAAGTTAGCACATCACCAATGCCTGGACTGCATGGAGTGAGCTCTTGTCATGCCCGAGATTAATAATATTAATTTGCAACTTTCCTCTTTAGGCTTTTTTGGGGATCGAATTTGTGGTTTCATCCCTTGCCTGTCCTTGAGTGGTATACAAATAGGGTCAGCATCAGCAGTAGACAGACACCACAATGAAGGGGGTATTTTGGGTGGTATAGTTGGCAATTTAGCCTCTTGCCCTCTCATTGGGGGGGGGGGGAAGGGGTCCCCTCTTCGTCTCGAGCCACACTGCTCTCCGGTAGTATATTGCCTGATTAAGGGTGCGTCCACTCAGTCCCCCTCTGTGGTGGTGAACACTGAGGATAGTCTTGCTCTTAGCTTCTCAGGGTTTGGTCCTAAGTGAGGTCAACATTTGGGGGCGTCTTGCTCACCGATGACTTCTCCCACTACCATTCTATCCTGAAAAAAGTTGGGAATTAGCCAAAATGTCGTTGTAGTGCATTTGGAAGATGACTGGTCATCCCTAGGTGAATTTGTCTTGGCATGTAATTATCAGCTGGCTCTATACTTTGCTACATTTCCTGATTGCAAGGTATGTTGGTCTGGAGTTATTTATACTAGTACTTCATATATCATTGTCCTCCAGAGCAGATTTTCCTTCTTGTGTTGTAGCTCACAAAGGACTCCAGCATAGACATGATTAATCTTGCTCCCATATGTCAGGTTCAACCCTGATTCCCAGCCTTACCCTCTCTTAGTCTTCACTCGGTTTTCTTTCAGAAGTTATGCTTCATGCTGAGGATCTGAGGTTGAACCTAGTGGGATGGATTGAGGCTCTAAATCAATGTGTGTATGTATTTTTTAGGTGTTAGGATATTCTGGTTTTGTATCTGCCAATTTTTGAGATGGCAATATGAGGTGGCTTGGTGTGTGCCTCTTACTCTTTCCCTTCACCCAAGTTTTTGGTGGTGGATTTGCCAGATTATGTTCTTGGATATGTTCTCTCCTCCCTGTCCTAACTGCTCTCATCATCTTCAAGCAATAGACTGACAGTGCACCTATCGTCTGTGGGAGACTAGATGTGCCTCGTAATGCTGTGTTCAAAAGTCCCACCGATTATGTGTGTAATTTCATTTGATACTAGTCCTCTGGTAATTGTTTGCCATATTGGGAACAAATCCTGAAAGCCTTAGTTTCTTTTCTGGTCCCTAGTAAAAAGATGGGCACCAAGTTTGGTACATCACCATCTGATGACTAATGCACATTCTAGGAACCATTGATGCTATGCAAAATTGCAAGGACATTTATGGACCTGAAAAATATTAGTGATGAGAAATCTATTACAAATAGTTAACTTGAAAATTGTCCCTCAGAATCTGCTGTCATTAACATTTTTTCACCTCACTATGGCCAAACTATAATTAGTAGAATTTTTCCCCATCAGAAAGCAGCATTTTATGATAAAAAATAATAAATAAATATATTTATACTGTATATATATATATTTTTTTTTTAATACACACCAGAAAATTGATACAATTTCAGATGTGTAGTTAGGGGGTTAGGTTAACTAGGACTTTCCAGACGTTTGGTTTTTAATCTAAAATATTTGGTGAAATTATTATCTATGTTTGTTCCAATTTTTAATCTTAAAACTGGAGAGCAACATTTACTTAAATTCATTTGATATGTCATCCATGAAAAGATGCTATACATCTGTTTGCTGCCTTATATTTAGAGTTAAGTAAATATGAATTACATTATTCAAATTTCTATAGCATGATGAAAATAGTGTGCTGTAATTTATGGAAGCGTAAACGTAAAAAGTTGAATTGCAATGTTTTATTTTGTTAATATATGTAACTTACTTCTTTCAATGGACAGGTAGTGAAGCAGTGTAACCAGATGGTATCTGCAGGAAAGCAGTTCAATCAAGAGCAAGAGTATGTACACTGTTATCTTTGTATGTTAGTAAGAACAACATTAAATTACTGACAGCTAAGGAATGAATTTTTGGTTTATTTTGGATTAAAAAAACAAGGAAACAAGTTAAATGGCTAGAAATTTGAAATTGCTTACAGCATGTAATAGAACACTAATAATAAGAGGATCCTGTTGTTGAAGAAGACATTGAAATTTATATAGTATAGACTGACAGGGAGTTGCATGAAAGGGCTTTATCTCAAATATTATCTGTGACTGTGAAAAGCTTGCTCCCTTAAGAATGCAATGATTGTGGATTCATTGCTGGAGTGCAACAGTGCTGGTTCTACGTGAAGCAGTGGAAGATGTGGGGTATCTTTCTTTATCTTCAAGAAGGTACAGTGCCCCCCAAAAATACGTAATCCAATTCTCAGAAATCCAAAAATGTGGTAGTCTGTTGGGCTGCTGCTTCCTTGCAAGATTCTTTATCTTCAAGAAGGTACAGTGCCCCTCCAAAAATACGTAATCCAATTCTCAGAAATCCAAAAATGTGGTAGTCTGTTGGGCTGCTGCTTCCTTGCAAAAATGCAGTAAAGGCTTTTGCAATCCTCGGACATTTCCATGGTGTAGAGGCTGAGGTTTTGGTGACATGCGCTCAGTTTCCCAGCTCCCACTTCTGGTTCACATGCCAAATTGACCTCTACTCTAGGCTTCTTAGGTTTTGATGATGGTTGTACTGGTGACAGCAGCACCAGTGCTACTTTGACAACATAGTGGATTTTGGTCCTACTTCTGCCTTGGCTGTTCCCCACATGCTTTTATGAAATATTTTGTGGGGCACTACTTCAAATTTAAAATAATTTAATTATTAGAGTATTAAAAACAGCTGGAAAATTATACAAATATTAAATGTCATGTAAAACATGGAAAACTAAAGTTTTGAAATTTCATATGTATTGTATAGAATATAATGAGATGTTTGACAGTGTTCAGCCATCGTTATAATGTAATGTAATTGTCATTCTCAATCCTAGAACCAGTGATGTAGTTCATTTATTCATGTGATATAATTGATGTAATATATACTGTAGTGCCAAGAGGTCCCCACAGCTGCAATGTTTACATACAACATGTGGCAGTGTGCTGTCATATGCAAGGGGATTTATAGCAATTCTTTTGAACAGTTTTGAGTGTTCAACCTTACCAAAGGCTTTAACTTCAAGAAATACAGGTATCATATTTTTGCCTTGTGATATATAACTCTAACAAGTTTTCTTGGTTATATAATTATAATTGGTTCTGTAAGATGTTTATTTTAATATGGACTTCAAAATCAGAAGTTTTGTTCCTCTGCAAGAAAGTCAAGTTAGTATGTAATAAATAATACTTTTTATTCACACTTGTGTTCAGAGCAATTGCCCTGTGGTTACCTAATTTCATAGACTGGAGTTTTTTGTGAGGAATTTAGCATAAACATATTTACTCTCGAGAGGCATGCCATGGACAAGTGATCTAGAGAAACATAATGACAAAAAGAAGTTTAGCTCTTACGAAATGGCTAGAGGAAATTTCAGTTGCAGACGAGGAGTCACAATAACGTGGCTGAAATATGTTGACCAAACCACACACTAGAAAGTGAAGGGACACAATGTTTCAGTCCGTCCTGGACTATTCTCAAGTCGATTGTAATAAGGGAAGGAAATCTAGCAACTCTATTCTTATCCTTCCTTCTGACAAAGGCAATTTGGTGGTTGTCCTTGACCCTGAGGACCACCTCCAGAAAGCAGATGTCTTGCTCTCTGACTCCTGCACTTATGCCCCTCTGACTTCTAACCCTTTGGATCGCCTTAAAACTTCCTTTAACTGCAAACGAAGACAGCTCTCCAGTTTTTGTCCTGATCTCATTAAACGTTTCCGTGTCATCTGCCCTTCTCTCCCTTATTTCTATGGTCTTCCTTAGACTCATAAACCTGGTGTTCCTCTTCGTCCTATCATTTCTTCACGCGGCTCTGTCGGTTATCCTCTTGCCTGCTGGCTCACTAAAACTCTGATGTCTTACCTTGGCACTTTTTCTCCTGCCCACCTTTATCACTCACAGGACTTCATAGAAAGGCTGCGCCTGCAGCCTTCCTGTAAGATATTTAGTCTTGAAGTCGACTTTCTTTTCATTAATGTTCCTCTCGATGACGTTCTCTCTTTAGACAGAAGGCGACTGAGGGCCTTCTTCCTCCTGCTTCCCACTGACGTTTTCCTTGAACTCATTAGACTCTGTGTTGAATCTAACTCTCTCTTTCAACGGTAAATATTACACTCAAACTTTCAGTGTCGGTATGGGTTCCCCTCTCTTCCCTGTTCTTGCTAATTTCTACATGAAATACTTTGAAAATGTTCTTCCTTCTATTGATACTTGTCCCTCTCTCTGGCTTCGCTATGTTGACATTTTTGCTTTATGGTCTCGTGACCCAAGTCTTTTCCAGCCTTTCCTCTCCTGTCTTAACAATCTGGCTCCTTCCATCCATTTCAAAGTTGAATGGGAATCAAATTCCCTCCTTCCTCTTCTTGACGTTCACTTTCACAGCTCTGTGTCCGGGTTCTCTCTCTCTGTCTACCGCAAACTCATTCACAGTGGCATGTACATTCACTTCTTTTCCTACCATTCTCCTTATGTTAAGAAAAGTGTCCTCATCTCTCTCTTCCTCCGCGCTCTACACATCAGTGACCCTCAGTTTTTTATTCTGAAATTGCCTTTATCTACAAATCATTCTCTCGCCTTGGTATCCCTTTGCATTTTATCAACTGTGCCTACTCACATGCTAAACAAAATTTCTTTCATCCTAAACCTGCTTCCAACACTAGTAGCACTGTGCTCTGCCTTCCCTTCATATCTGAACTCCAAACTTTTACTTTTAACTTTTAAATCCCTTTCGTCCTCTTGACATAAAGCTCGCCTTTCGACAAACTAAACACTTCGTAGCAATCTAGTTCACATTGCTCCTCCTGCTTCTAATGCTGCTGGTGTCTACTCTATTTCCTGTTCATCTTGTCCTCTCCAATACTTTGGTGAAACTAGCCATACACTTAATGACAGACTTAAAGAACACAAAAGTGTTAAGTCTGCAGACAAACAATGTTCTCTTCTGTCTTGTTAGGGATTCTAATCATCCTATTGACTGATCTTCCTCCAAAATAATCTTTCCTGCCTCTACTCTACACAGACGCCATCTTGTTGAATCGGCTCCGATACACAACATACCCAACATGAACTCGAGTCCTGGCTTTGTTGCTGTTGACTCTTCCCTTTCACAGTATATACTCAAATGCTCTAACTTGCTACTTATGTATTTCTACTCAAATACTTTCTAACAAATGTGACCTAACATAAGCTTATCCTTCCATTTATCTTTTTCTCTCTCTTCTTTTTCTTTCCCTTGTTTTCTTTTACGATCCCTTTCTTATTCCTATTACTATCTCTTTTATTACACCTTACCTTTCATACCTTTTGCCTTGCTTTTTCTTCCTCTAAGATTTCCTACTCCTCACCCTCACGGCTCAGGGAGCCGGTCGGCTGAGCGGACAGCATGGACTTGTGATCCTGTGGTCCTGGGCTCGATCCCGGGCGCCGGCAAGAAACAATGAGCAGAGTTTCTTCACCCTATGCCCCTGTTACCTAGCAGTAAAATAGGTACCTGGGTGTTAGTCAGCTGTCACGGGCTGCTTCCTGGGGGTGGAGGCCTGGTCGAGGACCGGGCCGCGGGGACACTAAAGCCCCAAAATCATCTCGAGATAACCCCTCTCATGCCTATTTATTGCCTTCGCCTCCTTCCCTCATCACACTCGACTTGAGAATGGTCCAGGACGGACCGAAACGGCGTCATCCCTTCACTTTCTAGTGTGTGATTTGGTTAACAATTTCAGTTGCTGTCATAGGAACTCATTTTCCAAGCTTGTAATGTTATTTATAATCTTGTTGTCAAGTTGAAGTGCATTTATCAAAGATCTGGGTCCTCATGCTCATGATTAGTTACAGCATGCCTTACGTCAGTACAGTAATTTGAAAAGCAATGTTGTGCATTTTGTAGTGAACATTATATATATATACAGTGTACAGCAAAGTTTTGTATTTACATCCTCTGAACAAATTTGGGTTTTCCTCATTTCAGACAACTGATTCATATTCTATGGGATTTAGCAGGATATTTTGGCAGTGACACCAATGTGCAGTCAGCTTTAAATCGAATGCTGGCTGCCTTAGGGGAAGCTGCAAAATATCATGCAATACTGGTAGACCAGGCTGCTCGTGCTGTGACGAAGAACCTTGCAAGCTTTATAAAAAAGTAAGTTTATAGTATAGTACATGTATTTACTATTTTCATTTGTGTAGATATTTTGTGGTTATCGTAATTGCTTTTGGTCCAAGCAATGTTGTGGACTGATTGCTATTTCATTCAAAGCTTCTTTGGTTAGTTGTTTCATTTAATGAACATTTGTCGTCATGACTGAGTCATATAGTATCAGTAATGTTGGTCAGATCAATTACACAAAAATTACTGTGATGAATCGGATTGCAAAGTCCAGAAATTCAGAAATCTAGATAACTGAAGGCTGAATAATTTTTTTTTTTTTTTTTTTTTTTTATGTTAGTTTTCAGTGAATCCTATAGGCTGTTAAAACAGCAAGATGCAAGGAGGTTTTTCCAATTAGAAAATGAAAATTCAGTAGGAAATAACCTTTTTGCAGAATTCATCTTTTCTCCTTGCTTACAGCCATAACAAAAAGTGCCCTCATCTGACATAAACCCCCCTCTGACATGTACTATAACAACACTTGTAACTTTCATTCCAGTCTCACAATTTAGTCTACAATTGGTATTACTTTGCAGTTTGTCCCCTCTAGTCCATAGTTTGAGTTGATAGCTATGTCATCCATCACAGGGGTGTACCAGTTCTTTAGGCTCTTCATTGTTATTATGTACTGATTTTGGCCAATTCTCCTTCCCACTTCCATGTTGACATATACCATGCAATATAGTCAACAAAAAACTGATGAGTAGACATAGCAAGTGTGGGGAAGTGTAGATTAAGTGTGAACAGTGTATGAATAACGATGGGAAGTAAGAAGAGATGGAATTGACTTACGAGGGCATTTTATGTATATTTTATGTAATAACACAAACTTTTGAGCCTAGTCTGATGAAGCAGTAGGGCACTACTATGGATGATTTTCTGGAGTGTGACAGTCTAGTTTTCTGTAATGCTGTTAAATGTGAACAATATGGTGTATGGATTGGTATCTTTATTGAGTTTCTTTAACCTTCTTCTATAGGTATTACTTTCCAGTCTTCTTTGGCCAAGTGCATCTCTAGCCCCTGAAATTGGGGAACAGTGTATTAATCATCTTGGTTTCATTTTGCAGTGAGCTGCGATCTGTGAAGGATTTAAGACACTATTTTGAGAAGGTAAGCGGTGAAATGGACAGTGTCTTGCAACGCTCTTCCGGTGTATCCCGTTCCCGTGCTGCTCATGATGTAGACGACATGAAGAATCTGGTCATAGCTACTCGTAGAGCTTTTCGTCACACAAGCATCGATTATGTTCATGCCATATCAATAGCACAAGGAAAAAAGCGCCATGAGGTGGTTGATGCTGTAAGTATGGATGTATTGTATTTGTTATTTTATCCTTTAAACTATGGTTGTATTTGGTGCTCACATATGAGCAGAAATTTGTGTTATTAAATAGTAGATTTGCATACAAAATTATTGGAAAAGAAATAGAATAACAACAATTAGGGGAGGGAGGATTTGGATGACTTATTCAAAAAATTTTGATCACTTTATTGTTAATTCTTACAAATACAGTATACATCATTGGTGGTGACATATAACTGTATGTACAGATATATTATGCTACTATCAGTACATAGATTACTGTATATATAGATATTATGCTGATAATAGTATATAAAATATAACACTATTACTGTACAGTGGAACCTCGAGTGACAAGCGCCTCAATCTACGAGCATTTCGAATAACGAGCGAGCCACTCGGCGAAAGGTTCGTTCAGTGAGTGTCAGGTAGACTGTTACATTTTCTAAAAAAAAAAAAAAAAATAAAAATAAAAAATGAAAAATTTGAAAAAAATTAAAAATGTCATAAAGGTTTGTTCAGTAGGCTGCTTCATTTTCTAAAAAAAAAAAAAAAAAAAAAAATTGAAACAAGACAAATGTTATAAAAGATCGTTCGTGTAAGTCAGGTAGGCTGCTCCATTATTTAAAACGGGGAATATCATATTGATGTTTTTCCGTGGTGGAACGGATTAATTTTATTTCCATTATTTTAAATGAGGAAATTCGTTTTGAAAGACGAGCGTTTCACATGACGAGCGTTTCACATGACCAGCTCGGTGCCAGAACGGATTACATTCGTTAATCGAGCTTCCACTGTACAGGTATATGATAAATGTGCTATTTACTGTACATAATATCCTATTTCTAGAACATTATTTTGTTTCACTACTTGTTTAGTGTGGTAATGTAAAACACACTACTATGCAAAGCCTAGCACCTCACTCTTTACATCATATACCAACTAGTTTGTTTATCTTGTGCTTGTACTTCAGCATACATTTACACCTGATACTGTCTTTGTCAGATTGATCTTTTTTCAGTTGCTGGGATAGCCAAATGGCAATAAATACCATGTTTTTAGGCCACCATACACCTAGACACACACATCCACACACCATACACAAGTCCGCACATCCTCAAACCATGCACCTTCACTCCTTCACCCTCACACCATGTCACCAGTGTGGAGTCTTTGTTAAACTTCAAAGGAAGGTAGAAAAGGTACCATACCTGAGGAATGTATGGTACCATACCTAAGGAATGGCACCAAGCTAGTGCCATAACTGAGAGGTATAGAATGATCTTGAGGAAAGACAAGGAATCACATCACATCTTAGAGAAAAGAATCAGGGAAGACATGACTACCACATACAAAATTCTTCGAGGAGTAGTCGGATCAGAAAAGTACAGATTTGTTATGGGTGCTATTGATTGAAACTAAGTACATGAATGGGCCATAGAGATACTAGAAAAAATGGTTTGCATGTTAAGAATAGTGAAGAAATGGAGTACACTAATAGGGGAAGTGAGGGAAGCAGACAGTTGCACACTGCTTCAAATGTAGATATAACAGCCCAGTATGCTCGGGGAAAAAAAAAAGAGGAATCTGTACATTAGTCAGCTGAAGATTGAAAAGTGAAACCAGATGAGCTGAAGCTCATCAATGACCAGTACAAGTGGGCAGGTACCCACTCTATATTGTGTGCCATAAAACTGTACCACACATTACTCACCCTTACCACCTTCGCACTCTATAGACCTTCTTGAGGTTATCTTGAGATGATTTCGGGGCTTTTTAGTGTCCCCGCGGCCCGGTCCTTGACCAGGCCTCCACCCCCAGGAAGCAGCCCGTGACAGCTGACTAACACCCAGGTACCTATTTTACTGCTAGGTAGCAGGGGCATAGGGTGAAAGAAACTCTGCCCATTGTTTCTCGCCGGCGCCTGGGATCGAACCCAGGATCACAAATCCAGCGTGCTGTCCGCTCGGCCGACCTGCCCATAACTTCACCTTAACTCTCATCATTCTTAAGTTTGTCAGTTATATATATTTTTGGTTTCACTTTCATGCTTTGGTTCTGAGATGTTTTCATTACTATTACTACTATCATTCATGAACACTTGTATTTTTTTATTGTGTTCAAAAGCCTTCTCCCATTTGTGTAAATGATGAATATGAGATAAAGGGCTGTACTTATTTCTGCTTGTGACTGTATGGTACCAAAACAGGAAAGAGCTTTGGTGTGTTGTAGGTGATTCCATAACATCTGTGGAGGCCTAAGAAAAATATTCCACTTGGGCTGGATGGTCTCGCTTCATTCAGATCGGCATTTCTGTGTTCAATCCCCGGCCGTCAAAGTGGTTGAGCACTATTCCTTCCCCCTGTCCCTTCCCACATCCTTATCCTGATCACTTCTCTGGGCTGTATAGTCGTAATGGCTTGGCACTTTCCCCTGATAATTCCATTCCCATTGGTATTCAGTCACTGGCATGAAAATTAAGAACATTATTCTGAGATTGCTGTTGTCATTTGGTGATCAATACCTGATGATGATCACTAAGTGGTGAATAAGTAGAAGGGAAATTGGGTGAATTAGCTTAAACATTCTGGGGAATAAGATTATACTGTAGTTAATTTAAATTTTATTACAGTATGTATGTATATTATAAATAGTGTGAATTTCTTTCTTCTTTCAGCTTTTGTCGTATTTGAAGGCCTACAGTACCTTCTACCACCAAGGTACTGATCTCTGTGATGACCTGAAACCTTCTCTTGATAAGATTAGCCAAGAGGTATGATATTTTCTGAGTAACAATAACCTTTTATTTATTAAATCCTGAAAAATGTTTCATACCAGTACTGTAGCAATTCTATGGGTATGTGGAAGATTGAATGCCTACAGGGAAGAGCAGTATTAAAGAGAAAAATTATACAAATTAATGGAAACAAATTGATACTGTACTAGATTTTAGAAAGATGAAAATTATGGGAGGGCCATTAGAATTAATATTTTATATTGCATGTTAAGGGAGTTATTGTACCACTATACAGTACCTGGATTGTACTTGTATGGGGTGCTGGGAGTTCTGCTACCCAAACCTGGCCCAGGTCCAGGCTTGATCTATGAGAGCTGGGTCTAACAGGCTGTTGCTTGGAGTGGCCCACAGGCTCGCGTATCCACGTGGGCCAGGCTTGACCTGTGAGTGCTTGGTCCAACAGGCTGTTGCATGGAGTGGCCCACAGGCCCATGTATCCATTACAACCCGGTTGGTCTGCACTTCTTGCAGAAAACTATCAAAATTTTTCTTTAAGATTTCCAATTTTATTCCTGCAATATTTCTTAAACTTGCTAGGAGAATGTTGAACAACCATGGACCTCTGATGCTTAGCATTCTCTAATTGTGCCTGTGGGACCTCTACTCTTCAATGACTCTTCTGTTTTTCCTTCCATGTCGTTATTTTACTGTGCAAGTTAGGGTATCTTCCATGTACAGGGCATATATATATATGTCGTACCTAGTAGCCAGAACGCACTTCTCAGCCTACTATGCAAGGCCCAATTTGCCTAATAAGCCAAGTTTTCATGAATTAATTGTTTTTCGACTACCAAACCTACCTAACCTAACCTAACCTATAAAGATAGGTTAGGTTAGGTTAGGTAGGGTTGGTTAGGTTCGGTCATATATCTACGTTAATTTTAACTCCAATAAAAAAAATTGACCTCATACATAATGAAATGGGTAGCTTTATCATTCATAAGAAAAAAAATTAGAGAAAATATATTAATTCATGAAAAACTTGGCTTATTAGGCAAATCGGGCCTTGCATAGTAGCTGAGAAGTGCGTTCTGGCTACTAGGTACGACATATATATATATATATGTCGTACCTAATAGCCAGAACGCACTTCTCAGCCTACTATTCAAGGCCCGATTTGCCTAATAAGCCAAGTTTTCATGAATTAATGTTTTTTCGTCTACCTAACCTACCTAACCTAACCTAACCTAGCTTTTTTTGGCTACCTAACCTAACCTTACCTATAAATATAGGTTAGGTTAGGTTAGGTAGGGTTGGTTAGGTTCGGTCATATATCTGCGTTAATTTTAACTCCAATAAAGAAAAATTGACCTCATACATAATGAAATGGACAGCTTTATCATTTCATAAGAAAAAAAATAGAGAAAATATATTAATTCAGGAAACTTGGCTTATTAGGCAAATCTGGCCATGTATATTAGGCTGAGAAGTGAGTTCTGGCTACTAGGTACGACATATATATATATATATATATAATTTGGTACCGTTCTCATCTCCTTTCAAGAGAGTATATTTAGAGAGTTATGAGACAATCCCAATAGTTTATTAAGCTTTATCATGCTTTATCATATCTATGCGTGCTGTGTATGTTCTTTGTGTTTCCTCTATTTCAGCAGTCTCCTGCTCTGAAAGGGTAAGTGAGCATCGAACAGTTCTCTAGGAAGCTGATATCACTGGTCTGGTTTGTTTTTTGTCTGCATTGGTGATTGGATTGTTTGTCTTCCCTATCTGATTCTGAGGTGGGATGTTTTCTTGAAGTTATCTAACTTTTGGGCTCTTTTGAAGCTTAATGTACAGGATATATTACACACATGTATAGTCGGCATCGGATCTTGATTCACCATGCATCTAAGAGGTTGGGAGCTTCTCTCCTTACAGAAAGTTTGAGTAACTCTCTGATTTAAAAGGTCTTTTTTTTTTTTTTTATCTTTCAGTACTGTATATACACAAATTCTCAGTCTTGTAAAGCCACTACCACACACAGCATTCGTGCAGGTCCTTAATCTTTTTGCTCGTGTTGACCTATAGAAATTAATTTAATGTACAGTCCTTGTCTCAGTTAAATTATATTTATTCCCACTCCAGTAAAAGTTTGTTTGTGCAGGAAAAAGTATTTATGTGTAGAAACATACAATGCAGTATGGTAGTTTATTCCAGTGTAACTGCATAAGCTGATTATAGCTTATGAATTTTGTTTTTTGTTTTTCAAGGTGAATTTAATGAGACATGAAGTTAGTGACCTGGAAAAGACCTTAGAAAACAGACACACAGATGTCACAGATAAAGACTTGGTGTTGTCACTGGACCAGATGGACACTACCAAGCTAGTCAATATGCATGGATATCTGTTTTAAACGGACCACCAACGCTTTCAAGACATGGAATCGACGTTACTTTACTCTCCAAAATAACCAGTTGGTTTACCGCAAGCGGTCAGGAAGGTAAAGTTTAAATGAGTTTATCTGCATGTACTGTATTTCTTTTAAATTTACATTTAAAGTTGTTACTACACAGGCAACCCAATCATATAGGTATTTTCTATAAACTATATACAACATGTGTATATTTGTAAGCATGAGTGAGTGAAATTCCATATGAGAGCTACATTTGTGGTTTCCTATCTTCCTTGTAATTTGTTCAAGCTTCTAATTATTTTTGCATTCCCCCTATATTCAATTTTTTTCAGTTTTGCTTTCTTAGTTTGAATCTGTGACCTCTTGTTCTCGATATTGTGCATTTCTTGTACTCGCCTAATTGTGCTTGCGGGGGTTGAGCTTTGGCTCTTTGGTCCCATCTCTCAACTGTCAATCAACTGGTGTACAGATTCCTGAGCCTACTGGGCTCTATCATATCTACATTTGAAACTGTGTATGGAGTCAGCCTCCACCACATCACTTCCTAGTGCATTCCATTTATTAACTACCGACACTGAAAAATTCTTTCTAACGTCTCTGTGGCTCATCTGGGTACTAAGTTTCCACCTGTGTCCCCTTGTTCGTGTTCCACCATGCTGAAGAGTTTGTCTTTGTCCACCCTGTCAATTCCCCTGAGAATTTTGTAGGTGGTTATCATGTCTCCCCTTACTCTTCTGTTTTCCAGGGATGTGAGGTTCAGCTCCTTTAGCCTTTTCCTCGTAGCTCATTCCTCTCAATTCCAGGACGAGCCTGGTGGCATACTGCTGAATCTTCTCTAGCTTTGTCTTGTGTTTCCTGGAGACCAATCCTGGAGCTGCATACTCCAGGATTGGTCTTACATAAGTGGTATACAGGGTTCTGAAAGATTCCTTACACAAGTTTCTAAAGGCAGTTCTTATGTTGGCCAGTCTAGTGTGGTAGTGGTGATGTCACCTCATTTTCTTCTGTCTATACATTTTGGCATATTAATGCCGAATATATCTTATAGCTCTATGTTGAAGGATTGCTAGGCATTTGGTGAAGAGTCCCAGTAGTAACAGTCGGGTTCGTTCTTGATTCACAATTGAGAATTGCAGGTTCGAATCCCGGGTGGGACAGAAATGGTTGGGTGCATTTCCTATCACTTAAAAGCCCAGTTCACCTAACAGTAAATAGGTACTCAGGAATTAGTCAGCTTTCTGTGAGGTTGCATCCAGGGCTGGGTTAGTAATTCAACCTTGGGGGGGGGGGAAAGGGGGGGGAGATCCCTATATAAGCCTAACATGTATGAATGCACTCAGCTTCCTGTCCTTTGACACAATGAATTATTATTATTATTATTATTACTATTACTATTATTTAGTAATATGTGTCTTTTCACTTTTGCTAATTTATTGATACAGTAAACATTTTTAGATATGAGCAGCATACAACTATGGCATATTCTAATGTAGCATTAACTTGTGTAATATTTTGTATTTTTGTTTAAGCATTCCTCTTTATATGCCTTTAAAAGTAATTGTGAAGTTGATCAGTGTAGCATAGGCTCCTCTTACTTTATGCCCTTGATCTGATCATCTGGCAACAGCTTACTATCTAACACTACCCTTTAACTCAGTTGTAGTTTTTATTTTTTTGGTGGATTGAATGTTGCTTTGTTTTGCTTATTCTACACTTATTAAGTGGTATATATCCAATTTGAATACCTTTTCCCATTTATTGCTCCACACAAATATTTTAACTTCATTATTTTGAAGGGCATGTCAGTCGCCTAAGTCTTTATTCTTTCCCAAAGCTTAGCCACATCTGCAAACATATTCATATAGCTGTATAAATTTGGGTAGATCATTTATATAGCCGCTGAACATTACTGATACTGGCATCAATCTTTCTGAAATTATAATGGTGACATTCCTTCATTTTGATTCATTGCCACTTTATCATTGTTATTGTTTTAGGTCCAGATAGATGCAGTCTGCCCAGCAGTCTTTCCTTTTCAGATTTACTGTGGCCTTGTACAAAAAAAAAAGTGAAGTAATTTTGTATGCATAATCTCCTAGTCTTAAAACCAAACTGATATTCCATTATAATTTCTTTCAAGATACTGTATTCTACTTATTTAGTTTACTTATATTCTCTAGTGGCTTCCTTACTAGTTAATGATGACCAAACACATACCAGAAAATAGAGAAATGATGACGTTTCAGTCCATCCTGGACCATTATCAAGTCATGTGAGGGGAGACTCGCACAACTTGACAATTGTTCAGGATGGACCAAAAATCGTTGGTTCTTCATCTTCTAAGTTGTGGTTTGATCATCAGTTCTTCACCCAAGTAATTGTGACTCATCATCTGCCTAATGGTGGCGGATATTGTAGGCCAAAGATTTCTTCTTTTCTGGTGAATACAAAATCCAACAATGACGACATCATCTTCCTTCACTACCATTATCAGATTGATGTGCTGATGCATAATGTCTCCATCTGGCTCATGTTCCTCTTGAACCTATTTGGTCCTTTTATAGTCTTGTCATTTGCTTCAATTTTTTGTGTCCTGCTGAGGATTTTTTCAAGGTTGCATTTCTGCTGACTTTAGCTTCTGGCAGTTTTCTTATCAAACTTCATGCTCTTCACCAGTAGCCTGAGTATTTTTTTTTTGTCATGATGGCTATTATCTGTCTCGAGCCTTCTTCTTCTTTTAATTGAATTAAAGTTTGTCCAACTGAGGGTGCTCTCCTTGGTCTTCCAAAGAGGTTGTTCAGTTTAGTACTCACCTAGTTGTGCTTACGGGGCTTGAGCTCTGGCTCTTTGGTCAGTCTGCTTCATTATGTGCACAAGTATTCCACCATTGTGGCTTTCTTTGCTAATGCTGTATGTCTAAGGCTAATATCTGTGCAAAGAGTTTCTGGCAATCCAACAGGGTGTTGGCTGCCTATTACTTTTTGGATGTCCTGCATCTTTACTGTATTTGTGTGATGCTTGTGCAGGTGATGTGCTGCTAATTCTAGTTTTCTTTGAGTGTTGGTCTTCTGCTTCTCTCGTGTGTATTCTGTTTCAATAAAACAATTTCATCCAATGTGTCATTGTGAGTAGGCATCAGGGAGCTAATGAGAGGCCAGTAGCTCTGTGTCCTATAGTTCTCTCTTCCTTATGAGGATAACAGGTGATTTAGGCAGCACTTGAGTAAGGACATTTGCCGACTGTGACCCTGGGTGACCTGGGCTGCAATCTGGTGGTGATCAGGCAAGATGAAGTGGGAATTGCTTTCCTGTGACCCACTATTATTTGCATTGTTTCTTAACTTTCATTTCTTAAGAGAAGTTATTTTTTTTGCCTGTGATATTCAGGTGGTTTTCTTGGCGTTTGGTTGATCTCGAATCCATACACTACTGTGTGTGTATAACCCTGCCTTACTTTATGAATAGTAAATAAGAATTTGTAATTTATTTCGTATAATCTCCATAAGTGTTTCTATAAATTTGTAAGAAACTTTTTTGGTTTGAATTGTTATTCTTTCATCATGGAGCTATGGGGAAAAGAAACATTTTATCATTTCTTAGCACTGAAATTATGGCAACTACTGACTGGCAAATGTATTGCTATACATCAGTGTCGGAATATTTTGTTATTTG
Source organism: Procambarus clarkii (assembly GCF_040958095.1). Taxonomy (NCBI): domain Eukaryota; kingdom Metazoa; phylum Arthropoda; class Malacostraca; order Decapoda; family Cambaridae; genus Procambarus; species Procambarus clarkii. The sequence goes on along the minus strand of NC_091159.1, from coordinate 46,087,800 downwards.
GATACAGGATAATTTAATATTACCTAACAAAATGTAACTTTACATTTGACTCTAACACAGTAAAAATAGATATGGTGACAGTGCATCTTAATCTTAACTCATTCCATTAAAGTTTTCTTAGTAAAATTACTAAAAAAAATACCTGAGAGCCTCCAGTTTTCTTTTATTTTACTAAAAATAGTATATAGTTATATGGCTATCGATCGGTATCCATATGCAGCACTCATTAATCATTAATTTGGTAAGCTTCATTCATGGATAATATTTTCTTTGTCTATATGTTTAGACAAACCATCAGCACTAAATCATTGATGGGAATATGGTATTTCTTAATATGATAATCTTTACTGGTTAGTATCTACTAAAATATTTACATTTCTAAACACATATTGTTTTATTTATAATTGCGTGACAATAATTAACAAATAATATTGTATAACACATTGTAAGATCTGTTTGTATGCCAAGTTATATATCAGAATTTGTCATGAGGAGAATGTTGTCCATTCCTGTAGGATTTTTAATTAGTTCATAACAAATTTCATTTATTTTTTGAAAGGAAATAACTCTTGAACTACCTTTCTTATATTTCTCTGTACAATAGCTTGATTCTCGTCTATTAATGTAGTTTTTCTCGTACTCTTCCAAGGTATTCGAAAGTCTATCAGGAACTCGGGAGGAAGTAATCTGCTCAATAGTCGTTTGATGCGAGTGCACGGAGGTCTGTGTTGCTACTACTTCTGTGTAGCTCTCATTTGCTCTAAGGTTAAATATTAATTATTTCCCAGCAAACCTTAGAGGTAAGTGGGAGTCAATAAATTATTATCACATGCACACTTAGAGCAGCATGAAACTAAAACCGTAGTCACTGTGTCTATAGCCTCACCCATGATATTCTCAGCACGATTAAAGAGCGGTATAAAATGCACATACAGTACAAGTACATACTCTCATACTTGTACAAAATGGTCAAATAAAATGCTTGAAATATAAAATGACAATGTAGATAACATTTTTAGTAAATAATGAGAGTTTGATGTATACTGTACTGTAATTATGAGATGAATACTGTATTGAATTGCTGACTGACTGCAGCAATATGAAGCAAAAGCAAAAAGGATAGAAAGAATAATATGTGTGAGTGTTTCTTGATACAGAAGAGATAATGAATGGTAATGCTGATTAAGAAAACAGGATGTGATAAATATTGAGATTTGTGGACCATTAATTTAATTAGCAGGTAAAGTTTTAGATTTCATATTGAATCCGTGTCCCCACAATATGTCTTAACATATTGTGGAGATGGATTTGAAAAATATTACTTGAAGAGGAGTGGTTAGGCTAAATTGTCAATTTTTTTTTGTTTAAGTCCTCGTTCAACAATCCTCGTTCAACATTACCAAAATATTATCCATCCTAGCATTGCTTGTATGACTTTTGTATGCTGTGAATACAAATCTGTAATGTATTTGTGTTAGGAATAGTAAGCATGCTTGTAATATGCACTGTAACTTTGACACTTTTTATTTTGTGCATGAAAACTGTTCTAATGTTGCCTGGGTTCGATTTCTGTACATATTCACGACAACTTCAGTTTGCGGAACTTTATGGAACCAGACCTAATGCATCATTATGGTGCATTGTTGTGGCCGGCGGTGCAGGAAGAAGGGGTGGAATTTTTTCAAATTCTAGTGTAAGGAATAGAACACCTCATTATACATATATAGACAACAAATGATGTATAAAGAATACAGTTAAAATACATGTATATTGAAAGGTAAAATAGAGGAAGAAAAGATAATAATGAAAAAAAAGGATGCAACTGCATTTGGGAGTTACTTTAGAGAAGAACTTATTAATGCTCATGTTCTATGGGTGAATTTTACTGAACAAAATCTTAATTTCAGTCTGTTATAGGTGTGCATACATACCAGCAGAACCTGACTGGACAAACTTCTCCATCACGGCCATTTTTTCTCATGCCTCACCCTTTGACCCTTGTTTTTCAAAGGTTGTGTGATGACTCCAGGAGGAACAAAAGTGTGGCTAACTAAAAATTAAGACTACCTTACAATTTTGTTTGAGTGTTCTCAGTGCTGGTTGATACATACTGCTTCTATCCAAATATTGAATCATTTTTCTTCCTCCATTCCTCCATCCTTTGAACTCACGAATTTGTGCATATCACACTGGCCCCATATTATTATATGGTTATTCTGGTGCAAACCTAAATGTGAGAGATGTAGCTAGAGATCAAATGAATCAAGTGATTACTTAAGTACTTCCGTATTTAATAATGCATCTTCAGAAGGATGGATTTACGAGATTGATTGATTGATAGAGATTAAGCCACCCAAGGGGTGGCACGGGCATGAATAGCCCCTAAGTGGAGGCTGTTGGAGACAGTACCAGTAGCTGATACTGCAGATCTGTGGATGAATGGGGTCTTCATGGTCGCTTGCAGTTTATATCCTGTAGGAGGCTTGGCTGTTCAGGCGTTTCTCCTGCAGGAGGCTCTGACTGTACATGAATTTTGTCATTGAATTATATGTACAGTATACTAATATATCCATATTCAAAGTACTGTAATAATGTATGCTCTTCAAGAAACAATAAAATTTGCAAATTGTGAACTTTGTTCCATATACAATACAGTACCAGTATACAGTAGTATCCTTTTGAATCTGCTGTGATAGCATGAGTTTCTAAGCTATCTTGCTCAGTTGCTCTCAGAGGTAAGTATTCACTCTCATAACTAACATGCATTCAGGACAGTACTAATTAATGTTAATTTCTAATGTATACACCTGTATTACAACATGCTTTCAGTATTATGAATGTGTTAAAATATGAATACTGTACTGTATATGCATGTATTACTATTTCTGGTAAAATTGCAAATAATTGTTTTAGGAAATGGTAAAGAATATGCCAGTGTTGGATGCAACAAAATTTAGGAATGAAATGGAAAAAGCGATCAATCCCAATTAGTCAGAGCAAGAAGTACACAGAATTTTTACTTCAACTAGTTATTTTCCAGTTTTCTATATGTGACCAATTCTTCTCTAAATCTCATACTTTGTGTTCATCTGTTCACTGAAATTTGTTGTTTTCCCCAACTATTTTTGTCACTTTATTTTCTTGAATTACTAAAGCCAAGGCTAGTCTCATTGTCATACACACTTTATCCTCTAAAAGCCTCATTCATCTGGCCTCTCCCATTTTTCTTTCCCAGTTGAGTGTGCCATCTAGGTGATATAACATAGATTTTGGCAGTCTTTCTCAAATTTTAACTTTCTCCCCTTGAAGTTGTTCCTTTATCTGACAAAAGAGGAACTACTACTCTTCCAACTCTGTTTGCAAATTATGGCTGTCTGCCTGCATAGATGGTGTATATTCCCAAAATATCTTATTCCTTTTTTTTTTAATTCATTGATAATAACCTCTGGTTTCAAATGATTTCTTTTCAGTTTGTCAACTTAGCCAAAAATAACTGCAGTACTCATTACTATTGTGTTGAATCATATAAAATTTTATTCAGTGAATGACATTCACCAAAGGATGCTGTTGGCTTTACGAGAGAAGTTGGAGATCGGCCAATGTTTGCGGAGTTAGACTTTTTAGTATATATTTTCCTTGACTTTATTAATGGTTTCTTGGATGTTTGTATTCTTTTGATGCATGTATGTACATGTGTGTGTGTTATATGAGTAATTTACACATGGTGATGCACGTGGTCAAACACACAGCATCCACACAGGAATATACTGTACAGTATAAAAGTTAAGATGATTTCAATGATACATTTCTAAATAACATTTACATGTATTAATTTAATAGTACTGTTTCTTTTCACAAAACACATTAGAATATATCTCCAATGCTTAAAAGATGTTTACTCTTATAGGAGAAGAGGTGACAGTTATGGAAGAAGATTTACGTTTATGCACTGTTAAGCCTGCTGTTGAGGTCGACCGTCGCTTCTGCTTTGAAGTGGTCTCTCCTATGAAGTAAGCTCTAAATAAAAGTGTGTTAGCAAGTTATCATTTTAGCTCTGTACATTTACCAACAATTATAATTGTTTAAATTGCTAGACAAGATGAGCCGACACAAATAATTAATATTGCATAGATGTAGATAAGTCTGAACTTTATTCGTCGCAACAGTGTCTCTTTATTTGGGTTAGAAACAGAATAGTAAATCTACAGAGGGAAAAGATAGTCTGCTGTGCCTGCTAAATTTTAGTAAGAAATTTGCTGGTCTGCAAAGTTGTTAATCCCCTAAATTATATTGGTTGTATTATTCTTTCAACTGATTTTTTCAGTTTCCTCATTGTAATTTAATTCATTATCTATTTTTTAAAGGTACATGACCTCTTTTACAAATTGGACTTAAGTATTTGAGATTAAATAATTTTGTCTGTCCAATAAAGTCAAAGTCTAACATATATGATATGTTGTCTTTTCTTATTTTGGCAATTTACCATGTGTGTGTTAGTACATAAAATATTTTGTGGAGGCTGGTGCATATTTATGCATTAATTATGTTTTCAGATGTCACATGCTTCAAGCTGTAATGAGTGTGCATGTGTTTACATCGGCCAGACTGGTAAAAATCTTTCCTCATGCTTAAATCAACATTCATATGCTACTCGTGCAGCCTAGCACTCCAGTGCATTGTATTTACATTCCAATTTATGTGATCATTCTAATGACTTCAGATGGGGCGAAATGTATTGTTAAAAGGGTTTCGTTGAACAAAATGGAGATTAAGTCTGCTCTGATGAAATAATGCAACAACAGCCTTAATATAAGCCTTGGTATATATAAATTAGATCCCCCATATAAGCTTCAATATAGCACGTCAATATAATATAGCATTCATTTAACCTGTCTTTATTTATTTATTTCCATCCGGCTGAACTTATATATATTATCCAGTGTTTTTTTGTACAGTTACCCTTATTTGTCCATTTTCTTTGCCTTTTTCGTTTCCTTTTATCCATAGGTTTCATCCCCTATCTTGATGGTCAGGTGACCTGCCCTGGCGGGTATAAGGTCTGTCTACCATGTTACCTTCTTCCTCCTCCAGGAGTAAAGGAGATAGGCTTTGTGCACTGTGCAGTGTGCACTGTGCACTGCAATGAGCCATTCAAGTCAGCTGTGGGAGAATCTTGAGA
>NC_091159.1:46065121-46077621 GCF_040958095.1 Procambarus clarkii | reverse complement strand
ATGAGATAATAAGAACATTACGTATACACAATAAGGAAACTGGCAATATAGACACATAACCTACACATAAGGGCAATACGTACACATGATGTATACACAAGTGAAATGAGAACGCAGATGGCATATACACAAAGACAGCATTACATATACACACAAGGATGACGAACACAGTGCCTGCGAGCACAGAAAAAAACACAAGCATGCAAAGACTCACATAACACACTACGGGACCAAAGAGCCAGAGCTCAACCCCCGCAAACACAACTAGCTGAGTACATCCACATACAAAGGGGTTGTTTGAGTGTTTACAACATATGTTAGGCCCAATATGATAACAAGTACCAGAGCTAAATTACATACACGGAACAGAGAACTTCCTCAATGTAAGAGAGGTTCACACAAGGAGTGAGATGACTGGAGCCAGGAAATAATTAAAAACGAAGCGTTTTGGCTAGCAGCTCCAAGTGACGTCCTCAGCCACACCACCTCATGTTCAGGGCGGCCATTGGTCGCCTGTCCTCACACAAGGGGGTCACCAGCTCCTCCTGAAGAGGTATACCCGTCTGAGTGACATGAGGGGCCCTCATCACTCCACGGTCCCTTACCATCGTTCCGAACCACTCACTCACTTCCTCTCTTTGTATCTGTCTAGTGTTTGTATATTTTTGTATTTGCACCATTATGTGGATCAGTATTCATGCAGCGACCCTAGACTATATGAAGGGAGTACAATCTCACTTTTTTTTATTAATACATGAGGTACATCTGCATTAGTGCAGCTACCCTAGACTATATGAAGTGGAGTACAGTGTATCAAAAAAGCTAACTAGGTGATGCTATAAAATCCCCATCACACAGGATGGTTAGTCATACAGAGGCATGTAATAAGCGGTCTGCACTGGCAGACTTCGGATGCATTTTGAGGATATCATCAACACAAGATTGAATGAGGCAGCAGTGGTAATACAAGTCCCCATCTCGCAGGATGGTTAGTCATACAGGGCCATATGTTTAGTAGCCGGCACTGGCAAATTTTGGGTATACTGTGAGGATATCTTCAAGAATACGAGAGTGAATAAACTAATTGCAAAGCTGCAGGTACCTCATGCCAACTGGTCTGAAAGGTCTAATAACTGGGCATTCAGTGATGTAGTGCGGGAGATCATGCCGCAGTTCCTGCTCACAGAGTTTGCAACTGGAGTGCTCAGGATTGGGAGACCCGTCACCTGCAGCCACCTGCCACAGGTAACGGTAACCCAACCTGATCCTGGCAATCACTGTGTCGCACAGTCTGGTCGACGTTTTGTGCTGCCCATAGATAGAGGTTTCAGATCTGAACAAATCATAGCTTTTTATACTAGTACTTTCAGGTCGTTGGGAGTCAGTAATTTTTTTCCAATCAGACCTGAGTGTTTGGACCAATACAGTTTTGACAGCAGAGATGGGGATACCTAGATTTAATTCAGCTTCATCTTTGCTGCACGCTAATTTGGCTGCAATGTCTGTCTCATTATGATGGGTTATATTTATGTGTGATGGTATCCATACAAAGGAGATTCGAGACCCTTTACTCTGTGCAGCAATTAGGTCGTTTATAATTGGTAGTGTGAGGTTCTTGCTGTCGATCTTCCAAGAGAAGTTTTCGATTGCTTGAAGAGCAGACTTTGAATCACAAAATATTATTCCTCCTCCAATGTTTTTTTAATGTACTGGTTGCTAGTTGTAATGCTGCTAGTTCTGCTTGTGTGGAGGTCAGCCAGTTGTTTAACCTGACACTGACAGTCTTTGTGCAAATATTATTTCTATAAAATCTACATGCTGCTGCAGTCCGTCCAGTAGAGGATTGGACTGAGCCGTCGGTGTAGACACAGTGCTCGTGAGATCTTAAATTCTCGATGGAGGAGGCAATGGTTTCAAGTGTGACAGCTTTCAGAAGAGCAAGATTCTCATTATCTTTCTTGGTGACAGGTGTGTATGATACTTGATGGTGGGGTACAGATAAAGAGGAATATCAGAGACAGGTAGATTGAACTTAAAAGGAATGTTGAGTTTAATGAGATTGTAGGAATCTCACTTTTTTTTTATTAGTACATGAGGTACATCTGCATTAGTGCAGCTAACCTAGACTATATGAAGTGGAGTACAGTGTGTCAAAAAAAAAGCTAACTAGGTGATGCTAAAAAATCCCCATCACACAGGATGGTTAGTCATACAGAGGCATGTGATAAGTAGTCTGCACTGGCAGACTCCGGAAGCATTTTGAGGATATCATCAACACAAGATTGAATAAGGTAGCAGTGGTAATACAAGTCCCCATCTCGCAGGATGGTTAGTCATACAGGGCCATATGTTTAGCAGCCTGCACTGGCAAATTTTGGGTACACTGTGAGGATGGACGACTCGCACACTCTACGGAGGAACAACTTCACATTTCACTGTCTCTATGCGTCGATTTTGTCTATTGTCCTCCGACTACTCGTAACAAAATTTAATCATCACGTGCACAAACACCTCAGCTTCCTCCTCACTTTCCCCCCTTTTTTGTCACACCAATAGCGGTAAACTTTCACCTGAGCAACACAGATCCCATCTTCGTGTGGTGCCGGCCACACACCTTTCACACAATATTCGTTTCACCTTCAAAGATATATTAACAAGGCTACTTTTAAGACATGCAACAACAACCTACGTTAGACGTGAACTAGAATATGCAGTCCTGTGTGATATTTACACACACACACACGCACACACACACACACACACACACACACACACACACAATAGTGAATGGTCCAACAAATGGCTGTTGAAGTTCAACCCGAGTAAATGCAAAGTAATGAAACTAGGCAGTGGAAACAGGAGGCCAGGCACAGGATACAGAATAGGAGATGAAGTACTTAATGAAACAGACAGAGAGAAAGATCTAGGAGTTGATATCACACCAAACCTGTCTCCTGAAGCCCACATAAAGAGAATAACGTCTGCGGCATATGCGAGGCTGGCTAACATCAGAACGGCGTTCAGGAACCTGTGTAAGGAATCATTCAGAATCTTGTACACCACATATGTAAGACCAATCCTGGAGTATGCGGCCCCAGCATGGAGCCCGTACCTTGTCAAGCACAAGACGAAGCTGGAAAAAGTCCAAAGGTATGCTACTAGACTAGTCCCAGAACTAAGAGGCATGAGTTATGAGGAAAGGCTGCGGGAAATGCACCTCACGACACTGGAAGACAGAAGAGTAAGGGGGGACATGATCACAACCTACAAAATCCTCAGGGGAATCGACCGGGTAAACAAGGATGAACTTTTCAACACTGGTGGGACGCGAACAAGGGGACACAGGTGGAAGCTGAGTACCCAAATGAGCCACAGAGACGTTAGAAAGAACTTTTTCAGTGTCAGAGTAGTTAGCAAATGGAATGCATTAGGAAGTGATGTGGTGGAGGCTGACTCCATACACAGTTTCAAATGTAGATATGATAGAGCCCAATAGGCTCAGGAATCTGTACACCAGTTGATTGACGGTTGAGAGGCGGAACCAAAGAGCCAGAGCTCAACCCCCGCAAGCACAATTAGGTGAGTACACACACACACACACACACACACACACACACACACACACACACACACACACACACACACACACACACACACACACACATATATGTAACACTAATCCTGGAGTATGCGGCCCCAGCATGGAGTCCGTACCATGTCAAGCACAAGACGAAGCTGGAAAAAGTCGAAAGGTATGCCACTAGACTAGTCCCAGAACTAAGAGGCATGAGTTACGACGAAAGGCTGCGGGAAATGCACCTTACGACACTGGAAGACAGAAGAGTAAGGGGGGACATGATCACAACCTACAAAATTCTCAGGGGAATCGACCGGGTAAACAAGGATAATCTTTTCAACAATGGTGGGACGCGAACAAGGGGACACAGGTGGAAACTGAGTACCCACATGAGCCACTGAGGCGTTAGAAGGAACTTTTTCAGTGTCAGAGTAGAAGGCAAATGGAATGCATTAGGCAGTGATGTGGTGGAGGCTGACTCCATACACAGTTTCAAATGTAGATATGATAGAGCCCAATAGGCTCAGGAACCTGTACACCAGTTGATTGACGGTTGAGAGGCGGGACCAAAGAGCCAAAGCTCAACCCCCGCAGGCACAATTAGGGCAGTACAATTAAGTGAGTACGCACACAAACACACACACACACACACACACACACACACACACACACACACACACACACTCACACACACACACACACACACACACACACACACACACACACAAAACGAAGCCAGTTGATCACGAGCAAAAACAAAGTCGTGAACGATCCTCCATATTAAGCAGCAATTTATCAGCGCTAATCACTTACCAGTGTAGTGTAAAATTATTCTCGTAAATTAGTAAAACAGGCAGCAGGGTTCATTAATTACGGCGATATGATCACCTAATTACATACGAGGGCGCGGAGATGGGGGTTGGCCACGGGGGGAGGTGGAATGGGGGGATGGGGGGAGAAGGGAGGGAATTATCAGGGAAAAGTGCCAAGCCATTACGACTATATAGCACTGGGAAGGGGGTCAGGATAAGGATTTGGGATGGGACAGGGGGGAAAGGAATGGTGTCCAACCACTTGGACGGTCGGGGATTGAACCCCGGCCTGCATGAAGCGGGACCGGCGCTCTACCGTCCAGCCCAAGTGGGTGGAGCATGAATTATCACGTAAAAGTAGTTTGAGATTATCTACATCTACTCAAAAAGATGACCGTGCAATGTTGCAATTGATTATCAAACCAATGCACCAAGATGATGAGAGACTATGTAGCAGTGTAGGGTTGTGTTCTAGCTCCCGAGTCCCGCCTCACCAGCTGTCGTTTGGTTAATTCAATGATTGGCATTCCTTCGGTTTATTTGCATGTTTAAAAACTTTTTTTTCGGTATTAGCTTCTATCATCTCTCGAAATGAGAGTCCATTTTATCTAATTTTACCTGGCCCTCGTTCGACTGAAGGAGTCTTGTCTGCCCAATAGGTTTGGCTCATTTCTTTAGAATGTCATATGGGTTAATTTAAGAGAATTAGTAAATGGGAATTTACTAATTAGGAACTAATTAATAAATTTAATCTACTCATTTACGTACAAAATATGAACGTTCTCCTCATAACTACCTTACTTCTCATCTAGAGGTAATTACTATCCTCTAGAGAGGATAGTAATTACCTTACTATCCTCTCTAGAGGAAGGGCCCCGTTCGTTACCTGTCTGCGTTACTGAACGACCTGGTTTGAAGAGAGGTGCACCTCTGTTGAACACTTCACAACGAGTGAGTGAAGTGTTCAATTGAGGGAATATTTGAAGCGGATTACATACCTGTATAGGCTTTAAAATGGGTTGTTGTTAAAGATTTGCTACTTGGAACAAAAGGTTCCAAGTAGCACGGGCTATGGTGAGCCCGTAGCTTTAATATAGGTGTGTGGCGGGACCACGTGGGCTAAGGGCATAGGTATTTCTGTCGATTGTCCATGGCCATAGTGCCATTGTGGACTTAGATATGATTTACCTAAATAACGCACTTAAAAATAAAAAAAAAACGATAAAATTGTGAATCTGGAAATAAGAAATTATAGAGGAATAAAGATTCGAAACTTAAAGCAAACTTAGTATAACTTAGGAATAATGTAACCCTAACTTAGGCATTACCTATTCTTAAATAATATTAGTAGTAGGCATCCATCAGTCTCAGGAGACTATGGAGTTGCGCTCTGGTTGTCGGTCTGGAGTGGCCTCTCCAGGGCGCAAAGCCAGGGTAGGTTGATTCGGGGGAGAAGCTGTTACCCATGCAGCAGGTCCCCCGATAACTTTGGTTATCCTAGATTAGATATTTATTTAATTGTTGTTCCTCGCTCCCTTCTATAAAATTTCCCATTTTTAGATTTTTTAATTTTTTTAAAGTTTGTTTTTGTATAAAAGTGCTTAATTACGAAATGGACCTTTTTAATATGTACATTCAGAAATAGCACCAACGAAGGGAATGGTTGAACACACGCTCAGATGTGGACTGCAAGTCAACCAATGTACACACACACACACACACTCACACATTCACATATGGGAATGTGTGAGTGATGTGGTGGAGGCTGACTCCATACATAGCTTCAAGTGTAGATATGATAGAGCCCAATAGGCTCAGGAACCTGTACACCTGTTGATTGACGGTTGAGAGGCGGGACCAAATAGCCAGAGCTCAACCCCCGCATGCACAATTAGGTGAGTATAATTAGGGGAGTACATAATGAGCCCATACCTTGTCAAGCACAAGACGAAGCTGGAAAAGGTTCAGAGGTATGCCACTAGCCTAGTCCCAGAACTAAGAGGCATGAGTTACGAGGAAAGGCTGCGGGAAATGCAACTCACTTCGCTGGGAGACAGGAGAGGTCGGGGAGACATGATCACTACCAAAAAAATTCTCCGAGGATCTGACATGGTACATGAAGATAAACTGTTTAACACGAGTGATACGCGAACAAGGGGACACAGGTGGAAGACGAACAAGGGGACACAGGTGGAAGACGAACAAGGGGACACAGGTGGAAGACGAACAAGGGGACACAGGTGGAAACTGAGTACCCAAATGAGCCACAATGACGTTAGAAAAAGTTTTTTTCAGTGTCAGAATAATTCACAGATGGAATGTATTAGGTAGTGATGTGGTGGAGGCTGTCTCCATACACAGTTTCAAATGCAGATATGATAGAGCCCAGTAGGCTCAGGAATCTGTACACCAGCTGATTTACAGTTGAGAGGCGGGACCAGAAAGCCAGAGCTCAACCCCCGCAAGCACAACTAGATGAGTAGAACTAAGTGATTACACACACACACACACACACACACACACACACACACACACACACACACACACACACAGTGTGTTTCAAGTGTAGATATGACAGAGCCCGATAGGCTCAGGAATCTGTACACCTGTTGATTGACGGTTGAGAGGCGGGACCAAAGAGCCAGAGCTCAACCCCCGCAAACACAACTAGGTGAGTACAACTAGGTGAGTACATAGAGGGAGGGAATTATCAGGGGAAAGCGCCACGCCATTACGACTATACAGCCCTTGGAAGGGATCAGGATAAGGATTTGGGATGGAACGGGGAAAAGGAATGGTGGCCAACCACTTGGACGATCGAGGATTGAACGCCGACCTGCATGAAGCGAGACTGTCGCTCTACCGTCCTGCCCACGTTCCTGGACACACGCACATAGAGATGTCATAAAATCATAGAGATGTTAGAAAGTTTTCTTTTAGCCTAAGGGCAGTGAGTAAATGGAATGACCTAAAGGAGCAGATTGTAGAGACTAACTCTGTTCTTAAGTTTTAAAAGCTGGTATGATAGGGAAATAGGTCAGGAGTCATTGCATTAACAAGCAACGGCTTGAAAATCGGGGTTCAAAAGCTCGATCCTGCAAGTACAAATAGGTGAGTACACACACACACACACACACACACACACACACACACACACACACACACACACACACACACACACACACACACACACACACACACACTCACACACAGAATGTGTGTTTGTGTGTGTAATGTGTGGATCGGAGTACACATACACTGTGTAATGTGTGGATCGGAGTACACATACACTGTGTAATGTGTGGATCGGAGTACACATACACTGTGTAATGTGTGGATCGGAGTACACATACACTGTGTAATGTGTGGATCGGAGTACACATACACTGTGTAATGTGTGGATCGGAGTACACATACACTGTGTAATGTGTGGATCGGAGTACACATACACTGTGTAATGTGTGGATCGGAGTACACATACACTGTGTAATGTGTGGATCGGAGTACACATACACTGTGTAATGTGTGGATCGGAGTACACATACACTGTGTAATGTGTGGATCGGAGTACACATACACTGTGTAATGTGTGGATCGGAGTACACATACACTGTGTAATGTGTGGATCGGAGAAAATAGACCACACACAATTTACAAATTATGTGGAAAGGGATTACAGAACTCTAATAAATAACGAGACCTTGAGGGGTGGTGTTGGAGAGTAAGCTGTCGCCAGAGGAACACATAAAGAACATTGTGAGAGGAGCGAATGTGTCGCTTTCCAACTACAGACTTGCTTTTAATTATATTGATGGTGAAATACTAACGAAACTGTTCATGACTTTTACCTGACCAAAACTGGAATATGTATGATTTCAAGAAATGTCGCTCTGTTTACACAATATAATTTATCTCTCAATTTATCTATAATTTATCGCTCTGTTAACACAATATACATTTATCTCTCAATTTATGAGATTGAGAAATGAGTCCTGTCTCCCATCTTTGGTCGTTTCTGTTTATGCAAAGAGCATTTAATGTTCCCATTTAAATCATGAGAATGTGTCTCATTTCCCGTTTTCCCCCTTCGTTGCAGGCGAGGTGGAGAGCGCAGCGAGGTTCCTGAGCCACGTGCCCCACGACGACGACGACTACGCCACGGAGACCCACTCCAGCACCCCGGACTACGACTCCGACGTGAAACTCCCCGGACGTCACTACCCAAAGTTGCCTTACCGGCTCGATACCTTCCCTGAGTCGCCCTATCTCCATCACCACAGTCCCGGGTTCGACTCCAGAGGGTCCAACTACGATCAGCAGCAGCAGCAGCAACTAGGGACACCCAGCTACAGCGACCAGTCGGTCTACGGCCAGCAGTCAGGGGTAAATATATACGGTCATTCATCAGCGTCCAACAATGGCCGCCTTAACACGGAATCTTCAAACGACGATGGAGTATTTTACAACACCGACGACGAGACCAGCTGGAGAGCTGACGAGGACGACGAGGACGACGACAGTGGACAGCAGCAACACCTGGCGTCGCCTCAGAGTGATACAGCAGCGCCCCCTGCTGGTCCTACCACTGAGCTTCCAACCACAAGTCCTTTCTTTGACCGGACGCAGCCACGGAGCTTCTCTGTACAGGCGGGCAAGACGGCCGTCCTTGTCTGTCGCGTTCTCAATATTGGAGACAAGTCGGTGAGTGTCGATCCTCCTGTTCTCTATCCCTCCTCCTGTTCTCTATCCCTCCTCCTGTTCTCTATCCATCCTCCTGTTCTCTATCCCTCCTCCTGTTCTCTATCCATCCTCCTGTTCTCTATCCATCCTCCTGTTCTCTATCCATCCTCATGTTCTCTATCCATCCTCCTGTTCTCTATCCATCCTCCTGTTCTCTATCCATCCTCCTGTTCTCTATCCATCCTCCTGTTCATTTATTGTTCACGTATTTGTGGTGTTCTTGCGTGACTGTTCATCCCTCCAGCCATCGTCTGACAGCATTCACACTTTGAGATGAACATAGTTGGACTTGGCCAAATAATACAGTATGGTGTATTTCATTATTTTTTTTAACAAGTACTTTTGTAAATTATATTTTAACTTGCTGACTCTCCCTCCTCACTACGCCTGTCCTAACCCCTAACTCCTCCCCCCACCCCTATCCTAACATGCCTATTCCTTTCCTTTTCCTAAATATTCCCACCCCACACTATATATCTCGTGACCTCCACTCCCCACTACGTCTATCCTTACCTGTCCCCCACTATACCTATCCTTACCCTCTCCCCACTATACCCCTCCCAACCCCCTCCCCAAACCCCCCACCACCTCCTCGAGCATATTCGTAGCCCCACTAAGAAAAAATATTCTCCAACACATCTCTAATTTGTAGACCTAATTAAAAATACTAATTAATTCGCAAGAGACCGATCTTGGATCACAGAACTGAGAGGTAATAAATATATCTGTTTTGGGAGATGAGCAGAGTGATGGAGTGGGACGCCGAGATGGGATACTGGGATGGACTTCGCGATGGGATGCTGCTGGGATAGACGCTAGGATGGCATGCTAGGATAGACATCGGGATGAAATGCTGAGATGGGTGTTATCTAGGGCTGCTTGGAGCTGTGTTTGCACCTTGCAATTGTCTTGCATCTAACGACTTAGTCTGGTTTCAACCTAAACTAATTATCCAAGTTTAATACATGGATAATACATGTATCCATGTATTAAACTTGGACAGGACCCTTAGGTGAACCTCTGTTGTTTGAGTGAATTAGACCCCAATCATTTGCCCTGCTCAGGCAAGGAGTGACTCTTCTGTTCTTGATGAAATTCCTGATCAATCTAAGAAGTGACCTGTTTCTTGGGGGGCTGTTATACATGCAATTCCTTTAATCCAAGGCGTAGGAGGCCTGGCAGCTGAGTAGACAGCACTCGGGATTCATAATCCTAAGGGTTCGATCGCCGGTCTTGCTGATGGACTCAGGATGACGGAAACGTAGATATTGATGGCATGTTGGATTCATCCAGAGCTTCTGAATCCAAATTGCTTCTTGGTAAAAAAAGAAGTTGTATTTCGTTGTATTTCGCGTAGTTGTTGACGCAGTTCGATATCATTTTGTCCAAAAATTTGATTCTTGTTTTCGTGAGGGAGATTGTCCATGTCCATGCTGCTGTTTTTCTTGTTTGTTTGTTTGTTTGTTGTTGTTTTTTGTTTCGTGAGCTTGAGGTTAAACTTGTTAATCTAAACCTATTTAATATTTCTTCATGACACATAATACCAAGTAGTGGATATACAATACCACAGATTGGGCTTACAATACCACAGATTGGGCTTACAATACCACAGATTGGACTTACAATACCACAGATTGGGCTTACAATACCACAGATTGGGCTTACAATACCACAGATTGGGCTTACAATACCACAGATTGGGCTTACAATACCACAGATTGGGCTTACAATACCACAGATTGGCTTACAATACCACTATTTGGACTTACAATACCACAGATGGAACTTACATTACCACAGATTGGACTTACAATACCACAGATGGGACTTACATTACCACAGATTGGTCTTACAATACCACAGATTGGACTAACAATACCACGGTTTAGACCTACAATACCACGGTTTGGACTTACAATACCACGGTTTAGACTTACAGGACCACAGATTGGTCTTTCGGTATCATAGATTGGACTTACAATACCACAGATTGAACTTACAGTATCACAGTTTGGACTTACAATACCACGGTTTGGACTTGAAATGCCTCAGATTGGACTTACAATACCACGGCTTGGACTTATCACACATTTGATTACCAATACTACTTATTGAAATCATAACACCACATACTGAACTTGTAATACCACATATTGGATGAATATTACCACATGTCGGACTTACAATACCACACATTCTACTAGCAAGACCACATATTGCAACATTAATACCGCGTATTGGACTTATAATGCAACAAATTGTATTTGCAATACAATACTTTGGGCGTGTTATACCACGGGACTTAAACGACCACGTACATTTATAGTTGGACTTATAAAGATTATTTGGAATAATAAGCCTAAGATGAACAGATATTTGAATTATTAATACAGGTATTGGACTTATAAGACCACATATATTGAACTTATAAGACCACATATATTGGACTTATAAGACCACATATATTGGACTTATAAGACCACATATATTGGACTTATAAGACCACATATATTGGACTTATAAGACCACATATATTGGACTTATAAGACCACATATATTGGACTTATAAGACCACATATATTGGACTTATAAGACCACATATATTGGACTTATAAGACCACATATATTGGACTTATAAGACCACATATATTGGACTTATAAGACCACATATATTGGACTTATAAGACCACATATATTGGACTTATAAGACCACATATATTGGACTTATAAGACCACATATATTGGACTAATAAGACCACATATATTGGACTTATAAGACCACATATATTGGACTTATAAGACCACATATATTGGACTTATAAGACCACATATATTGGACTTATAAGACCACATATATTGGACTAATAAGACCACATATATTGGACTTATAAGACCACATATATTGGACTAATAAGACCACATATATTGGACTTATAAGACCACATATATTGGACTTATAAGACCACATATATTGGACTTATAAGACCACATATATTGGACTTTCTAAGCTACACATTACTGGGTATATTTTGGTGAACAAACTTTTTTAGAGTTTTAACCGCTTGTTCTTTAGATGTGGGGTTCGAATCCTGGCCAAATAGGATAATATGAACCCCAATCCTTAACTGTTCGCCCCTGTTCACCCAGCAGTAATTGCGTACCTGGTTGTTAATCGTTGGTAGGTTGTGTTCCAGGGGAGGGAACTAGTAGGGTAAGGTTTACCATGAGCTGGGGGATGGGATCGCTCTTAGCCTGCCGACAGGAGTGAGTTTAGTAGTCTGCTCTTGCAACACTTGCTGAATAGAGAAAATAGAAAAAGACAACGACCTCTGTGCTGCTCTTAAGTAATGCTAAAAGCCTTGACCTTTTCG
>NC_091159.1:46025121-46060121 GCF_040958095.1 Procambarus clarkii | reverse complement strand
AGTTGTGGAGGGAGGTGGCTTCCACAACTTGTTTCTTCAGTGCATTCCCCCTTGTTGGCCTACCCGTACAGGGTATATCTTGAGAGGTTATCTTGAGATGATTTCGGGGCTTTTTAGTGTCCCCGCGGCCCGGTCCTCGACCAGGCCTCCACCCCCAGGAAGCAGCCCGTGACAGCTGACTAACACCCAGGTATCTATTTTACTGCTAGGTAACAGGGGCATAGGATGAAAGAAACTCTGCCCATTGTTTCTCGCCGGCGCCTGGGATCGAACCCAGGACCACAGGATTCCCTTACATTCCTTACACTCATTTGTGTTTCACGTTTGACTCACGTTCTCTCGTTCTGCTTGCTTACTCTCTCTTTAAAGAAGCCGTTCTCGTCCTTGTCAATTCCCTTCAGAATCTTGTATGGAGTGATCATATCCTCCCTCTGCTTATTTTTCTCCAGCTGGGTTGAGGGATTTTGTTTGCTTTACCTCAGGTAGAAGGCGGGTGGTGGTGGTGATGGTGGTAGGAGAGTGGGTGGTAGTGGTAGAAGTGTAGTGGTGGTAGTTTAGTGGGCGGTGGTAGTAGAAAAGTGGTAGGTGCTGCTGGGTGGTATCACTGGATAACAATTACAATAACAAATATAATAATTAAAAAAAAAACAAGATGAAGAAGAGAGTTGTAGCAGCAGCGGCCATATTGTCACCTTTCCCCTCACTATTTTCTATATTTAATTTTTATTTCCCCTTTTTGCCTGGGCGCCTCCGTCTCTACCCTCTGTATCAGAGGTCCACACTGCTGGCTACCCTCTTCTTCCCCTCTGTCTCCCCTCTCACCCGTCCGCTTGTGCCTCACTTCCTGCATTTATTCTGTCTCTCCCCTCTCTCTCTCTCCTGTCCCCTCTCTCTCTCTCCTGTACCCTCTCTCTCTCTCCTGTCTCCTCTCTCACACTTCTTACCTCTCTCACCTTCAAGAACCGCATATTTCCCCTCACCTCTGTAATGAGGTGGTCTCTGAAGGGACGTTTCCCCTCTTTCCTTCGCAGCTACACCAAGTGTCCCCATTTTTCGAGTCATTCTCCCCTCTGTTGGCTGTTATGTGGTGTGTGTGTGTGTGTGTGTGTGTGTGTGTGTGTGTGTGTGTGTGTGTGTGTGTGTGTGTGTGTGTGTGTGTGTGTGTGTGTGTGTGTGAGTCTGCCTCACAAAGATCTTGTATGAGCCTCTAATCACTTGGGTGATAACTAGAGCCTCTAGTGCTAAACTAAACACTATGTGAGCTTGGATCTTAACTACAGAGGGTTTTTCGGATTTCTTCTACTCCCGGAGCCCCGGATTGGATCCAGGCTCGACATGTGTTATGTTGGTCCATCAGGCTGTTGTTGCTTGGAGCGTCCCGCAGGACCACATAACCACTGCAGCTCCGGTTAACCGGGCACTGCTTGTAGGATCGAATTGCTTTTTGATGCTAGACTAAGAATTGCGTGCTCCTCTGATGCTTGATTAGAGGATGAAAATAGACAAATTCCTGCTTATATCTTAACTTATCTTATATCTTAACTTCTGAAAGCATTCTATTCCCCCTTGAATCTACTTAAATCTAGCACCTTTAAGTTATCATGTTTATCTTGAAAGGTTATCTTGAGATGATTTCTATACGAAGGAGATAACGGAACAAAATTTAGGGGGGGAATTGGGGAACTATTAAGGGAAAAGCACCAAGTCATTACGACTATATAGCACTTGGAAGAGGTCAGGATAAGGATTTGGGACAGGGGGGGGGGGAAGGAATGGTGCCCAACCACTTGGACGGTCGGGGATTGAACGCCGACCTGCATGACGCGAGACCGTCGCTCTACCGTCCAGCTCAAGTGGTTGGAGAGATTTAGGGGGTTCAGACCTCCACTACTGCCAGTACATTCTTGCAATGGAAGATGCAATATAGTAACTAAGATACTCTATGGATTAATATAGTAACTAAGATACTCTATGGATTAATATAGTAACTAAGATACTCTATGGATTAATATAGTAACTAAGATACTCTAAGGATTATATGTTCTACTGTTTTACTTGGAATAATATAGCATTCTGGACTTGTAAACTACTCAACACCTGCAACAATCAAGCTTCAGTTCATCTTCTCTAAAATTATGTCATCCAGAATGTTAGCCAATTCATCAATCTTTACTATAAGTTAAGAAATAAATCTGAAAATTTTCTGGAGATAAAAAAAAAAAGTTCACAAAGAAGGCTCTTATCCATGAATAAAAATTTAGACGTCTTATTCAAGGCTATCTTTATCTACAGGAATTTACAAATTCGTATCTTTAAAGTATCTCTGGTCCAACTGGTCCAACTGTTGCAACTGGACTTTCCTCGTAATTAGTGTCTCAAGAACCATGGTAGAAATCCTTGTGAGTGTCGCAAAAGTGTGAATTGCACTGGCAAGGAACTATCAGGAGGAAGCGCCAAGCCATTACGACTATACAGCCCTTGGAAAGGGTCAGGATAAGGGTTTGGGATGGGATGGAGGGGGAAAGGAATGGTGCGCATCAGCCACTTAGACGGTCGGGGATTGAACGCCGACCTGCATGAAGCGAGACCGTCGCTCTACCGTCCAGCCCAATTGTACTGGCGAAGACAAGTCCATTTCCTCACACTTGTTATTTATATAACAGAAACAGCGAACGTTGGAACTGTCCCCTTTAGGAACCCCGTTTTTTGGGGGGTCTCTCAATTTAGAGTAGTTTGTCCTCATTTTGACCTGGTTTTCTGTTACATATTTATCTTTTTCGAGTTTTTTCCTAGATGGCGTTCTGGGAGTTCTTCTACTCCCCAAGCGGGGCCAGGATCGAACTAGTGAGAACTTGGTCCAACAGGCTGATTGCTTGAGGCGCCCCGCATTCAACTATATATATTTCCTGTACAGTATTTTATGTTAAAATCACTCTTAACAATCTCTTGTGAGGGAGAGTGTCAAGATTTGATGGCAATCTATGAAGAAAATCACTGCATATCTCTCTGTCTCTCTCTCTCTGTCTGTCTCTCTCTCTCTCTCTCTCTCTCTCTCTCTCTCTCTCTCTCTCTCTCTCTCTCTCTCTCTCTCTCTCTCTGTCTCTCTCTCTCTCTCTCTCTCTCTCTCTCTCTCTCTCTCTCTCTCTCTCTCTCTCTCTCTCTCTCTCTCTCTCTCTCTCTCTCTCTCTCTCTCTCTCTCTCTCTCTCTCTCTCTCTCTCTCTCTCTCTCTCTAGGACACATACCGTCACTCACTCACCCAAGCTCACTCACCCAAGCTCACTCACCCAAGCTCACTCACCCAAGCTCACTCACCCTGACAGGTGTCGTGGATGCGCCACGAGGACCTCCACATCCTGACGGTGGACAAGTACAAGTACAGCACGGACAACCGTATCGGCGTGGTGTACAACGAGGGCGAGCACGAGTGGCTGCTCAAGATCCAGGGCGTGCGACAGGAGGACGCCGGCCGGTATGAGTGCCAGGTATCAACTAAACCAGTTCTCAGCTTCATCGTCAACCTGGACGTGGTGGGTGAGTTCTTCCGGTTAGTGTGTGTGTGTGTGTGTGTGTGTGTGTGTGGGAGGGGTGTGTGTGTGTGTGTGTGTGTGTGTGTGTGTGTGTGTGTGTGTGTGTGTGAGTGTGTGTGTGTGTGTGTGTGTGTGTGTGTGGGGAGGGGTGTGTGTGTGTGTGTGCGTGCGTGTGTGTGTGTGTGTGTGTGTGTGTGTGTGTGTGTGTGTGTGTGTGTGTGTGTGTGTGTGTGTGTGTGTGTGTGTGTGTGTGTGTGTGTGAGTGTGTGTGTGTGCGTGTGTGTGTGTGTGTGTGTGTACTCACCTAGTTGTACTCACCTAGTTGTGCTTGCGGGGATTGAGCTCTGGCTCTTTGGTCCCGCCTCTCAACTGTCAATCAACAGGTGTACAGGTTCCTGAGCCTATCGGGCTCTATCATATCTACACTTGAAACTGTGTATGGAGTCAGCCTCCACCACATCACTTCCTAATGCATTCCATTTGTCAACCACTCTGACACTAAAAAAGTTCTTTCTAATATCTCTGTGGCTCATTTGGGCACTCAGTTTCCACCTGTGTCCCCTAGTGCGTGTGCCCCTTGTGTTAAACAGCCTGTCTTTAGCAACCCTGTCAATTCCCTTGAGGATCTTGAATGTGGTGATCATGTCCCCCCCAACTCTTCTGTCTTCCAACGAAGTGAGGTCTATTTGACTCTTGCAGGATTTCCCCTCCCAGATGATACCTTGTGTTCAGCCTGTGTGTCCCTGTGTGTGTGTGTGTGTCCCTGTGTGTGTGTCTGTGTGTCCCTGTGTGTGTGTCTGTGTGTCCCTGTGTGTACTCACCTAATTGTACTCACCTAATTGTGCTTGCGGGGGTTGAGCTTTGGCTCTTTGGTCCCGCCTCTCAACTGTCAATCAACTGGTGTACAGATTCCTGAGCCTACTGGGCTCTATCATATCTACATTTGAAACTGTGTATGGAGTCAGCCTCCACCACATCACTTCCTAGTGCATTCCATTTATTTACTACTCTGACACTGAAAAAATTCTTTCTAACGTCTCTGTGGCTCATCTGGGTACTAAGTTTCCACCTGTGTCCCCTTGTTCGTGTCCCACCCGTGCTGAAGAGTTTGTCTTTGTCCACCCTGTCAATTCCCCTGAGAATTTTGTAGGTGGTTATCATGTCTCCCCTTACTCTTCTGTTTTCCAGGGATGTGAGGTTCAGCTCCTTTAGCCTTTCCTCGTAGCTCAATCCTCTCAGTTCCGGGACGAGCCTGGTGGCATACCGCTGAATCTTCTCTAACTTTGTCTTGTGTTTAACTAGGTATGGACTCCAGGCTGGAGCTGCATACTCCAGGATTGGTCTTACATAAGTGGTATACAGGGTTCTGAAAGATTCCTTACACATGTTTCTGAAGGCAGTTCTTATGTTGGCCAGTCTAGCATATGCCGCTGATGATATTCTTTTGATGTGGGCCTCTGGGGACAGGTTCGGTGTGATATCAACCCCCAGATCCTTCTCTCTATTTGACTCTTGCAGGATTTCCCCTCCCAGATGATACCTTGTGTTCAGCCTCCTGCTCCCTTCGCCTAATTTCATCACCTTACACTTTCCCGAGTTGAACTTTAGCAGCCATTTTCTAGACCATTCCTCCAGTTTATCCAGGTCATCCTGTAGTCTCTGTCTATCTTCATCCGTCTTGATTCTTCTCAACTTGTGTATTCTCTTGATTCAACTTGATTCTTCTCTTGTGTGTATGTGTCCCTGTGTGTGTGTCCTTGTGTGTGTGTCTGTGTGTCCCTGTGTGTGTGTCTGTGTGACCCTGTGTGTGTCCGTGTGTGTGTATGTGTCCCTGTACGTTCCTGTGTGTGTGTATACCAGTCTCTAGCCTACCCAGACACGCCCACTACATATATATATACATACAATTCCAGTATATATGTGACTTGGTATATACCTGCTTGTACGTTCACACACACATGACTGCAACACACAGACACGTGCCTCGGAGGAGCGGCCGAATCATAGATCTTCCCGGATGACTGAAGTGACAGACATGACAGCCTCTCATCTCCACCGGCTCGTGATTGATGCTCGCTAGTTGATGCATTAGCCAGGCGGCCCTTAAGGGGGGGGGGGTCCAGGTATCCAGGACTCGTCAAGTATTGATGTACCCAATTACGAAACCTGTTGATCTGTCCTCGATCTTAAAGTCTAAATATATTTTAATTGATTAAACGGTTTTATGATGCCTTGAGCACCACGAAATTGTTTTATATCAATGATGAACTTGGAGGTGTGACGTTTCCAAGTTCATCAATTTTTTTAATAAATGGAAACCCTGCCGTTATGATTGAGTGAAGATATACAGGTTTCGTAACTGGACACGTCAATTCTTGATGATCCCAGGGGAACCCCAAGAGGAGTGTAACAGCGTTCTACGTTCTCCAAATAGAACGGAACGGATGGGGTAGTTTGATGCAGGGCTTTCTCGGTGGGGCATATCTGGGGATATGTTGAGGGGGTAGGGGGTGTGGTGGGAGGAAGCCCTTGTTCTTTAAACACACCCCTGAAACCTCTGTTCTTTAAACACACCCCTGAAACCTCAGTTCTTTAAACACACCCCTGAAACCCGTGTTCTCTAAACACACCCCTGAAACCCGTGTTCTCTAAACACACACCCTGAAACCTCTGTTCTTTAAACACACCCCTGAAACCCGTGTTCTCTAAACACACACACCCTGAAACCCGTGTTCTCTAAACACACACACCCTGAAACCCGTGTTCTCTAAACACACACCCTGAAACCCGTGTTCTCTAAACACACCGTTGCAACAAATCCTCAACACGAGAGAACGGTCACAAGGGAGGGCCCATAATCAAGCAGAACTCGTCCAATTGTGAAACAGTTGAGGCTCCCGGCGATAAAAAGTCAACAACGGCAAAAGTTAGTCAGAGTTGTAGTTTGGTCACTAAATCGACACTTCACCCATCCCCCCTATCCCTTACATCCTCCTCCCGCTCCCCTTCCCTTCTATCCTTCCCCCTAGCTCCATCCTCTCTCACCCATCGCCAGAGCCACAAAGCGACGTCCTACACATTGTTAGGCGTGAGTAGTAATTGCCGTCTTTCCTAGAAATGATATGACTAACTGGCTGACTGGACCTCCGCCTGTTGTATAGATACATATGTAAGCCTCCTTTGATTGTGTGCGTCCTGGGCATAATATTGTTTCTTGTATAGTGTTAATGTTAGTTACGCTGACCGTTGTTCTAATGGAAGGTTGACGGTGGTCGCTATATGTCAGGTCCAAGGGAGGTCAGGTCCAAGGGGCCAGGTCCAGGGGGCCAGGTCCAAAGGGGCCAGGTCCAAAGGGCCAGGTCCAAAGGGCCAGGTCCAAAGGGCCAGGTCTAGGGGACCAGGTCCATAGGGCCAGGTCCATGGGGCCAGGTCCAAAGGGCCAGGTCCATGGGGCCAGGTCCAGGGGGCCAGGTCCAAAGGGCCAGGTCCATGGGGCCAGGTCCATGGGGCCAGGTCCAGGGGGCCAGGTCCATAGGGCCAGGTCCATGGGGCCAGGTCCATAGGGCCAGGTCCATGGGGCCAGGTCCAAAGGGCCAGGTCCATGGGGCCAGGTCCATAGGGCCAGGTCCATGGGGCCAGGTCCAAAGGGCCAGGTCCATGGGGCCAGGTCCATGGGGCCAGGTCCAAAGGGCCAGGTCCAAAGGGCCAGGTCCAGGGGGCCAGGTCCATGGGGCCAGGTCCATAGGGCCAGGTCCATGGGGCCAGGTCCAAAGGGCCAGGTCCATGGGGCCAGGTCCATAGGGCCAGGTCCATGGGGCCAGGTCCAAAGGGCCAGGTCCAAAGGGCCAGGTCCATGGGGCCAGGTCCATGGGGCCAGGTCCAAAGGGCCAGGTCCATAGGGCCAGGTCCAGCAACCGTAACGCGGAGATTTTTTACGATAAATTTCATGAATTTTTCTTTAAACAAGTTTTAGCATAAAAACAACATTTACTTTTGGCTAAAAGTTCTGTTTTTATACTAAAAATTTGTGTCTTTACTGAGCTTGACACTAAAAGTTTTATTTACTATATTTCCAGCAACAAGTTTAGTTTCTTTACTGTGTTTTTAAAAGATTATTCATTCATTTTTTTTTGTAACTACTTGTTCCCATTTCCTTAATCTGACTGCCGTTAAATGTTAAGTTTCCATCCTTTAATGTCGTGAAGCCTCTTTCCCCACACTGTCTCAAGCAGTCCTGATATTTTGAGATTAATCATCCAAAAACACCTGTGTGTTTCCTGTTTGTTTATACACATAGTTTCTCAGTTGTTTACTATTCTATCTAATTTTGTACGTTTAAAATTTTCAGGTCATGTATTCAGGTGATTAAATTAAAGTACTTGTGTAAGTCTACTGCTGACTTGCTGGTTACATAAGAATGTGTGTGGTTTGAAATTTATAAGATATGTAAATAATTCTTTATTGTAATAATTTCATGAGTTACAAAACGTATGTAACAATTTGGTAATCAAATTTACAGGCAAACAGAAGCACATGTCTTTTGTTGTCAAATCAAAATTCCATATTATTTGTATTGAATTGTGGGTTTTTGTGTGATAATTTTTATGTAATACGCTATTTTTGCATAGCTGGAGACTGAAGAGAACAAAAGGAGTTAACTAGTTAATTAAGTGGTTAGATATGAGTTCAAATCACCAAGATAGGTAATCACTGCGGATAGCATAGAGTCGCATCTCTAAGGAAACGCAATATTTACATCCAAGCTGTGAAATTATCGTTTATAATGAAAAAAGTTATACATTGTAGAATTGTCTCTTAAAACTTCACAATTTAACTGTGGTGTATGTGTGTTCAAGACGCCCCGGCCACCACGACGCCCTACCCGAACCTGCGCGACGCCAGCAGACCTGCAGACGCCCCGCGCACCCAGAAGCAAGGTGACCTGCAGACCTGTATTATCACGCCTGCACGGCCTTCTCTTGGCTGGACTCGCTGCATGGCGATACACACAGCCTGTCTCTTGTAGGCTCACAGTAGGCCTACACCCCACTATTCTAGCTCATACTAACCCGATGAAGACCAATTAGCATCATGGCCAATTTAACCGCTTGTTCTCAAGTGCCAGGACTAACTACATCGCTCTACTAACTGCCCCAGTTTCTACACGACAGATGTCGCTTGTTAAGTGGCAAGCTGAGTAACTACTTACTCAGCCTACGCTTCAAAACCACTAATGAATACCGATTAACTAACAACTAAAGTTTGACTTGAACTGATTTGTTAACAAACTCGTTATAGTGTGAAATGTTTTTATCGAGTAGTGCTATTTTCTGATTGTTTATGCCGTCTAAGTACAGCAAATGCCGTTATTCCCCTCAAGCTGTGTTTTAAGCTTTGCCTCAGTCAGTTTAAGCAAGATGTACTGAAGACTGATGAATCAGTGTCATAGCTAGGAATAGAAAGTCTGAATTATTCTGACAGCTTCAGGACCTCTTCACTAAACTGTACGAGGCAAAGTTTAAAGCATAGTTATAGGTGAATGGCTATATCATTTGCTATACTTTTAGAGTCATAAATAAAGTGTGGCTTGAACAGATCAACTTACAAAAGAAGTTTGGTTTGAACTTATTAACTAACAGCTTAAGCTTGATTTCGAGTGATTATGTAACAACTAAAGCTTGACTTGGACAAAACACTGGCTGATCGTTTTATTGAATTGAATGATGATTGATAATTGCAGACGTTATTTTATTTATGAATTTACCAAATATTTTCAGCCATAAACAGCTTCAGTTTCATTACGCCATCAAGAACCCAGCGGGATTCGAACGTGGGTCGTCAAGAACCTGAGAGTGCGAAGCCAATGACTGCTGGAAAAAAAAGCAATAACAGTCACAGCTTAACAGGCGTTCAGCTTGTTGGCAGTGGTTAGGCAGGTCATCGTATCCTAAAGGAGTCGAAAATAGGTTTGTCAGCATAATAAGGACGCTCGTTTGATATCATGGATAGTTACCCCTAGGATAACTATCCTTGATAGATATCCTAGGATAACCATCCTCGAAAGATATCTTAGGATAACCATCCTATTGGCCAATACGAGGCAGTTCCTATTATTCTCACCAAAAACGCATCAGTTAACCACAAGAGGAACCCAATAACCGTGAACCATGGAACTCTAAATTATTTTGTACACACCTGATCCATTAAGTTTAACTGTAATATCTTAACATACTAAGAAGGTTAGGTTAGGTTGTGGTTTTCTATTCAGCTTTTCAAGGTAAACTCAAATATTCATAACAAATTAATATGTCACATATGCACTTATTCATAAGCAAGATATTGACTATAAGCAAGTGCGAGAACGGGCTACAGTAGGACTAACCCCTTAACACTCTGGGGCTAGATTCACGAAGAAGTTACGCAAACACTTACGAACCTGTACATCTTTTCTCAATCTTTGGCGGCTTTGTTTACAATTATTAAAAACAGTTCATGAGCTCCGAAGCACCAGGAGGCTGTTTATAACAATAACAACAGTTGATTAGCAAGTTTTCATGCTTGTAAACTGTTTAATAAATGTAACCAAAGCCGTCAAAGATTGAGGAACGATGTACACGTTCTTAAGTGTTTGCGTAACTGCTTCGTGAATCTGCCCCCTGATCTATTAATGTATCTCTGGTGGAACTTTAACCAGAACACATCCATTTATTACTAGCCAGAACCATTAATTAATAATTTTGTAACACTAAACCGACACAATCGACTTGAGAATGGTCCAGGACGGACCGAAACGTCGTCGTCCCTTCAATTTCTAGTGTGTGGTCTGGTCAACAAACCGACACTATTTGCGTCATGACAGAACCATTTATAACAATTTTGAACTATTTACTATTTGAGTAAGCTACAGTGCATGCGGGGTTCGAACTGGGGATGTCCAGGTGTGGCTTGGCTTAACCCCTCTACATATGTACTTCAGTAGGTAAGTGGACGTACCTAAATATATTAATACATATGGTTACAGTATAATCTGCAAGTACACTTGTTTGCATTTGTGTAAAAGTTTATTTTAATATAGTATAAATATTATTAATAATTGTTAGTATTAATTTATTACTTGTGTGTGTGTGTGTGTGTGTGTGTGTGTGTGTGTGTGTGTGTGTGTGTGTGTGTGTGTGTGTGTGTGTGTGTGTGTGTGTGTGTGTGCGTGTGTGTGCGTGTGTGTGCGTGTGTGTGTGTGTGTGTGTGTGTGTGTATGTGTGTGTGTGTGTGTGTGTGTGTGTGTGTGTGTGTGTGTGTGTGTGTGTGTGCGTGCATGCGTGCGTTAATATCATCACAAGAGGCGTTATTATAGCAGGAAAATATATAAATGATTGGAAGGGGGAAGTTAGGGTGAGAGGCAGATAGAGGCCATCAGAAAGGGAGAGAGGGAGGCCACAGAGAGGGTCCGTGGACAGGGTGGAAGGGAGAGGAAAGTGAAGGAGAGGGGGATGCCAGAATAAAAGAAAGGGGTGATCAGAGAAAGAGAGATGGGAGCGGAGAGAGAAAGAAGCATAGAGTGGGAACTGAAAAGGGAAAATCATGAAATATAAGAGGCAGAGAGAGAAAAAGCCAGGGGGAGACCTAGTGAGAGAGAGAGAGAGAGAGAGAGAGAGAGAGAGAGAGAGAGAGAGAGAGAGAGAGAGAGAGAGAGAGAGAGAGAGAGAGAGAGGACGAAATGCAAAATATAGGAAGCGTTTGAACAGAAAATTACTTTGAAGGTCCAGTGAGTGGGTGAGAGGAGAGTGAGGGAGAGGATAGTGGGAGTGGGGTCAGAGAAAGGATAGAGAATGTCAGGAAAATGAGAGCTGGGGGGGGGCAGGGGCAGAGAAAGTAGGAGGGAGAGTGAGAGAGTGTTTGGGGGGTTAGGTTATGGGGGTACGAGGGAGAGTAGAGGGTGAGGGAGAGTCAGAGAAGGGGGTCAGAGAGGGGGGTCAGAGAGGGGGTCAGAGAGGGGAGAGGGGACAGGAGGGGTCAGACCTAGGTAGTAGCGGTTAGAGAGGAAAAGTGAAGTGGAAAACTCATCAGGAATTGGGGGTTGAAGGTCGACAAAATTTGTAAGCCCTGGAGGAACTGACTTGGAAAATCTCGATATATCTGTGTGGGTCGGCGATGGGAAGGGGGGGGGGGGGGTTGTGGTATTGGTGGTGGTAGTAGTGGTGGTGGTAGTGGTGGTGGTGAAAGTGGTAGTAACAGTCCTTACCTATCAGTGGCTACAGGAAAGTGAGGTCTAGTTTTTCACGCCCCGCTTACCAGTCTTCTTCTACCTGAGATTCGAATTCATTGTCAAATTTAGCCTTAAAGGTGTGGATGGAGGTGGCTTCTATACCTTCTTTCAGTGCATTCGACTTGTTGACAGCCCCTTATAGGGTGAGAGTATCTCCCTGCGTTCTTCAATTCATTTTCGTTACCAACTTCCACTTGCGTCCTCTCCTGCTTCCTCTCAATTGAAAGAAGCTGTCCTTACATTTTGTACAAAATACAAATTGTATCTTGTATGTTCAGATCATATCTCACCTGTGTTTCTCCTCTCCTCTAGGGTTGGGAAAGTTCATTCTCGTAACGTTTCCTTATAGTTCAACCCTCTTAGCTCTGGCACTAATCTTGTTCCAAACCTCTGTATACTTTTTAATTTTTGATTACATTGATGACCAAATACACACCAGAAGATGAGGAGACGACGACGTTTCGGTCCGTCCTGGACCACATTATCAAGTCGACACAGTTTATCCTCTCCAAATTTTTAATGATTCTCAACCTGATTATTTTTCCATCGATTTACACAGTATTTGGCAGTTACACTGGTCTGTAATTTATAGCGCCTGCTGTCTGTTCGCTTTCTGAATATAACTACTTTTTTCTATAATTCTGGGAGATTTCCTGTTTTAGGTGTTTTATTGAGAGTTTTATAGTGAGTGACCTGGTTGATACCTGGTTGATGGGGTTCTGGGAGTTCTTCTACTCCCCAAGCCCGGCCCGAGGCCAGACTTGACTTGTGAGAGTTTGGTCCACCAGGCTGTTGCTTGGAGCGGCCCGCTCCAAGCAACCTCTGTAGGGTCCCTGTAGGCCCACCTCTGTAGGGTCCCTGTAGGCCCACCTCTGTAGGGTCCCTGTAGGCCCACCTCTGTAGGGTCCCTGTAGGCCCACCTCTGTAGGGTCCCTGTAGGCCCACCTCTGTAGAGTCCCTGTAGGCCCACCTCTGTAGGGTCCCTGTAGGCCCACCTCTGTAGGGTCCCTGTAGGCCCACTTCTATAGGGTCCCTGTAGGCCCACCTCTGTAGGGTCCCTGTAGGCCCACCTCTGTAGGGTCCCTGTAGGCCCACCTCTGTAGAGTCCCTGTAGGCCCACCTCTGTAGGGTCCCTGTAGGCCCTCCTCTGTAGGGTCCCTGTAGGCCCACCTCTGTAGGGTCCCTGTAGGCCCACCTCTGTAGAGTCCCTGTAGGCCCACCTCTGTAGGGTCCCTGTAGGCCCACCTCTGTAGAGTCCCTGTAGGCCCACCTCTGTAGGGTCCCTGTAGGCCCACCTCTGTAGGGTCCCTGTAGGCCCACCTCTGTAGAGTCCCTGAAGGCCCACCTCTGTAGGGTCCCTGTAGGCCCTCCTCTGTAGGGTCCCTGTAGGCCCACCTCTATAGGGTCCCTGTAGGCCCACCTCTGTAGGGTCCCTGTAGGCCCACCTCTGTAGAGTCCCTGTAGGCCCACCTCTGTAGGGTCCCTGTAGGCCCTCCTCTGTAGGGTCCCTGTAGGCCCACCTCTATAGGGTCCCTGTAGGCCCACCTCTGTAGGGTCCCTGTAGGCCCACCTCTGTAGGGTCCCTGTAGGCCCACCTCTGTAGGGTCCCTGTAGGCCCACCTCTGTAGGGTCCCTGTAGGCCCACCTCTGTAGGGTCCCTGTAGGCCCACCTCTGTAGGGTCCCTGTAGGCCCACCTCTATAGGGTCCTTCAGTCGTCCTGATGATATTAAGTCTGGTCCTGTTTATTTTGTCTCATGTACTTCAGCCAAGTTTTTCTTTGATTGGTTTCTTGCCTGGTGAAGGTGAAGGCAGTGTTGGTGATGGAAGGGAAGGTGGTGAAGGCAGTGTTGGTGATGGAAGGGAAGGTGGTGAAGGTAGTGTTGGTGATGGAAGGGAAGGTGGTGAAGGCAGTGTTGGTGATGGAAGGGAAGGTGGTGAAGGCAGTGTTGGTGATGGAAGGGAAGGTGGTGAAGGCAGTGTTGGTGATGGAAGGGAAGGTGGTGAAGGCAGTGTTGGTGATGGAAGGGAAGGTGGTGAAGGCAGTGTTGGTGATGGAAGGGAAGGTGGTGAAGGCAGTGTTGGTGATGGAAGGGAAGGTGGTGAAGGCAGTGTTGGAGATGGAAGGGAAGGTGGTGAAGGCAGTGTTGGAGATGGAAGGGAAGGTGGTGAAGGCAGTGTTGGTGATGGAAGGGAAGGTGGTGAAGACAGTGTTGGAGAAAGAAAGATGGTGAAGGCAGGGTTGGTGCAGGAAACAGTACCCGCATCGGTACCCACATTAGGACACTACAGCCACGTGGGTACACACACCCGAAGCCTCTGATGGATGGACGAGTCCCGCGGACCAACCCAGATTTTCACCACCGTTCATCCAGGCTGTTGTGGCTGGTCTTCCTGATGAATTTGGCGGCCTGGATAATTATCGAGGCGATTAATTAGCTTCGTTAATAATTATCGGTAGTCTGAGCACTGTGGAGTGGAGGGAGGGGGGGGGGTTGTTGGTTTGTTGTTGCTATGACGTCACGGGTGCCCTGCTATGGTGCACGCTGATTGGTTTGTTGTATGCTATGACGTCACGCGGGTCCCGCTATGGTGCACGCTGATTGGTTTGTTGTTGCTATGACGTCACGGGTGCCCTGCTATGGTACACGCTGATTGGTTTGTTGTTGCTATGACGTCACGCGGGTCCCGCTATGGTACACGCTGATCGGTTTGTTGTTGCTATGACGTCACAAGGGTCTTGCTATGGTGCACGCTGATTGGTTTGTTGTTGCCTTGACGTCACACAGTTCCCGTTATGGTGTACGCTGATTGGTCGAGGCCAGACTAGGAGTTCCAGGGTGGCCTCAAATACAACACGAGAACGCTACGTGTTGATTATTATAAATCTAGAACAATCTAATACACTCTAAAAGATATCGAACCTTACCCAACCTCTGCTCCAGCACCAGGGGCCAGATTCACGAAAGCACTTAAGCAAGCACTTACGAACGTGTACATCTTTCCTCAATCTTCGACGACTTTGGTTACATTTATTAAACAGTTTACAAGCATGAAAACTTCCCATTGAACTGTTGTTATTGTTATAAACAGCCTCCTGGTTCTCCGGAGCTCATTAACTGTTTAGTAATTGGAAACAAAGCCGCCAAAGATTGAGAAAAGATGTACAGGTTCGTAAGTGTTTGCGTAAGTGCTTTCGTGAATCTGGCCCCAGGTTCTCTGGCGATACTTGACTCCCGATGTTCGATCCCGCAAGTATTCTCATAATGTTTATATTCTCAGTCACGTCACGGTTTTGTGATATCAAAGTGCGTGATGGCGTGTGTTTTGTGATATCAAAGTGCGTGATGGCGTGTGTTTTGTGATATCAAAGTGTGTGATGGCGTGTGTTTTGTGATATCAAAGTGTGTGATGGCGTGTGTTTTGTGATATCAAAGTGCGTGATGGCGTGTGTTTTGCGATATCAAAGTGCGTGATGGCGTGTGTTTTGTGATATCAAAGTGCGTGATGGCGTGTGTTTTGTGATATCAAAGTGCGTGATGGCGTGTGTTTTGTGATATCAAAGTGCGTGATGGCGTGTGTTTTGTGATATCAAAGTGCGTGATGGCGTGTGTTTTGTGATATCAAAGCGCGTGATGGCGTGTGTTTTGTGATATCAAAGTGCGTGATGGCGTGTGTTTTGTGCGATGAAGAGCACTGAGCCTCTTGTGTTGGGATTTGAACTTAAAACTTTAGTACCGGAACCAGTTAGGATCTTGTACGTGTGTGTACTCACCTATTTGTGCTTGTGGGGGTTGAGCTTTGGCTCTTTGGTCCCGCCTTTCAACCGTCAATCAATTGGGGTGTGTGTGTGTGTGTGTGTGTGTGTGTGTGTGTGTGTGTGTGTGTGTGTGTGTGTGTGTGTGTGTGTGTGTGTGTGTGTGTGTGTGTGTGTGTGGTGTGCGTGCGCGTGCGTGCGTGCGTGAGGGGCCCAGAGAGCACCCAGAGGAGGTAGAACCAGGACCTGCTCTAGACTCAAATGTTTTGAACAGGAATAACACTCGTATAAGAAATTGGGTTTTGAGGTTTCAAAGGAAACGTGAAATTTTAGAGAGTGGCAGAAACGCGAATCCAAGTGATTTTCCAATTTTATCCGAGAGGCTCTAGCTCCCGGTCCGCTTTGTCAGTCAGATTACATTTAAACGATTTATTTACCAAAACATTTATTTACTTACGAAACCTGTTCATCTTTCGCAAATCACGGAGGCTTTAATTACATTTAATAAACGGTTTATAAGTTCCGAAGCGTTGCGAGGTTGTTAATAACAATAATAACTTTTTGTTATGAACTTGCGAAGTTCGTAAACTGTTCAAATGACTTTAAACACGTCCGAGATTATTAAGATATACAGGTTCCGTAACTGTAAGATCAGTCCGGAGCATATCACCTCCCTCCTGTTGCTCTGGAGACCTTTGCAACATATGTGACGCTGACGTGGGCCTTGCAACGCGCCAGACTTGGCAACAGCAAAGGCGGCAACGGTGCTAGGCTTAAGTGCAAGAGAAGTGAAACAAATATGAAGAACTGTTATGTCTATAGTTCCGAGAGACGGGAGAGAGAGAGAGAGAGAGAGAGAGAGAGAGAGAGAGAGAGAGAGAGAGAGAGAGAGAGAGAGAGAGAGAGAGAGAGAGAGAGAGAGAGAGAGAGAGAGAGGAGAGAGAAGGGAGTGAGTGCCAGCAATGTAATTGGCTTGACCCACCGAGTCACTTTACACATGCTGGCAGCCTTAACTAAGCATTCCTCTCCTCGCAAGTATTTGGAGTGAAGTTGTAAACAGTCACTAGCAGTGGGACGGGAGGCGACATTCCCCTCCCGGGGCTGCTATACCACCAGGAGCTCCTCCCGGGGCTGCTATACCAGCAGGAGCTCCTCCCGGGGCTGCTATACCAGCAGGAACTCCTCCCGGGGCTGCTATACCACCAGGAACTCCTCCCGGGGCTGCTATACCACCAGGAGCTCCTCCCGGGGCTGCTATACCACCAGGAACTCCTCCCGGGGCTGCTATACCACCAGGAACTCCTCCCGGGGCTGCTATACCACCAGGAACTCCTCCCGGGGCTGCTATACCACCAGGAACTCCTCCCGGGGCTGCTATACCACCAGGAACTCCTCCAGGGGCTGCTATACCACCAGGAGCTCCTCCCGGGGCTGCTATACCACCAGGAACTCCTCCCGGGGCTGCTATACCACCAGGAACTCCTCCCGGGGCTGCTATACCACCAGGAACTCCTCCCGGGGCTGCTATACCACCAGGAGCTCCTCCCGGGGCTGCTATACCAACAGGAGCTCCTCCCGGGGCTGCTATACCACCAGGAACTCCTCCCGGGGCTGCTATACCAACAGGAACTCCTCCCGGGGCTGCTATACCAGCAGGAGCTCCTCCCGGGGCTGCTATACCACCAGGAGCTCCTCCCGGGGCTGCTATACCAGCAGGAGCTCCTCCCGGGGCTGCTATACCAGCAGGAGCTCCTCCCGGGGCTGCTATACCAGCAGGAGCTCCTCCCGGGGCTGCTATACCAGCAGGAGCTCCTCCCGGGGCTGCTATACCACCAGGAGCTCCTCCCGGGGCTGCTATACCACCAGGAGCTCCTCCCGGGGCTGCTATACCACCAGGAGCTCCTCCCGGGGCTGCTATACCACCAGGAACTCCTCCCGGGGCTGCTATACCACCAGGAACTCCTCCAGGGGCTGCTATACCACCAGGAGCTCCTCCCGGGGCTGCTATACCACCAGGAACTCCTCCCGGGGCTGCTATACCACCAGGAGCTCCTCCAGGGGCTGCTATACCACCAGGAGCTCCTCCAGGGGCTGCTATACCACCAGGAGCTCCTCCAGGGGCTGCTATACCACCAGGAGCTCCTCCCGGGGCTGCTATACCAGCAGGAACTCCTCCTGGGCCCCCCTGTACCAGGCCAGGTTGAAAGTTCCTTTAAAACATGAATGCTGTTTTGAATGCTGCTCATTCAAAACAGAAATTTTCTCAAATATAAATTAAAACTGTTGTATATTAGTATATTGCGCATATTTAGGTATTGGTTAGATTAGGTGTTTAGTTCTATTGGCGATTATTAGTATTTGTAGTACGTGGGTGAAGCATTTACAGCGTTGTGGTTCGAACAAAAGTCGTCAGCGAAGCACTTATTCCGGATATGTTCGAACGTCAGCAGTTGTGAGTCGTGTGTCAGCCCGTCCTCCAAACAAAGATCCAAAAGTGATTCCATGCACCCGCCAAACCCCCTGTTTATGAATGAAAAGCGGTTTACACACGACTCACAACTGCTGACGTTCGAACATATCTGGAACAAGTGCTTCACTGACGAATTTTGTTCGAATCGCAACACTATCAAAGCTTCACCCACGTACTACAAATACAAATAATCGCCAACAGAACCCAAACACCTAACCTAACCTATCCTATGCCTATATATGCACAATATGCTAATATATTATAATATTAATTTATAATTGCGAAAATTCCCGTTTTGAATAAACAGCATGTTAAAATTATTGAATGCGTCTGTGGGGTTGACCGCTGGATGTAATGGACTTGAGTCGAGGACAGGTTGTTTACAGAGTTGCAATTCGTCAACGTCGTTCAAGAAATGATCGATCATCATTAGTTGCGTGTAGACCGTTTTTGTATTCGTACACAGCGTGTTTGACGCCTGGATTAACGACCATATGGCCTTTGTTGATGAGAACAGGCTGTATGCCAGGAAAGTCCAAGCTTTTCGCGTCGTTTTGTGTTCGCATTTTCCCGCCAATTTTTTTCTCCTCGATGACGTTCCTGGCGACGCCATGAAAGTTTTTCGGAGACGTCGTGTAGGCTTTCAGACACGTCATGAGAGTCTAAAGTTATCATTCTCGTGTATAATGACGTCGGGAAAATTGAAAATGACTTGATTATGAATCTTTGAAACAGCATTATTTCCAATATCAGGACAGCTATGTGTCGATTCTATATATCGACATAAACGGGGCTGAAATCTGCGGAAACGCAAACTAATGTTTTTCACATGTGTTACTGATGCTGTCTCGGTGGACGGAAAATATAGAAAACCGATAAAAACGAAATTGTTAACAGTAACAATTAAAAAAAGAAATCTCTCTTAATTAAGCTAAATGGGGAATTTACCATTAACATAATTTCTTGCTCGTTATTTTTTTTTTTAAGAGTGGTGAAAAAAGCACCTTTTTTATTACTTTTATTTACGAGTTGTCATAACAGTAATAAATTAATAATAACGTGATAAATAAAATAATCAATAATAATAATCAATCGATAGTATTGTGACTTCTTGAAAGACTTAATATAGGAGTCTAATATTAGTCAACAGTGTTGCCATACCCATACAAGACTTAATATAGCAGTCTAATATTAGTCAACAGTGTTGCCATACCCATACAAGACTTAATATAGCAGTCTAATATTAGTCAACAGTGTTGCCATACCCATACAAGACTTATAAATTACAATCGAAAGCCAGGAAATAAGTTCCAGATAACTCTACAAAATTACTTAGAAACTATTTACTGTCGATCCCCCTTTGAGCTCCCCCTGGTCTTAATTAAGCACCAGGATAACGAAAATTACTCTGATTTGTTAGCAAATGGGCCCTTGCCTAACAAGAGACCATCTTCTACATTCTCTCTTTCTCAATATACTCATATTTCGACAAACTCAAAACAATTCGAGGAAACCTAGGTGAATAAAAAAATGGGCTCCAAGAGCATACACGCAATCATGCACGCATGCACACACACACATACTACGTCTGGTAGCTGAGTGGACAGTGCGCGGGGCTCGTAATCCTGCGGCCCGGGTTCGATTCCCGGCGCCGGCAGAGTTTCTTTCACCCTGATGCCCCTGTTACCTAGCAGTAAATAGGTACCTGGGAATTAGACAGCTGTTGCGGGCTGCTTCCTGGGGTGCTGGAGGAAGGGGGGGGGATAGTAGATAGTAACAGTTGGTTAGTTGACAGTTGAGAGGCGGGCCGAAAGAGCAGCCCCCAACCAAAGAGAAAGAGAAAGAGAAAGAGCAGAGCTCAACCCCCACAAGGAGACCTATGTGCATACACACACACGGACTGACATACATCAAAGTCATGTGCATTACACCTGCCCTCCCGTGGTAGGTCCATAACTGAAGCCAACATCTATACTTCTTCAAACAATTACCAGTGACCCAGAATGGCAAACAGGTTGACCAAATTGCTTTCGCAAACTAAAGCAAAGTATAATACGTATTATACTTAAGTATTATACTTTGCTTAATATTATACTTAATATTATATTATTTGCTTAATATTATACTTTACTTAATATTATATATTAAGTATTATACTTTGCTTTAGTTTGCCCTTGTTTGTAAATTAAATCCTGATTCTAAACATTTTTTATCACAGTGTGTCATCACTTGGATCACGACCTATGATAACACTCCGACAGACCGTTGAATTGTGTCATACTGCAAAGGTGGTGTTGGGGGTGTGAGCCCAGCTTGATTAACTGGCCCAGGGCGGTGGTGGTGGCAGTGGGGGAGATGGGTGGAGTGGGTTGGTGAGGGTAGAGGTGGAGGAGACGAAGTGGAAGGGGTGGAAGAGATTCAGGACAACATTGTTGGAATGAAGGTGGGTCGATGGACGGCAGCGTTGGGGGGGAAGGGGAATCATTGCAAGTGGTGTGGGACAACAAGCGGGGTTGATACTGGTAGGGGATCAGCAAACAATTTAAAATGTCTGCAAAGTTGTTTTTAAATTGTTGTGACATTCTACTTGTACTGCAGCAATTATAATGTGATGGAAAGTTGTTACAACATTGCAGCAATCAAAAGCCTAAAACAATTCAGTAACCTACATTCCATAACATTGCATTGTCGCCACAACATCTGCATCAAACAGTTTATACAATTGGTCACTGATGACTCTTCACAATCAATTTGGTGAAATTTTTCCGAAAAGTGAATAAGGAAAGAATTAAGACACCTAACCAATTCTAAACAAAATATTTATATTAAATAACTTTACTCCATATATTTATTCCATATATTTAAGTTTCTTGTATATAAGACATGGAGCGTGTATAACGCTCCATGTGGTATGTTGTATATAACAGTTATTAACAAGAGGGATTATTCCTTACTAGTAATTTTCCAATGGTGTTCTCAGGATTAAACACTGAAAGTCAAATAATTTCAAGTTATTATCTTTTCAAACCCAGAAAAATATGGTCAACATATTAATTCTGAAGTTTCTAATCCAGATTAAAATTTCTCTCATTGCTATGAGAGAAATTGCACTTTGCAATGGCCGACCTCCGAAACATTGAGTCAGTGGAATCATTGTTTTCATGCTCTTCATTGTGAGCCTCAGGAATGAGAGTCATCAGATTTAAGATAACATAACAGTATGGCCATAAGATAACATTATAGCTATACCTTTAGTAAATACAGCAGTTGTTTTAATATTTCTGTATACGTTACTAAGGGGAAGGGTATACTCCGGCTATGCCCGGGTCTTCCCTCCCCTCCCCTCCCCCATTTTCCTGACTCTCCCAATCTCCTCCCCTCATTTCTCTCTTCCCATCTCTCGTCTCTTCATAATCTTCCCCCTCTCCCTCCTTCCTCCTCTCCCAATATATCTCTGTGTGTCTGCCTGTTTCTGTGCTTTTCTGTCTTCCTTTCTCTTTACCCCGGTCGACCCGGCTAGTCTTAATTTCTGCAGGCCTCTCTCTGTTTACGTGTCTCTATGTCTGTCTGAGTCTTATTTTCCTGATTGTCTCATTAATAATAATATAAAAGCTCCCGTTGGCGTTCGAGTCTGACTGCCGGTGGGAGGAGCCTAACGATGCAAAGTATTAACAAAAATTAATAGTCTACCTTTGGCTTCAGAAAGGTGTCGGGCTTGAGAATGCCTTTGCAGCAGGGGGGGAGGGTCAGCTGTTTTATGCTAATGTGGCAAAGTCTGATGATTAGAAAATTTGGTAATTTCCTCAAGATTATAAGGGCATTATTTTTCATATTACTATAAGAAAAGATTTAATTTGGACATTTATATTTTTTAAATATTTAGCTGGTAGCCAGTGCCAAAAATCAGTCATTTGGGGGTCAGTATGCGAATCCCCAGTACGCTGTTCCCACTTAAATTCTTGCGAGCCCGACCAGTTTGTGTTCGTCCCGTACCTCAGACCACTCCCCCTGCAGTGTTGGGGGAGGCTAGCATAAAGCATCCGGCCTTCACCCTTGGACAAACATGTATATTTATAAGAGGTCTAAGGGCAAAACATAATCTTGAGTTAAAATACAAAGAGTTCAAAAAGCAAAGTTCTTCACTTACTGTCAAAAATATATTATATAAAATATATATAAATGTAGTATTTCTCTTGTAAATTTATGTGAATATGATCTTTATTTTGTATATTATTTAATAAAGAAAAAATTAGAAGGAACTTCATCATTATTGAAGTTTCCACAAAAATCCTGAATTTGCAAATAGACAAAAACTTAATATCAACAAATCTAAAGTACAGAATAATTTCAGAAGGGTATTTTTTAATTAGGAGCTTTGTATGTAGAACAATTCTTTGAATTATTCAGTGGCTAAGATTTCAGAGAGAACTAAATGAATTTAATCTGAAAGCCTTTTACCCCAAAACACTAATTAAATATTAGTTAATGTTTTGCATGTGATTAAATATTATTACAAAACAAAAATACTTGAGGGAGATATGCAAATGTATTCTTCTCTCTGGCCTCTCTCCAGTCCCCCTTATTCTCCTCCCATCTCCCCTCTCTTCTTCCCTCTTCCTTCCTCTCCTGACTGTTCTCCCCCCCCCCCCTTACTCCCCCTAAGTGCCACCATCCTCACTATAGTGCCAGGATTAGTTCCAGTCGGGTGGCACTGCTTCAGACGAGTGCCTCTGAGTTCTGCCTAATATTGTTGACCCAAGTGCCAGTGTGAGAACTAAAGAGAGACGACTGAATAGGTGCTTGGGGGGGGGTATGGGGTGGAGGGGGTCAGTACGAAGTCGTACTAGGAGACACTGAACGGGTGTCTATGAAAATAATTTTGGGTCGAACAATGAGATGGTACCGGTTTCCCCGGACTCCCTAGCCACACACTTACAACCGACTGAACCATGACGTGCTCAAAAGCATCTCCAACTGCGGTCGTGCTGATAGAGGCGCTTTTGGCCTCATCGTGGTTCAGTCGGTAGTGCCTGTGCCTTTATAGACCAGGGATGTGTTTTCGAACTACAAAACTAAGGTTTTCAAATTATAAAGGTTTACCTCAGTACTTGGTGCCTGAATTAAAAGGACCGAGCTGTGAGGAAAAGTTAGAAGCTTGAATCTCACAAAGCCTAGTGAGATCGAAAACAGGCGGACATGATCACTGCATACAAGGTACTGTATGATCAGTTAGAAGCTTAAATCTCACAAGCCTAGAGAGATCGAAAACAGGGGACATGATCACTGCATACAAGGTACTGTATGATCAGTTAGAAGCTTAAATATCACAAGCCTAGTGAGATCGAAAACAGGGGACATGATCACTGCATACAAGGTACTGAGGGAAATGGAGAGGGGAATTTATAAAATGACCAAAAACTAGATCAAAACAACATTAGTGAAGGTGGGACACATATCCCATCACAAAAGGAATCACCAGAACTCCGCTACGAGTCACTCCATTGTATTATTTTCTTATTAATACATCACGACATTGTGATTTATTTGTGATATAGATAAACACGTTAGGCTTATAGGATATGGAGGGCTCCTCAAAGGTAGAAATATTGACCCTGTCAAGGAGACAACTCCATAACAAACTAAACTCCCGGGTACCTATTAACTGCTAGGTAAACAGAGGTATTAGGTGATAGGAAACGTGCCGAAACCATTACTCTCCCGCCCGGAATGCCACCCGGCTTGTCCCAGAGCGGAGTAGCAAGAACAGGTTACGGAAGAAACAGCAGACACATGATCACTACATATAAAATACTCAAGGAAATTGGAAGCCGAAGACACGAGCAGGACATTCAGCGGAAAATACACACGAACAAGAGGAAATATTATGTGCTCAAATAAAACATAGAGATGGTAAATACATACAAAATACACATATGATAGTTCACATAGGGTTCTGAGGGTCCAGCAGAGTAGTTGAGTGCCGAGAGACGGGTACCAAGAGGTCAAACTCAACCCTCAACAAGCACAAGTAGGCAAGAATAGCTAGGTGAGTACACACAATTGCAATTATTCCGTTAAACACACACTACCTCACACCACACACACAATGTATTATACAACGATCTTGGTGTATAATACATTAGGCGTAATCCATATGCACGTATAGTGGAAAATGAATTGTATTGGTTTTCCTAAAAATAAAAGGCTTAATATATACACACATAATATATATATATATATATATATATATATATATATATATATATATATATATATATATATATATATATATATATATATATATATATATATATGTTGATTTTATACCCGCATTAGGTCAGGTGATAATACAATGAAGGTGAAAACATGGGGGGATACATAAGGGATAAACATAGGGGCTGCAGAAGGCTTATTGGCCCATACGAGGCATCTCCTATCTAAACACAAAGATTAATCCAGTGTAATTGGCCAATTACACTGGATTAATCTTTGTGTTTAGATAGGAGATGCCTCGTATGGGCCAAAAAGCCTTCTGCAGCCCCTATGTTTATCCCTTATATATATATATATATATATATATATATATATATATATATATATATATATATATATATATATATATATATATATATATATATATATATATATATATATATATATATTTTTTAAACCTAGAAGGGGTACCACCTCTGGTGCAAGTGTAGGGACCCATAGCCTCGGAGAAGAAAATAAAGAGTACTC
This sequence comes from Procambarus clarkii, assembly GCF_040958095.1. Classification (NCBI taxonomy): domain Eukaryota; kingdom Metazoa; phylum Arthropoda; class Malacostraca; order Decapoda; family Cambaridae; genus Procambarus; species Procambarus clarkii. The sequence goes on along the minus strand of NC_091159.1, from coordinate 46,035,364 downwards.
AGAGAAGACCTTGTGGATCCTCACTGAACACTTTGATATATACATTATATATATATATATATATATATATATATATATATATATATATATATATATATATATATATATATATATATATATATATATATATATCCCATCCCATCCCCAAACCCAAGGATTTTCAGGCTAATAACCTCCCCCCCCCCCCCCACCAGGTATTCACCCGAGGAAGGGATGACTAACGCGAACATTTTTCCCAGTACATATATGTCAGATTCATTTCCCGGGGTCGGCGCCGCGAACACTGAAGGCCGCGAAATATTGCATCGTTTATTGGCACGGCACAATTTTGGTTGTGAGGCTGAGGCGGCATTTGTGAGGGGTCGTGTTGGAGGCGGTTGGGCTTATGAGGGCCCCCTCGATAGATGGGTTTGACTTTTTGGGAGGCGCTCGATAGATGGGTTTGACTTTTTGGGAGGCGCTCGATAGATGGGTTTGACTTTTTGGGAGGCGCTCGATAGATGGGTTTGACTTTTTGGGAGGCGCTCGATAGATGGGTTTGACTTTTTGGGAGGCGCTCGATAGATGGGTTTGACTTTTTGGGAGGCCCTCGATAGATGGGTTTGACTTTTTGGGAGGCGCTCAATAGATGGGTTTGACTTTTTGGGAGGCGTTCGATAGATGGGTTTGACTTTTTGGGAGGCGCTCGATAGATGGGTTTGACTTTTTGGGAGGCGCTCGATAGATGGGTTTGACTTTTTGGGAGGCGCTCGATAGATGGGTTTGACTTTTTGGGAGGCGCTCGATAGATGGGTTTGACTTTTTGGGAGGCGCTCGATAGATGGGTTTGACTTTTTGGGAGGCGCTCGATAGATGGGTTTGACTTTTTGGGAGGCGCTCGATAGATGGGTTTGACTTTTTGGGAGGCGCTCAATAGATGGGTTTGACTTTTTGGGAGGCGCTCGATAGATGGGTTTGACTTTTTGGGAGGCGCTCGATAGATGGGTTTGACTTTTTGGGAGGCGCTCGATAGATGGGTTTGACTTTTTGGGAGGCGCTCGATAGATGGGGTTTTGGGCTTTGTCTCTCTCTCACTAGAATACCACCCTCCCTGTCCCCTCTCATCTATCCTCTATCCTCGGGAGGAACATGCAAGCACATGGGCTATCATGCTAAAAAATAATCTTTTCAAAACACAAACAATTGCAGACAACGAGTCAGAGAAGGTTTGTTGTTGTTAAAGATTTGCTACTTGGAACAAGCAGTTCCAAGTAGCACGGGCCATGGTGAGCCTGCCCAAAGAAGGTACCTCGTATGCATGATATTCTTCACGTCTGCGGACGCGGAGTCACAGTAACCCGGCTGGAGAAATGGCCGCCAAACAAGATCTAAAGATGAAGAGACGACGACGTTTCGGTCCTTCGCGGACCATTATCAAGTCGTGTGTTGATCATTCATCGCTTCTTCGTCTTCTGAGTTCCAGTTTAGTCATCATTGTTGAAAACTTTGCAACACTGTGCGTCACAGAAGACCTGCAGGATTAGTTAATAACAGGGGGGGGGAGGGGGAAGGAGAGGGTAGTGAAGCTAAGGTTCCACCAGGAGAGATCTGTGTAAAATGGCAAGCATGCAGGCACTATGTATGTACACCGAGACTCATCCATGAATATGTCTAACCTACGCTTGAAACAATCCAACGACCAAATTTTTTGTTATGTTACCCGGTAAAGGTGGTGTTCCGCCAATCAACACTCGTCTTTCACAGCCCATCTGAGAAGACTGAGCTCTGCCCTGGCACTGAGCTCTGCCCTGGCACTGAGCTCTGCCCTAGCACTGAGCTCTGCCCTGGCACTGAGCTCTGCCCTAGCACTGAGCTCTGCCCTGGCACTGAGCTCTGCCCTAGCACTGAGCTCTGCCCTAGCACTGAGCTCTGCCCTAGCACTGAGCTCTGCCCTAGCACTGAGCTCTGCCCTAGCACTGAGCTCTGCCCTGGCACTGAGCTCTGCCCTGGCACTGAGCTCTGCCCTGGCACTGAGCTCTGCCGTGGCACTGAGCTCTGCCCTGGCACTGAGCTCTGCCCTAGCACTGAGCTCTGCCCTAGCACTGAGCTCTGCCGTGGCACTGAGGTCTGCCCTGGCACTGAGCTCTGCCCTAGCACTGAGCTCTGCCCTAGCACTGAGCTCTGCCCTGGCACTGAGCTCTGCCCTGGCACTGAGCTCTGCCCTGGCACTGAGCTCTGCCCTGGCACTGAGCTCTGCCCTGGCACTGAGCTCTGCCCTGGCACTGAGGTCTGCCCTGGCACTGAGCTCTGCCCTGGCACTGAGCTCTGCCCTGGCACTGAGCTCTGCCCTGGCACTGAGCTCTGCCCTGGCACTGAGCTCTGCCCTGGCACTGAGCTCTGCCCTGGCACTGAGCTCTGCCCTAGCACTGAGGGAGACAAACACGTCTTCAACAGGAAGCAATTTAGTTAACACATGTTGTCCTTCAATGCGCTGTCTCAAGAATCATAGGCGTGGTGTTGCGCTTAAGTTCTCTCTCCACCTCTGAAGGGTTATACCCACTAGCAAGTATACTGTTGTCCTGGACATAGACAATTCCTTCATGCCTTGGTGTAGAACTTAATATTAAACTAAATAAAAAAAGTTCAAATTATTTGTATTTTTTTTAATATTTATGTACCTATACATTTCCCCTCTCCCCTCCAAAGGTTCCTTTTTATACAGACATTGTTAATTTTTATTATGGTAATATTCGCTCTATTCCTGACACACATTCCTGAACAATAATGATATTCTGAAGTTAGTGTGGCATACAAGGTCTAATATTTATAATAAACTCATATATATATATATATATATATATATATATATATATATATATATATATATATATATATATATATATATATATATATATATATATATATATATATATAGGGGGTACCACATCTGGTTGCTTGTAGGGACCCTCAAGCCTCGAAGAAGAGGATCTGCAGCACCCCGGGGAAGCCTTGTTGGTTCTCCCCCGTGTACTGGCACATATTGTCTTCTCCTACCACCCCCTTATATATGTATGTGTTTATTATATGTGTATTGTTTATTACACACACACCCACCACCCACGTACTGACGCCACCTGCCACGTACTGACGCCACCTGCTACGTACTGACGCCACCTGCCACGTACTGACGCCACCTCCCACGTATTGACGCCACCTGCCACAAACTGACGCCACCTGCCACGTACTGACGCCACCTGCCACGAACTGACGCCACCTGCCACGTACTGACGCCATCTCCCACGTATTGACGCCACCTGCCACACACACACACCCACCTCCCACGTACTGACGCCACCTGCCACATACTGACGCCACCTCCCACGTACTGACGCCACCTCCCACGTACTGACGCCACCTCCCACGTACTGACGCCACCTGCCACGTACTGACGCCACCTGCCACATACTGACGCCACCTGCCACGTACTGACGCCACCTCCCACGTACTGACGCCACCTGCCACATACTGACGCCACCTCCCACGTACTGACGCCACCTGCCACGTACTGACGCCACCTGCCACGTACTGACGCCACCTGCCACATACTGACGCCACCTGCCACGTACTGACGCCACCTGCCACATACTGACGCCACCTCCCACGTTCTCCCACAGTACCGAGTGCGAGCATCATGAACGGCGCGGAGATACACGTGCACAGAGGCTCACTCATCAACCTAACGTGTGTGGTGGAGCACACGACGGAACGACCGCTCTACATCGTCTGGTACCACTACAACAAGGTACGTACCTACGGTAACCCCTACAGGACTCTAACTCCTGTTAGAGTCCTAACAGGAGTTAGGACTCCTAACTCCTGTAGGAGTTAGGAGTCCCTCCTCTACAGGACTCTAACTCCTGTAGACCAAACCACACACTAGAAAGTGAAGGGACGACGATGACGTTTCGGTCAGTCCTGGACAATTAGTCGATTGTCGACTTGAGAATGGTCCAGGACGGACCGAAACGTCGTCGTCCCTTCACTTTCTAGTGTGTGGTTTAGTCAATATATTTTAGCCACGTTATTGTGACTCCTCGTCTGCTTACTCCTGTAAGTTACAGTATATATATCTTCCGCAAGGTATATATGCTCTCATATTCTCATATATACTTACTCTCACTACAGTAAGGTTTGGTAGTGATACAGCTGGATAATAACCCATAGTGTATGCAGTGCAACCCGCTCTCGCACAAGACAGCACATATATGACTTACTGCTTATAGTCACTATTTCGCTTATAAATAAGTACATATGTGACAAATTCCAAGCCATATTTTTTTCAAGGCACTAACTTTTCCACTCAATTTTATTAAACAATAGCGCGCAGTAGCACAACAACAAAATACATTACAGTGATACGAGGTACAATGCCGCTCTATCGAGGTACAGTGCCGCAGCAGCAATAGGTCGCTGTATCAAGGTACAGTGCCGTAGTAGCTAGATATAAGAATCCCAGCGCCCAAACCATCCTCAGTGCTTGTCCAAACTGCCCCCAACCCCTAGGATGTATTTATAAAATTTTACCTGAATTTACCTGAGGGGCCACTATCTCCCTCTCTGTAGTGGCCTCGACGGGGACAGGAAGCCTCCTGCTTGTCAATTAATGTATTATTAGAATTTAGTTAGGTATTTAGGTTGTGTTGATAATGAGTGGTATTCACCAACCCGTCCTCGACTCAAGTCCATTACATCCAGCGGTCGACCCCACAGACGCATTCATAAATTTTAACATGCTGTTCATTCAAAACGGGAATTTTCTCAAGTATAAATTAATATTATAATATATTGGCATATTGTGTATATATAGACATAGGATAGGTTAGGTTAGGTTAGGTTAGGTTAGGTTAGGTTAGGTTAGGTTAGGTTAGGTTAGGTGTTTAGGTTCTGTTGGCGATTATTTGTATTTGTAGTACGTGGGTGAAGCATTGATAGTGTTGTGATTCGAACAAAATTCGTCAGTGAAGCACTTGTTCCAGATATGTTCGAACGTCAGCAGTTGTGAGTCGTGTGTAAACCGCTTTTCATTCATAAACAGGGGGTTTGGCGGGTGCATGGAATCACTTTTGGATCTTTGTTTGGAGGACGGGCTGTTCATGAAGTTGTGATTCGAACAGAGGTCGTGTGTCAGCCCGTCCTCCAAACAAAGATCCAAAAGTGATTCCATGCACCCGCCAAACCCCCTGTTTATGAATGAAAAGCGGTTTACACACGACTCACAACTGCTGACGTTCGAACATATCTGGAACAAGTGCTTCACTGACGAATTTTGTTCGAATCACAACACTATCAAAGCTTCACCCACGTACTACAAATACAAATAATCACCAACAGAACCTAAACACCTAACCTAACCTATCCTATGATTATATATACGCCATATGCTAATATTTTATAATGTTAATTTAGATTTGAGAAAATTCCAGTTTTGAATGAAGAGCATGTAAAAGTTTATGAATGCGTCTGTGGGGTCGACCGCTGGATGTAATGGACTTGATTCGAGGACGGGTTGCGTGAACGAAGTACTTCCACTCGGGAACAGTTCGAACGTCGTCAACTTCGCTTCGCTAACGACTTCTGTTCGAATCACAACGCTGTAAAGGCTTCACCCTCGTACTGCAACTATCAATCGTGGCCGGGACCAGATTCACGAAGCAGTTACGCAAGTATTTACGAACGTGTACATCTTTTCTCAATCTTTGGCGGCTTTGTTTACATTTATTAAACAGTTTACAAGCATGAAAACTTCCCAATCAACTGTTGTTATTGCTATAAACAGCCTCCTGATGATTCAGAGCTCATTAACTGTCTAATAATTGTAAACAAAGCCGTCAAAGATTGAGAAAAGATGTACACGTTCGTAAGTACTTGCGTAACTGCTTCGTGAATCTGCCACCTGAAGACGGGCCAGTATGTGTACAGTAATTCATTTTGAAAAGTGAAGGAACCACTTCGTTACCGGTATTTTCACCATGATTAACGAGTGAATTAACGCATAACCGAGACGTTAGTGAAGCGCTCGACTAATACGTCTTGATTCATTAATGGAAATTCGGCGTCCCGATTATTTTAATTCCCGTGTCGCTGGAATGGTGAGTAAATATGTCCCACATATTTCAGCCATGGTCGGAGATGGGTCACTGTGTCTGTGGGCCAGTGTTGTGGTGGGTCACTGTGGGCCAGTGTTGTGGTGGGTCACTGTGGACCAGTGTTGTGGTGGGTCACTGTGGACCAGTGTTGTGGTGGGTCACTGTGGACCAGTGTTGTGGTGGGTCACTGTGGACCAGTGTTGTGGTGGGTCACTGTGGACCAGTGTTGTGGTGGGTCACTGTGTCTGTGGACCAGTGTTGTGGTGGGTCACTGTGTCTGTGGACCAGTGTTGCGGTGGGTCACTGTGGACCAGTGTTGTGGTGGGTCACTGTGGACCAGTGTTGTGGTGGGTCACTGTGGACCAGTGTTGTGGTGGGTCACTGTGGACCAGTGTTGTGGTGGATCACTGTGGACCAGTGTTGCGGTGGGTCACTGTGGACCAGTGTTGCGGTGGGTCACTGTGTCTGTGGACCAGTGTTGTGGTGGGTCACTGTGTCTGTGGACCAGTGTTGCGGTGGGTCACTGTGGACCAGTGTTGTGGTGGGTCACTGTGGACCAGTGTTGTGGTGGGTCACTGTGGACCAGTGTTGTGGTGGGTCACTGTGAACCAGTGTTGTGGTGGGTCACTGTGGACCAGTGTTGTGGTGGGTCACTGTGTCTGTGGACCAGTGTTGCGGTGGGTCACTGTGGACCAGTGTTGTGGTGGGTCACTGTGGACCAGTGTTGTGGTGGGTCACTGTGGACCAGTGTTGTGGTGGGTCACTGTGGACCAGTGTTGCGGTGGGTCACTGTGGACCAGTGTTGTGGTGGGTCACTGTGGACCAGTGTTGTGGTGGGTCACTGTGGACCAGTGTTGTGGTGGGTCACTGTGAACCAGTGTTGTGGTGGGTCACTGTGGACCAGTGTTGTGGTGGGTCACTGTGGACCAGTGTTGTGGTGGGTCACTGTGGACCAGTGTTGTGGTGGGTCACTGTGGACCAGTGTTGTGGTGGGTCACTGTGGACCAGTGTTGCGGTGGGTCACTGTGGACCAGTGTTGTGGTGGGTCACTGTGGACCAGTGTTGTGGTGGGTCACTGTGGTCCAGTGTTGTGGTGGGTCACTGTGTCTGTGGTCCATTGTATTCTCACAATATCGTCCCCCATTTTCTATACCCTATTTCAGGTATACTCATCCTTTATAACATCTATACTCAAAGCTGAATTCACCGCCTCTACCCAGATACATTTTTTCCCCTCTTCTTGACCCATTTTTTCCCCGCCCCATTTCCCTTCCTGACAACCTCCTTCCCTTCTCTTCTCCTTGAGAAGGAATCGGATCGTCTTGCCGGAAATTTGAGATAATTGCATTCCCCATTTTCAAGCGAGGAGCCACTTGATGCGCATGGGGGGAGCGCGCGCACACACACACACACACACACACATACACACTTCGTGTGTGTGTGTGTGTGTGTGTGTGTGTGTGTGTGTGTGTGTGTGTGTGTGTGTGTGTGTGTGGGACGTGTGTGTGGGACTTGATAGTGGTCCAGGACGGACCGAAACGTCGTCGTCTCCTCATCTTCCGGTGTGTGTGTGTGTGCACTTACCTAGTTGTACTTACCTAGTTGTGCTTACGGGGGTTGAGCTTTGGCTCTTTGGTCCCGCCTCTCAACTGTCAATCAACTAATGTACAGATTCCTTAACCTACTGGGCTCAATCATGTCTACACTTGAAGCTGTGTATGGAGTCAGCCTCCACCGCACTCTGACACTAAAAAAGTTCCTTCTAACGTCCCTGTGGCTCATGTGGGTACTCAGTTTCCACCTGTAGAAACTGATGTGTGTACTCACCTATTTGCACTCACCTATTTGTGCTTGCAGGATCGAGCATTGACTCTTGGATCCCGCCTTTCCAGCTATCGGTTGTTTACAGCAATGACTCCTGTCCCATTTCCCTATCATACCTAGTTTTAAAAGTATGAATAGTATTTGCTTCCACAACCTGTTCCCCAAGTGCATTCCATTTTTCCACTACTCTCACGCTAAAAGAAAACTTCCTAACATCTCTGTGACTCATCTGAGTTTCCAGTTTCCACCCATGTCCCCTCGTTCTGTTATTATTACGTGTGAACATTTCATCTATTCCCACTTTGTCAATTCCCCTGAGTATTTTATATGTCCCTATCATATCTCCTCTCTCCCTTCTTTTCTCTAGTGTCGTAAGGTTCAGTTCCTTCAGACGCTCTTCATATCCCATCCCTCGTAACTCTGGGACAAGCCTCGTCGCAAACCTCTGAACCTTCTCCAGTTTCTTTATGTGTTTCTTCAGGTCGGGGCTCCATGATGGCGCGGCATACTCTAAGACGGGTCTCACGTAGGCAGTGTAAAGCGCCCTAAAAGCCTCCTCATTTAGGTTTCTGAATGAAGTTCTAATTTTCGCCAGTGTAGAGTACGCTGCTGTCGCTATCCTATTTATATGTGCCTCAGGAGTTAGATTAGGTGTCACATCCACTCCAAGGTCTCTTTCTCGAATCGTTACAGGTAGGCTGTTCCCCTTCATTGTGTACTGTCCCTTTGGTCTCCTGTCACCTGATCCCATTTCCATAACTTTACATTTACTGGTGTTAAACTCCAGTAGCCATTTCCCTGACCATCTCTGCAACCTGTTCAAGTCCTCTTGGAGGATCTTACAATCCTCGTCTGTCACAACTCTTCTCATTAATTTTGCGTCATCCGCAAACATTGACATGTATGATTCCACTCCTGTAAACATATCATTTACGTAAATTAGAAAGAGGATTGGTCCCAGCACCGATCCTTGAGGTACTCCACTTGTTACTGTTCGCCAGTCCGACTTCTCGCCCCTTACCATTACCCTCTGGCTCCTTCCTGTTAGGTAGTTCTTCACCCATACTAGGGCCTTTCCGCTTACTCCTGCCTGCCTCTCAAGTTTGTATAGCAGTCTCATGTGCGGTACTGTATTAAAGGCCTTTTGGCAGTCAAGAAATATGCAGTCTTCCCAGCCTTCTCCGTCCTGCCTTATCCTTGTTACTTTATCATAGAATTCTGAAAGGTTTGTTAGGCATGATTTCCCTGTCCAGAACCCATGTTGGTGCTTGTTTACAAACCCAATGCTCTCCAGGTGCTCAACAAGTCTTAGCCTAATTATTCTTTCAAGTATTTTGCAGGGGATGCTTGTCAGTGATACGGGTCTGTAGTTAAGTGCCTCCTCCATATCACCTTTTTTGAAAATCGGTACGACATTTGCCTCCTTCCAGCAACTGGGCAATTCTCCCGACATAAGTGACTCATTAAAGATCATTGCCAGAGGCACGCTGAGAGCCTGCGCTGCCTCTTTAAGTATCCACGGTGTGTGTGTGGTGTGTGTGTGTGTATGTGTGTGCGTGTGCGTATGCGTGTGCGTGTGAGGGGTTTGATCATCGTATACACTGTCATATTAGGGCCGTATTCGGATTAGGTTACGTTTAAAACACGTTTGCAACCTGTCTTAAACGTGTCTATACAATACGACACGTTTCCGAACAATACAATGAGTTTACATCAGCCTGGTAAACTCAGCCAAGATTAATTTCGAGCCCAGTACACCTCGAAGATGACTCCTGTGTTCTAACAGAAGCGATTGTGCAGTCTGTTCTTCAGTCGACATAGAACTAAACATAAATTGCCGAAAAAGCTTACCACAAACTCGCTCTCAAAGTGACAGAGATATGATCGAGATTTACAAGATACTTATGGGGGAACAGACGAAGCAGAAAACAAGACAGATCAGTAACAAATGGCTCTCGTATAGCGAAACTTGGAACAGTTTGAGGACGCTGTTCTCTGTCTAATATATAGTTCTGTCTCTTCGGTCTCTACGAAGCAAGGAAGGAATTTGTTACACATTGCTCAGCAAGGATTGGCTGCACGGGGGTGGATTGGGTCGGATTGGACGTGTCTGGTGTCGGGTTGGATTGGGAATTTTTTCTATGATTGGGACTTTCTTTGCTTCGTCGGGCGCTGAATCAGAGGAATGTAACGGAAGCAGGTATGGAAACATGTTTGGAAGCAGCTGAAGGGTCAGATGGAGGAACAAAATGTGGAAATGTAGTGTTGGAGTACATGTGAAAGCAGTTATGGAA
>NC_091159.1:46005121-46020121 GCF_040958095.1 Procambarus clarkii | reverse complement strand
GTTTAAGCAATGATGGGGGTGGTAGTTGTGGGGGGGGACGCTTGATGGGGTCGTGATGAGGGGGGGGGAGGGTGATGGGGTGTGTGGGGAGGTGAAATAAAGGCTGTCGTTAAGTATAGAGGAGAGAGTGAGAGGGAGAGGAGAGACAGAGTGAGAGAGAGAGAGGGAGAGGAGCCCCCACACCAAGGCATATCCACACCACCCCACACACCTCCCCAACCACAAGCCACACACCCCTTCACATCCACACACTACGTCGTAAAATCCACCTCAGCCTCAGACTTCTCATTATTTGCAATATCTCCCATCAACACTTCAGCAATTTCCAGAATTCATGGCGATTCTGAGAGCAATTTATACTCGAGGAATTTCCAACAAGTTCCGAAGGGTTATGGTGGCGTATCGGGGCCATCTCTCAGCAGCAATGAGTATTTGGATGGTGTGAAGGGGGTTCGGAACCCGCTTTGTCGACGTTTTGGGTCATTCTGCAAGCCCTTGCAGGTCACTCTGCAAGCATTCTGCAATCTCCCTAGTGTGGTTGACACCGAGAGAGAGAGAGAGAGAGAGAGAGAGTGAGAGTGAGAGTGAGAGTGAGAGTGAGTTGTTAAGGTAGCGGACCTTCCTCTCATCCAGGACGGGGATTCATCAGACATATAGACACACACACACTTGCGAAACCTGTTGATCTTTCAACAGACGCGGCGGCTTTGCTTATAATCGTTCAATAGTCTTATGAGCTGCGAAGCGCTACGAGGTTGTCACAATAACAACACTAGAGTCTAACATTCCCATTCTCGTATATAAGCTCTTTTAATAAATGTAATCACGGGGTGACAGCCTACAAGAGGAGCGTGACAGCCTACAAGAGGAGGGTGACACCCTACAAGAGGGTGGTGACAGCCTACAAGAGGGTGATAACAGCCTACAAGAGGGTGGTAACAGCCTACAAGAGGAGGGTGACAGCCTACAAGAGGGTGATAACAGCCTACAAGAGGGTGGTAACAGCCTACAAGAGGGTGGTAACAGCCTACAAGAGGGTGGTAACAGCCTACAAGAGGAGGGGGGTTGGTAGTGGTGTTAGGAGGCGAGGAGAGAGACCTGACAGCTAACCAGGTGTTCGTCCTGCAGGTCATCGACTACGAGGTGATGGGGGGCGTGGTGGTGGTGACCCAGTCCGGCCACAACACCGTCAGTCACCTGCTGGTGAAGAACGCTGAGGCCTCTGACTCCGGCAAGTATACCTGCCGCCCCTCTAATGGTGAGGACGCCTCCGTCATGCTCCATGTCCTCAATGGTGAGTACCCTGAGTGGTGAGTGTGCATCCAACCCGTCCTCTTAAAAATAACGTCACTTTTGGCTGGTATGCGCACTATGGCCAAATTTGGACGTAATTTGAAATGAAATCGACTCACAAAAGTGACGTTCTGTTCCGTTTTCTGTTTGAGTCGTCCGGCGTACGCGCAGAGGTTATGAGAGTACACTTTAAATTAACGTTTTTCATAACGTTTTGTAACTTTATGAGAATTTCCTGCCCACCTAACCTATCAGAGGACCCTTAACTTACTGTTGTTGAAAAAAAAAATCCCAAATTTATTTTCATTTTTTTTTTCATTTTCAAATTACGTCCAAATTCGGCCATACGGGCAAACGGCCAAAAGCGACGTTCTTTTTAAGAGGACAAGTTGCGGATTCTTAATGGTGAGTACTCTTAATGTTGTCTTAATGGTGAGTACTCTTAATGTTGTCTTAATGGTGAGTACTCTTAATGTTGTCTTAATGGTGAGTTACCTTAATGCATATAAACTTTAATGGTGATTAGTCTTTAAGAGTACGAGTCTTTGACAATGTATACCTTAAATATGCTTACTGCTGATTATATACTTATATTAGTACCAAAATAATTGTGTACTGTTGAATTACTTTTAACCTTTTTGTCCAAATTGAAAAATTGGGACAAAATTGTTTGACATTTGTTTGTGTATTGATGTTGCAAATAAAACCTAACTTGACCATCCTAGGTCTAATAAAGGTGAGACCTCGTATAGTACATATATGTACTTAGTGCATATATGTACTAACTACAAGCTCCTCATGCTGGGGACTTCCTGTTGGCTATCACTAATTCCGCCTCGGGCAATGTTTCGCCAGACCAATATGGCAGCCATGGTCTTATATGTCGTAGGCCAGAGGGAAGGATTGCTAGACATGAAGCAGGCGGTGGTAATGGTCGGTATCTTATCTTGAGATGATTTCGTGGCTTTAGTGTCCCCGCGGCCCGGTCCTCGACAAGGCCTCCACCCCCAGGGAGCAGCCCGTGACAACTGACTAACACCCAGGTACCTATTTTACTGCTAGGTAACAGGGGCATAGGATGAAAGAAACTCTGCCCATAGTTTCTAGCCGGCGCCCGGGATCGAACCCGGGACCACAGGATCACAATTCCAGCGTGTTGTCAGCTAGGCCGGCCGGCTTCCGGTATAAGGGAGGAAGGGAACAAGAGATGGTAGGTAAGATAAGCAAATAAGGAGGGAAGAGGAGAAATCCCAGTTCCATTTGACGGCCAAGGAATAAAGTTTTGGATCTCGTCCGATGGTTGATACATTACTTGCCAGTGAAACAATTGGGCGGATATACATCAGGGCGCCGGAGGGGGGGGGGGGAGAGTGTTTTACGGCGAGCGAGCTTTAGCTCCTGGGCCCCGGTTAAATTTGAGGGCTCAAGACCACAACCACCCTCAAACGACCCCCCGCCCCCCCCCCCACCCCCACCAATGACCGCCAATTACCCTCCTTTTTGAGGTTATCTTGAGATGATTTCGAGGCTTAGCGTTCCCGCGGCCCGGTCCTCGACCAGGCCCATCTTTTTGTTACACACACCCCGGGAAGCAGCCCGTAGCAGGTGTCTAACTCCCTTCCCAACCTCACAACACCCTCCACCACCTCACAACACCCTCCACCACCTCACAACACCCTCCACCACCTCACAACACCCTCCCCAACCTCACAACACCCTCCCCCACCTCACAACACCCTCCCCAACCTCACAACACCCTCCACCACCTCACAACTCCCTCCACCACCTCACAACACCCTCCACCACCTCACAACACCCTCCACCACCTCACAACACCCTCCACCACCTCACAACTCCCTCCACCACCTCACAACACCCTCCACCACCTCACAACACCCTCCACCACCTCACAACACCCTCCACCACCTCACAACATCCTCCACCACCTCACAACACCCTCCACCACCTCACAACACCCTCCCCCACCTCACAACACCCTCCCCCACCTCACAACACCCTCCCCCACCTCACAACACCCTCCCCCACCTCACAACACCCCCCCCACCTCACGACACCCTCCACCACCTCACAACACCCCTCCACCACCTCACAACACCCCTCCACCACCTCACAACACCCTCCCCACCTCACAACACCTTCCCCCACCTCACAACACCCTCCCCCACCTCACAACACCCTCCACCACCTCACAACACCCTCCCCCACCTCACAACACCCTCCCCCACCTCACAACACCCTCCACCCACCTCACAACTCCCTCCCCACCTCACAACACCCCTCCACCACCTCACAACACCTTCCCCCACCTCACAACACCCCTCCACCACCTCACAACACCCTCCACCACCTCACAACACCCCTCCACCACCTCACAACACCCTCCCCCACCTCACAACACCCTTCCCCACCTCACAACACCCCTCCACCACCTCACAACACCCTCCCCACCTCACAACACCTTCCCCCACCTCACAACACCCTCCCCCACCTCACAACACCCTCCCCCACCTCACAACACCCTCCCCACCTCACAACACCCTCCCCCACCTCACAACACCCTCCACCCACCTCACAACTCCCTCCCACACCTCACAACACCCCTCCACCACCTCACAACACCTTCCCCCACCTCACAACACCCCTCCACCACCTCACAACACCTTCCCCCACCTCACAACACCCCTCCCCCACCTCACAACACCCCTCCCCCACCTCACAACACCCCTCCCCCACCTCACAACACCCTCCCCCACCTCACAACACCCTCCCCCACCAATTAGCCTGGGCTGTGAGGGGACATTACACTGGTGTGTAAAAACAGTAAAGGTCCTATTCATCTGGGTGTCCCCGGGGGGGTGGGGGGGGGGGGGTGTGGGGGTGGGTGGGGGGGGGGGGGAGATGAATGGATGAGTCTGTCTCCCTCCGTCCCCGACTCCATCACAGTTTTTCCATCCCTGCGGTTAATCCATCTTGATAATCTCTTTCAAAAGACGCGAGACGAATTAGTGTTTTGGATAGTGGTGGGGGGGGTGGGGGTAAGGGGGTGGTGGGGGGGGGGGGGTTGGGGGTGAGGGGGTGGGGGGGGGGGGTGGGGGGGTGGTGGTGGGGGGGTTGGGGGTGAGGGGGTGGTGGTGGGGGGGGTGGGGGTGGTGTTTACCATATCTAAGAGTACTTACCTAACTGTGTCTACGCACATTTCTACCTACCTTTCTAATTTCTACCTTTCAAATTATTTGCGGAGCCGGTCGGCCGAGCGGACAGCACGCTGTACTTGTGATCCTCTGGTCCCGGGTTCGATCCCAGGCGCCGGCGAGAAACAATGGGCAGAGTTTCTTTCACCCTATTACCCTGTTACCTAGCAGTAAAATAGGTACCTGGGTGTTAGTCAGCTGTCACGGGCTGCTTCCTGGGGGTGGAGGCCTGGTTGAGGACCGGGCCTCGGGGACACTAAAAACCCCGAAATCATCTCAAGATAACCTCAAGAAGACGCAACCCGTTCTCGCACTTGCTTACTGTCAATATTGGCTTATTTAATAAGTGCATATGTGACATACTAATTGATTGTGAATATTTTAGTTTACCTTGAAAAGCTTCTTAGAAAACACCGACCTCACTTCCGACACGACGGAAGTGAGATCTAGCTCCTGAGCCCCCGCCTGCCAGCCGTGTTGTCCTCGTTGTGGTACAACTCAACTATTTTGATGATCAAATTATTTGTCGAATCTGGTCTTGAAGTTGTGGATGGAGGTGGCTTCCACAACTTCTTTCAGTGTATTCCACTCGTTCTATTTTCTCTCAAATTGAAGACGTCCACTTTATCCCCCCAGTATCTTGTATGTTGTGATCATATCCTCCCTCTCTGTTTCTTCTATGCTCTTGGGTTGCGACATTTAGTTCCATTACCCGATCTTGAGATGATTTCGGGGCTTTAGTGTCCCCGCGGCCCGGTCCTCGATCAGGCCTCCACCCTCAGGAAGCAGCCCGTGACAGCTGACTAACACCCAGGTACCTATTTTATTGCTAGGTAACAGGGTAATAGGGTGAAAGAAACTCTGCCCATTGTTTCTCGCCGGCGCCTGGGATCGAACCCGGGACCACAGGATCACAAGTCCAGTGTGCTGTCCGCTCGGCCGACCGGCTCCTAGGAGATAGGAGATAGTGTTAGAATTATGTCCACTCCCATGTTCTCTACTCTCTCCGACTCCTATTGTCTTCTTACTCTTATAATGGGTTACTTTCCGGTTTCAGTTCTTCTTGCCCTATCTTAATTACCTTACACTTGTTGAGAGTAAACTCTAGCAACCATTTGTTTGTCATTCCTGTAGTTTGTCAAGGCCCTTCTGTAACTTTGTGCAGTTCCCAGTTTTTACTTTCCTCATGAGCCTTGTACCGTCTGTAAACATTGGCATGAACGACTTCACTCCCTCGGGCAGGTCGTTCTCATAAATTAGGACCCGTAGGGGACCCATGACCGACCCGTAGGGGACCCATGACCGACCCGTAGGGGACCCATGACCGACCCGTAGGGGACCCCCATGACCGACCCGTAGGGGACCCCCATGACCGACCCGCAGGGGACCCCCAGGACCGCCCCGTAGGGGACCCCCAGGACCGACCCGTAGGGGACCCCCAGGACCGACCCGTAGGGGACCCCCATGACCGACCCGTAGGGGACCCCCATGACCGACCCGTAGGGGACCCCCAGGACCGACCCGTAGGGGACCCCCATGACCGACCCGTAGGGGACCCATGACCGACCCGTAGGGGACCCCCATGACCGACCCGTAGGGGACCCCCATGACCGACCCGTAGGGGACCCCCATGACCGACCCGTAGGGGACCCATGACCGACCCGTAGGGGACCCATGACCGACCCGTAGGGGTCCCATGACCGACCCGTAGGGGACCCATGACCGACCCGTAGGGGACCCATGACCGACCCGTAGGGGACCCATGACCGACCCGTAGGGGACCCATGACCGACCCGTAGGGGACCCATGACCGACCCGTAGGGGACCCATGACCGACCCGTAGGGGACCCATGACCGACCCGTAGGGGACCCATGACCGACCCGTAGGGGACCCATGACCGACCCGTAGGGGACCCATGACCGACCCGTAGGGGACCCATGACCGACCCGTAGGGGACCCATGACCGACCCGTAGGGGACCCATGACCGACCCGTAGGGGACCCATGACCGACCCGTAGGGGACCCATGACCGACCCGTAGGGGACCCATGACCGACCCGTAAGGGACCCAGGACCGACCCATAGGGGACCCCCAGGACCGACCCGTAGGGGACCCCCAGGACCGACCCGTAGGGGACCCCCAGGACCGACCCGTAGGGGACCCCCAGGACCGACCCGTAGGGGACCCCCAGGACCGACCCGTAGGGGACCCCCAGGACCGACCCATAGGGGACCCCCAGGACCGACCCGTAGGGGACCCATGACCGACCCGTAGGGGACCCATGACCGACCCGTAGGGGACCCATGACCGACCCGTAGGGGACCCATGACCGACCCGTAGGGGACCCATGACCGACCCGTAGGGGACCTAATTGTTACTTCCCTCCAGCTAAAAACCTCGTCTATGACTGTGACTGTTTTTCTGCCGTTTTGAGTGGTCTCTTACCCCAGTTGAGTATCTTCCCGGTCACCCCAGTCTGCTGCTCTGTCTTCAACACCGGCCGGTCACGAGGAACCGTATCTGAAGCTTTTTGACAGTCTGGGAAAAGTACATTCTACCCAGCCTTCCTTTTTTCTTATCTTATTTTAAAAACCTTATCATAGAACACCATTAAATTTGTCAGGCACGACCTTCCTCGTCTAAATGTTGCTCTTTTGATACAAAATTTATCCCGTCCAACTATTCAACTAATTAAATGTGATTTTTTTCCAGCACTTTGCACAATAATTGCCAGTAAGACTGATCTGTATTGTTCAATGTTTCTTGTCTCTTCTCCTTTGTTGAATATTGTTGATGTTATTGCATCTAATGATGATTCTGTTGCGTCTAAATCCTCCAGGTGGGTTTCAACCTCTTCTGCACTGACTACTATATGTCATCCAGTGTTTCTTCCTACTTTTCCTCTCGCAAACCTGGTCTCTACGCTGGCTCTTGTGTAAAGATCTGATAACACGTTGTGTTTAGTTCTGTGCATTCTTCCTTGTCTTCTGTGAGCATTCTACGTTGTCTCTTCATTCTGGTCACCTGGTGAAGGGTAGGGAAGATGGTGCTGGTAATGATGGTGATGGTGGTGACGATTGTGGTGGTGGTGGTTGTGTTGGCTCCTTGTCCTCATTTTCCCTTCCAAATGCTGCACAGTTACAGTGGCTTCCCAAGTTGTCCCACATGATTACTAGATGTAGTGGCTGTCCCTTCCCCTTCCTGGCCCCCGTCCCACCTTCTGAGACCCCCTGTCCCATCCTCTGAGACCCCGTCCCACCCTCTGAGACCCCGTCCCACCCTCCAAGACCCCCGTCCCACCCTCTGAGACCCCCGTCCCACCCTCTGAGACCCCGTCCCACCTTCTAAGACCCCGTCCCACCCTCTGAGACCCCGTCCCACCCTCTGAGACCCCGTCCCACCCTCTGAGACCCCCGTCCCACCTTCTAAGACCCCGTCCCACCCCTCTGAGACGCCCGTTCCACCGTCGAGGACCGCGACACACCTACACCTCCCCAGCACTAACGAAGGACACACACCTCGCCTGGACGAGGTACTCAAGCCAGCTGTGTGCTGGCTTGAGTACCTCGTCCAGGATACACACATGGATACATGGATACATGGATACATGGATACACACTCACAACACTGCCAGGAATTCTTGCTCCTTTTCCGTGGACGTTTCTCGCGAGCGGGTTGTGAGTCTTACTGTTCAAGGTTGTGAGTCTTACTGTTCAAGGTTGTGAGTCTTACTGTTCAAGGTTGTGAGTCTTACTGTTCAAGGTTGTGAGTCTTACTGTTCAAGGTTGTGAGTCTTACTGTTCAAGGTTGTGAATCTTACTGTTCAGGGTTGTGAGTCTTACTGTTCAGGGTTGTGAGTCTTACTGTTCAGGGTTGTGAGTCTTGCTGTTCAGGGTTGTGAGTCTTACTGTTCAAGGTTGTGAGTCTTACTGTTCAAGGTTGTGAGTCTTACTGTTCAAGGTTGTGAGTCTTACTGTTCAGGGTTGTGAGTCTTACTGTTCAGGGTTGTGAGTCTTACTGTTCAGGGTTGTGAGTCTTACTGTTCAAGGTTGTGAGTCTTACTGTTCAAGGTTGTGAGTCTTACTGTTCAAGGTTGTGAGTCTTACTGTTCAGGGTTGTGAGTCTTACTGTTCAGGGTTGTGAGTCTTACTGTTCAAGGTTGTGAGTCTTACTGTTCAGGGTTGTGAGTCTTACTGTTCAGGGTTGTGAGTCTTACTGTTCAGGGTTGTGAGTCTTACTGTTCAGGGTTGTGAGTCTTACTGTTCAGGGTTGTGAGTCTTACTGTTCAGGGTTGTGAGTCTTACTGTTCAGGGTTGTGAGTCTTACTGTTCAAGGTTGTGAGTCTTACTGTTCAAGGTTGTGAGTCTTACTGTTCAAGGTTGTGAGTCTTACTGTTCAGGGTTGTGAGTCTTACTGTTCAAGGTTGTGAGTCTTACTGTTCAAGGTTGTGAGTCTTACTGTTCAGGGTTGTGAGTCTTACTGTTCAGGGTTGTGAGTCTAGGTGTGTTACATGGTTATTTACTTACAGAATCATTTTTGTTTGTCAATATAGATCTCGTCAACACAACTCTCATTGTGTTGGCTCATTAACCCCTGCTGGTAATTAGCATTAATTAGTCCCGCAGTTTGTTTGCCTCGACAACCACTTGCCGGTTGTGTAAATCTCTCTTCTCCGGTTGTGTAAATCTCTCTCCGGTTGTGTAAATCTCTCTCCGGTTGTGTAAATCTCTCTTCTCCGGTTGTGTAAATCTCTCTCCGGTTGTGTAAATCTCTCTTCTCCGGTTGTGTAAATCTCTCTTCTCCGGTTGTGTAAATCTCTCTCCTGTTGTGTAAATCTCTCTTCTCCGGTTGTGTAAATCTCTCTCTATGGTTGTTCTAAATCTCTCTCTTCCCCGTGGGTGTGTATTGGGACATCTGGTTAGCTTGGAGTTAAGTGTTCTGCAACCCGTTCTCGCACTTGCTTTTAGTCAATATTGGCTTATTTAATAAGTGCATATGTGACATACTAATTGATTGTGAATATTTTAGCTTACCTTGAAAAGCTTCATAGAAAACACCGACCTCACCTAACCTTCTTAGTATGTTAAGATAAGCATCTTATTGCTTCTTAATTACAATTATTACTTAACCTATACCGTCCATCATTGGTGAACACCCGGCCACCACTCTCCCTCCCCCCCTTCCTCCTTCACTGTCTTCCTTCTCCGTCTTTCTCCGTCTTCCTCTGTCTCGGGTTTTATCAGGTTCGATCAACATCGTACAACAACCGACCTTTATCAAGCGTATTAAATCACTACAGATCCCCGGGTCCTTGCCAAACATTTATCTCAAAGCGTTGTTGGAGACGCTCTAGCAATTCGGTGCCGTTGCGTGCTTCTTATACAGTAGCCGTGCGACGTGTTCGTACATCCCCAAGTAGCAGCGGGTCTCTGCATCACCATTCTTCATGGGTGTGTAAGCGGCGTTGGCTACAAGCCCGTCAGTAACTAATGGTTTCCTTGGGCGAATCATTTTAAGGCGCTGGAATATATATAAGAGAGAGAGTCAGAGAGTCTTTGACTCTCTGTGGTCATAGCGTCAGTGGACCAGACGACACTAGAGTCCAACCCGTTCTCGCAAATTTAATAAGTCAATATTGACTTATTAAATATGTGCATAGGTGACATACTTAACAATAGTTTCCCTTGAAAAGCTTCATAGAAAACACCGACCTTACCTAACCTACTTAGTATGTTAAGATAAGCATCTTATTGCTTCGTAATTACAATTATTACCTAACCTATACCTATAATAGGTTAAGTAACAATTGTAATTACGAAGCTATAAGATGCTTATTTTAACATACTAAGTAGGTTAGGTAAGGTCGGTGTTTTCTATGAAGCTTTTCAAGGGAAACTATTATGTTTAGTATGTCACCTATGCACGCAACTAATAAGTCAATATTGACTTATTAAATTTGCGAGAACGGGTTGCAGAGTCACTAGGTAGCAGGAATTCTGTCGAGTGTCAGATACCACAAGGCCCCAAGACTTATATGGAACGTCAAGTTGATGCGAAATTGAAATTGAAATAAGTTTATTGAGGCTAACAGCTTCTCCCCCGAATCAACCAACCTTGGCTTTGCGCCCTGGTGAGGCCACTCCAGACCGACAACCAGAGCGCAACTCCATAGTCTCCTGAGACTGATGGATGACTACTAATACTTATTGAGGTAAAATACACACAAAGGGACATGGTAGCTCAAGCTATTCTCACCCCGTTATGCGGTCTTGAAGGCTCTAGGTTATTTGGGGGTGCGGGAGAACAAGCGGCTCTGTAGAGCGCCAGATGAGGACACAAGACAAGGGGGGTCTGGCCAACTCCAGATGGCCTAGTGACGACCAAGAGCTTGAAATGGCAGCAACGCCAAGAACTAATAAAAAGTCCACTACGGGCTCACCATAGCCCGTGCTACTTGGAACTTTTTGTTCCCAGTAGCGAATCTTAAACAACAACAACAATAGCCAAGAACTGTGCTGTGGTCATGTGTACTCACCTAGTTGTGCTTGCGGAGGTTGAGCTTCGGCTCTATGGTCCCGCCTCTCGACTGTCAATCAACAGGAGAATAGGTTCCTGAACCTATTAGGCTCTATCATATCTACATTTGAAAATGTGTATGGAGTCAGCCTCTACCACATCACTGCCTAATGCATTCCACCTGTTAACTACTCTGACACTGAAAACATTCGTTCTAACGTCTCTGTGGCTCATTTGAGTACTCAGTTTCCACCTGTGTCCCCTTGTTCGTCTTCCACCCGTGATTGAACTCTTTAGAGTTTGTCTTTGTCTACTCTGTCAATTCCCCTGAGAATTTTGTAGGCGGTTATCATATCTCCCCTTACTCTCGTGTGTGTGTGTGTGTACTCACCTAATTGTGCTTGCGGGGGTTGAGCTCTGGTTCTTTGGTCCCGCCTCTCAACCGTCAATCAATAGGTGTACAGGTTCCTGAGCCTATTGGGCTCTATCATGTCTACATTTGAAACTGTGTATGGAGTCAGCCTCCACCACATCACTGCCTAATGCATTCATGTGCGTGTGTGTGCGTGCGCGTGTATACGTCCATGCGTGTTGCAATCCATTGCGTGTGCAAGACACAAGGGGCTGCGCGGCCTCTGATAAAACCTGTTCTCCTTATGAATTCTTGATGTCTCACCGAAGCTTGCAGACCGCTGATGTATGTTGATTATATTCATGAGCGGAGAGTCGGAAAGAAAGTGATTTTTTTGGTCTCTCTCTCTCTCTCTCTCTCTCTCTGTCTCTGTCTCTGTCTCTCTCTCTCTCTCTCTCTCTCTCTCTCTCTCTCTCTCTCTCTCTCTCTCTCTCTCTCTCTCTCTCTCTCTCTCTCTGTCTCTGTCTCTGTCTCTGTCTCTCTCTCTCTCTCTCTCTCTCTCTCTCTCTCTCTCTGTTCGTATGGGGGGAGGGGTTTCCCTATCAACAGTGACGTCATGATACTATGCACAGGACCCCCACACCGTTTGAATCACCCTGGCATGTAAACAAGGCAATTTGAAAGGTGTTAATTAGTCCCATTTAGCGTCGATTACGAAGCTTAGTGGCAGGGTGTAGGTGTGAGGGTGTCCCACACTCACCTAGTTGTACCTGTGAGGGGGTTGAGCTTCGGCTCTATGGTCCCGCCACTCAACTGTCAGTCAGCGTACAAGTCAATACACTGTGCTGGCAAATAGTTGGTACAGCTGCAGCCTTGTTTCATACAGGATAAGAAGGACCCCCAAATCCCGCTATACCAGAGGACACTTTTCATGTTGCTGCTGCTGCTGTTGTGTTCGTCAGAGAGGCAGTTTGGAGAGTTGGTTTAACGAGAGCGCAATGTTTGGGACAACTTAACTGCTTTACGAGGCGGAGCCGGGTAGTGTAACAATAGACAGAAGACTTAGTGGGTTAACTTAATGGACAGGAGGCCGCGTAGGCTAACTAAACAAGGAGAGGAGAGACTTTACACACACAAGTCGGAGAAATAGGAGTCGCCTTCCTGCTGTCATGATACTTTAACGATGACCTTCAACCTCTCCTGTTGATGGGAGCCGGTCGGCCGAACGGACAGCACACTGGACTTGTGATCCTGTGGTCCTGGGTTCGATCCCAGGCGCCGGCGAGAAACAATGGGCAGAGTTTCTTTCACCCTATGCCCCTGTTACCTAGCAGTAAAATAGGTACCTGGGTGTTAGTCAGCTGTCACGGGCTGTTTCCTGGGGGTGGAGGTCTGGTCGAGGACCGGGCCGCGGGGACACTAAAGCCCCGAAATCATCTCAAGATAACCTCAAGAAGAAGATAACCTCCTCACTGTCTCTCACACCACCTAACGACCTTGTTCCACCTTGCTATGACCTTCATGCTGAATCCTTGTCCTCGTACCCAAGTACCATATACTCGTAATGGCTTAGTGTTTTCTCCTGATCATTACCTTACCTCTGTACTAGTGATGATCTCGGATGTAGGTTCGAATCCTCGTCACGGCCCTTGTGGATTTGTTCTGTACTAGTGACGGCCCATACCTTAATATAATAATTAAGGGCAATAATGGCATAATTATACCAAAATTATTTATCTGAGGGCCGCTATCTCTCGACGAGGACAGGAAGCCGGCGGTTTGTCAAAGACCACCCATTTGTACCAACCCATCCTCCGAATTGACAGTACATTTCCTGACTGTTATACATAGTACATAATTGCACTTATGGGGCTGTTACATTTACTCAACCCCCTCCCCCGATTTAAATCTCCTCGTTTTCTGTTAGGACACTTGAAATTTTAAGATGAAATTATAAAGTTCAGTTGCCATAACAAATTTTAAATATTAGGATTTTCCTTTTCACTTTTATTAAACAATAGAGATTTTATACAAAATTTTAAAATATCCTGAGGTACTTTACAATTTATTGAAATATTTAAGTTTTGTTTTATTTGTTTGACAAAACTGTAATATCAATATAGCTATAGTTTAAGTAGTAGTTATAATTAAGATGCAATAAAATGCTTATCTTCACAAACTAAGACGGTCAGGTTAGGTCGTGGTTTTCTATTCAGCTATTTAAGTGAATTCAAATATCCACAATATATTAGACAGTACGATTTACTACAAAGTGTAAATAAGTACAATTCTTGACTGTCATACATAGTACATAATTGCACTTATGGGGCTGTGTACATTTACCTCCCCATTTTTGGAGGACGGGCTGTTTGTACTGATGATTTTATTGAGCTGAATTCCGCAGCCTTTTCAGATGTTTGTGTTATTATATAATGTTAGAATACTGTTCAGTATAGGGGGTCTATATATTGCATTAACCCATTTATATATTATAGTATTTATGCATTTTATTCATACATATTTATGTATATATTTGTACGCCATATTAACCATTGGTCGTGTGTCTGGCAGGGCAGCACCCGGCAGCCATGCAGACGAATACAAGTGGGCGGAGCCTGGCTTCGCTGGCCAGTGTGGCAGTGGTCGGCGTGGGGGTCGCACTCAGCGTAGTTGTCCTCCTGTGCCGATGCTAAAACTACTGCTGCTTCAACTGTTCTGTTATGCTCATATGAGTTCATTTACTGTAGTATATTTTGAGAAAAACGTTTCCTCTCGTTACACGAGAGTGGAACGGTAGTTTAATTTTGTGGAGAGAGAAAAAAAATAGGTTTTATTCTTTTAATACCAAGGGAAATTTTGTATATTCTCTTGTTCGCGAGAGAAAACTGACTTTTGTGTTTCCCTAAGAAACGTTGATGAGAAAAAAAAAGTTTTATTCTCTTGTTACCGAGAGATAAACGTTCGATTCTCTTATTCCAGAGAACTAAAACAACAAAAATTAACGTTTCCGCGAAAAGAAATAATTTAATACATTTTTTTCCACGACAAATTAGCAATTATTTTGTTCCAAGTAACGGGACTTGTCTCCTCTCTTTACCTCAGTATTACCATAACTTTTCAAGGTACGAGTATTATATATATATATATATATATATATATATATATATATATATATATATATATATATATATATATATATATATGACCGAAAAATTAAGATTAATAATTCTAACACGAATTTTCTCTATCTTTCTTACGTTTCTTTTCACTGTTGATGGTAATTCAAAGATCAATTCTCCAAAATTCATTTTTATTTCTAGTCTGACGCGACACTTGAGCGCGTTTCGTAAAACTTATTACATTTTCAAAGACTTTAGTTTACAAACACACAACTGAAACTGAATAGAGCTTACACATCTTCGAGGTTTATATCTACATTTGGCTGAGGTGGATGAGGTGAAAAACGAACTTTCAACAATGGGTATTAAATTCCAACACAAGACAGAACACGAAACAATGGGTATTGAATGGGTATTAAATTCAAACACAAGACAGAACACGAAACAATGGGTATTGAATGGAAGTAATTGTAGAAAGCCTATTGGTCCATATTTCTTGATGCTTCT
>NC_091159.1:45972621-46000121 GCF_040958095.1 Procambarus clarkii | reverse complement strand
TCGTAAGTGCTTTCGTGAATCTGGCCCCATAACCTTACACTGGCATGAACCTTATGAAGTCACAATGACGTCACACACCTAGTCCACACAATACATGATGTCACTGGTGAAGGTTCTCAGTGGACTGCTTGTGTAGAGGGGTGTTATATTTAGTCACTCGGAACAAAAAGTTCCAAGTAGCACGGGGTATGGTGAGCCCATAGTGGGCTTCGTGTAGGGGGAAGAGGGCTATGTATGTGGCAGGAGAAGCCTGCGGACGTACATACAATCACGTTCACGTGTATGAACAGCGTACTTAGTTTGAGCACCTACGGCCGTCAGCAGCCAGAGAAACAGCCAAGACCAGCTAATAACTGCGACTGTGGACGACAAGCCCCCAACGAGGGTAAGTCGCCAGGACCTGTTCTACTCTCAGAAATTTAACCAATACCACATCATATGGAAGAGTGAAGCATTACGTACCAACCCCCCCCCCCCCCCCCCCTCTCTCTCTCTCTCTCTCTCTCTCTCTCTCTCTCTCTCTCTCTCTCTCTCTCTCTCTCTCTCTCTCTCTCTCTCTCTCTCTCTCTCTCTCTCTCTCTCTCTCTCTCTCTCTCTCTCTCTCTCTCTCTCTCTCTCTCTCTCTCTCTCTCTCTCTCTCTCTGTCTCTCTGTCTCTCTGTCTCTCTGTCTCTCTGTCTCTCTGTCTCTCTGTCTCTCTGTCTCTCTGTCTCTCTCTCTCTGTCTCTCTCTCTCTGTCTCTCTCTCTCTGTCTCTCTCTCTCTGTCTCTCTCTCTCTGTCTCTCTCTCTCTGTCTCTCTCTCTCTGTCTCTCTCTCTCTGTCTCTCTCTCTCTCTCTCTCTCTCTCTCTCTCTCTCTCTCTCTCTCTCTCTCTCTCTCTCTCTCTTCCCCCCCCCCCCCCCCCGCGGATTTACTCCAAATTTTCAGAGGGATTTAAGAAAGCGCATTTAAGAGGATTTACGAAGATTCTGTCTGATAAATTCTTGAGTAAACTCAAACAGGATTGAAGGAGTTTTCTGAAGAGTGTAAATTACAAATATTTATGAAGGCCTCTAAATCCTCCGCAGAGATGCGATGCAAAAATATTTGTTTATATTTTACAACAAAAATTATATTTAACAAGAAAAAACTATTTTCCATGTTTCCAAGTTTTAAACCTATGGACTGTCTAAAGTCATTAAAAGAGAGAACCTCCTTCGTTTTTAATTCATAGGTAATTACTTAATGGTAAAGAGAAAACCAGTAGGATTTGCTTGTATGAACCCAGAGGTTCCAACCATTCTTTACTGCTGCTCATTGTAAACTAAATTCATTGCATGTACATAAAGCAGTAATACATGCATCTGGGCATGTATTAACCTATATGATGAACATTCTAACTAATCGAATTTGTATATGCTCTACTGAAGACATCAGGGTACTCTTTGAGTACTTACATGTGTTTGTGTGTGAGAGCAAAAGAGACTTAACAACCTGAATTGCTTAACAGCGTCACCGGTTTGATTCCCGAGAAAGATAAAATGTTTGGATACGTTTCTTTATAGTAATACTTACGACGATATAGTAAAATGGTACCCGGGAGTAAGGTACCTCGTTGAGGCTTGCCTCTCTAGGCTTCGATAACCTAACACACTTTCCGACAATGAGAAACCAATACTGGAAATGATGATACTAGTGTTACAAATCAAGAAACTTTATCTTTGTTATTGATCCATGAAAGCCAGACCTCTGTGATTGATCAATAAACTGGATGGTATTTTTGCCTGAAAATGTGAGCACAATGATGTAAAGGGTTCACAGTATTGACTGACCCGCACTTGGTAATAATATCCGTTCACTGGGCTATGTAGCCTAATATAACGATACTAAGTCGTTAATCAACATTTTGTACACCAGTTACTGAAAATAACCGATTGTAACCACCCACCCACTGAAGCCTACAGTCACTCGCTGTAACCACCCACCCACTGAAGCCTAGAGTCACTCGCTGTGTCCACCCACCCACTGAAGCCTACAGTCACTCGCTGTAACCACCCACCCACTGAAGCCTACAGTCACTCGCTGTAACCACCCACCCACTGAAGCCTAGAGTCACTCGCTGTGTCCACCCACCAAAGGCCGACAGTCATCGCCTACTGAGGCTGGAAGACTTTAAAATAAGGTAGATTGAGATTACCATAAGAATGAGGGAGATTACGGTATGACGGACCGAGATTACAGTAAAACAGAGGGACCTCTGGACCTCTGTGGACCTATTTACCATATATGTGCAACCCGTTCTCGCAAATTCGTAGTCAATATTGACTTATTAACTACGTGCATAGGTGACATAGTTAACATAATAGATACCCTTAAAAAAGATTCATAGAAAACACCGACCTTACCTAACCTTGCTAGTATGTTAAGATAAGCATCTTATTGTTTCGTAATTACAATTATTACTTAACCTATACCTATTATAGGTTAGGTAATAATTGTAATTACGAAGCAATAAGAAGCTTATCTTAACATACTAACAAGGTTAGGTAAGGTCGGTGTTTTCTATGAATCTTTTTAAGGGTATCTATTATGTTAAGTATGTCACCTATGCACATATTTAATAAGTCAATATTGACTTATTAAATTTGCGAGAACGGGTTGCAACGTGACGTGTTCTAGTGGAGGGCGGGAAGCAGCTACGATTCCGGTGCTCTGTATCAGGTTCCAAGTGGAAGTTGTCTATTGTAAATTATCCATCGGAAATTTCCCCCAGTAGAACTTTTCTAGTTGACGTTTTTCAATGGAATTTTTGTTTTGGTTGAAATTTTTCCAATTGCAAGTCTCTCGGTGGAACTTTTCGGAGTTAGTTTCATATTGAAAATTTGCTTCAGTTCTACAACTTGGCCTCGTGTAATATATATATATATATATATATATATATATGGAAAATCCACAGAGAAATATGAAATGAGGTGAACGTTTCGGCTTTGTTAAAGCCTTTGTCAACACCAGACTCTGGTGTTGAGTCTGGTGTTGACAAAGGCTTTAACAAAGCCGAAACGTTCACCTCATTTCATATTTCTCTGTGGATTTTCCGCATAAAATGATCAGTGTTTTGTGATCGTCAATTGCATATATATATATATATATATATATATATATATATATATATATATATATATATATATATATATATATATATATATATTATAATATATATATGTATATATATGTGTATATCACGAAAATAAACACGTGATTAAGAATGTGACAATGTCAGACCACGGAGGAAAATGAAACAGGAATTTCCTTAAGTACTTTCGTATATTAAATACATCTTCAGAAGGAATGATATTAAATACATCATCCTTCTGAAGATGTATTTAATATACGAAAGTACTTAAGGAAATTCCTGTTTCATTTTCCTCCGTGGTCTGACATTGTCATATATATATATATATATATATATATATATATATATATATATATATATATATATATATATATATATATATATATATATATATATATATATATATATATATATATATATATATATATATATATATATATATATATATATATAAGACAATTATGTACAAAAACTTGAATTTTAGAAAACTTCAAAATTTGTTGTTTTAACTTAAATTAATTAATGACAAAATGTTGTTACTAGAGAGTATGAAGAAATTACAAGAAAACCAATACCTAACCTAGAGCTTGCATAACCCAACCTAGGCCTAACAACCTAAAAACAGACTAACATCCTAATTTGAACCTAACAACCTAGCTTAGGCCTAATAACGTGTTGTAGTCATATATATAGTCTTACTAGATGATGGGCTAATATGTACATATAAATATATATAATACCCATCACATAAAGGTTGGAACCTGGCCCACGGAAAAAGCGGTCCAGAGCTGTATACACACTGCCACTGATAAAGGTCTAGTGGCCATTTATACCCCCCATTAGCTTTTATTTTGATGGATAGATTAGTTTGTTGTTTTTCCCCTATGATGTTATCTTTAATGTTATTACCATTATTACTCTCCATATTCCTGGTGAGGCTGCTTACTGCCCCCTCACACTTGGTCGTTTATACAGTCTACAGAATTTTTATGTATATCTGATACGGAAAAAAAAAGATATTAAATAAATGAATTTCTTTACATATATACTGTATTATTTCGTTTTCACCTGGTATATATATGTTTAAGACTTATGAACCCCTAGAAAGTTGGCCATTTTAATTGCTTACTGACCAACTAACAAGTATATTCTACTTCTTATCTAATTCTACTTAACATTATCCAGGACTCAAGTAAACACAGAGTGTATAAACAGTGAGAAGCGGGATACACCTCTGTGTACACATTCCTTTATCATTTTTTACCTTATTAATAACTTTATATATATATATATATATATATATATATATATATATATATATATATATATATATATATATATATATATATATATATAATTATTTAACGCTATTACCGCTATTTTACTATTTAAGGCCATTATTTTAGCAGTCTCCATGGTGTAGTGGTAAGACACTCGCCTGGCGTTCCGCGAGCGCTTTGTCGTGGGTTCGTATCCTGGCCGGGGAGGATTTACTGGGCGCAAACCCTTAACTGTAGCCTCTGTTTAACTCAACAGTAAAATGTGTACTTGGTTGTAACAAGGATTCTTCGCGGCAGGGGATCGTATTCCAGGGACCATAGGATTAAGGACTTGCCCGAAACGCTACGCGTACTAGTGGCTGTACAAGAATGTAACAACTCTTGTATATATCTCAAAAAAAAAACTCTCACCTGTTAATGGAAACACCATGACACTATATTTATTACAAAAAATAATATTTAAAGCCAAATTTCAGTTTGAAAAATGTGAGGGGCATTAAAATACAATACTCGAGTGCTATTGGAGGAAATAACCGAGCGTAATAGAATAAAACTGTCATATATTTGAAGTTTTCTATTTAGGCTTTTTTTTTAGGAAATTTGACCATAAGGGAAAACGGAGATGCAGACGAAGAGTCACAATAACGGGGCTGAAGATATGATGACCAGACCACACATCAGAAGATGAAGAATCGATGACGTTTCGGTCCGTCCTGGACCATTATAATTTTTTTTATTAATACATGAAGTACATCTGCATTAGTGCAGCTACCCTAGACTATATGAAGTGGAGTACAGTGTGTCAAAAAGCTAACTAGGTGATGCTGAAAAATCCCCATCACACAGGATGGTAAGTCATACAGAGGCATGTGATAGGCAGTCTGCACTGGCAGACTCCGGATGCATTTTGAGGATATCATCAACACAAGATTGAATAAGGTAGCAGTGGCAATACAAGTCCCTATCTCGCAGGATGGTTAGTCATACAGAGCCATATGTTTAGTAGCCTGCACTGGCACATTTTGGGTACACTGTGAGGATATCTTCAAGAATACGAGAGTGAATAAAATAATTACAAAGCTCCAGATACCTCATGCCAACTGGTCTGAAAGGACCATTATCATGTCGATTGTGTGGTCCAAGACTGACCATAATTACAATCGACTTTATAATGGTCCAAGGGCGGACCGAAACGTCGCCGTTTCTTCATCTTCTGACGTGTGGTTTGGTCATCAAAAACATAGATTTTTTGCATTATACCCAAATTGAAGGTTTCCAAAATATGATGAATATTTAAAATAATATGCTCCAATGCAGTTTTTGAGCGTTGCCGACCGTTACTTCCCCAGCACCGAGGATAGGTCAGTCTCCCCCAGCACCGAGGATAGGTCAGTCTCCCCCAGCACCGAGGATAGGTCAGTCTCCCCCAGCACCGAGGATAGGTCAGTCTCCCCCAGCACCACCGCTGATAAAGCCTCGTACGAAATTAGGAATCCTAGTCAGAAAAGCTAAAAATAATTGAATGATGCAACAGCATAGGAGAGTGACGGGAGATCAAATTAAACAACAGGTTCGAGCAGACGTTCATAGAGCTCATAGGAGGACTATTGACCACTTCGGACCGGCCTCTATTAGCCCATACGAGGGAAAAGGTTTTCCTCGTTGAGACTGTCAGCTCCTACTGCAGACTTTAAGATTAAGGCTCTTGAAGAAAAAAAGAGCTAATTGTGATTAGTGTTCCTAAAATATATAAAATACCGTACCTAAGTACCTACCGTAGCCTGATCTTCTGTATGATTTATAAATTAGTTTATTTGTAATATTATTAGCAGTCGTAGTGGTATAAAATCGTTATATTAAGGGAGTGGATGGGATATTGGGGTCCCAGGCTTGTCTTTCTATTACTTGGTCCAACAGGCTGTTGCTCGCAGAGGCCGGCTGATCCAGCCACTTGTCCGTTTCTTTAACATGCACACACACAGGTCCTCCAGAAGCTGGAACCCCAGACCTAGATCTTCCTCCCCCCCCCCCCCCCACGAAGACCAGTAAACAGAAACTCACACCGTGAAGATGCAATAATTTCCAGCCAATCACCTTCAGCCCCGGTGCTAACAAGCTCAACTAAGCAAACAACGCGAGCGTAAAGCAAACAAACCATTAACAAGCGATACACGGCCAATTTGCATGCCAAGTGAATCATGGCCAGGACACGGGGGGGGGAGGGAATTAATTGACCGCCGACTTCACACACGATGACGTCACACCGGCGTCACGTTTACACGATGACGTCACACCGGCGTCGCGTTTACACGATGACGTCACACCGGCGTCGCGTTTACACGATGACGTCACACCGGCGTCGCGTTTACACGATGACGTCACACTGGCGTCGCGTTTACACGATGACGTCACACTGGCGTCGCGTTTACACGATGACATCACACTGGCGTCGCGTTTACACGATGACATCACACTGGCGTCGCGTTTACACGATGACATCACACCGGCGTCGCGTTTACACGATGACGTCACACTGGCGTCGCGTTTACACGATGACGTCACACTGGCGTCGCGTTTACACAATGACATCACACTGGCGTCGCGTTTACACGATGACATCACACTGGCGTCGCGTTTACACGATGACATCACACTGGCGTCGCGTTTACACGATGACATCACACTGGCGTCACGTTTACACGATGACGTCACACTGTCACCCCCACAATTACTATCCACAACATCACCATCACTAATCACCCAGACATACACGCACACACGAGGTATTAAAGACTCTTGCCCACAAAAGACTGGTGCCGTGGACGGAGTAGCCAGCCGGGATGACTGGAGACTGAACTAGATAGGTAGGGATTACCTGTAGGACAGAAAACAGTCACAGTCGAAGACGAGGTTTTCGAGTTTGATGAAACCAACATGAGGGTCGGTTCTGGGACCCCAGAAACTGCTATTATTTATGTGAATGACGCATCTGAGGACGTGAGATCGTACATGTTAACGTTTGCTCACGACGCAAAGCTCATGAGACGATGTTGACCAGACCACACACTAGAAGGTGAAGGGACGACGACGTTTCGGTCCGTCCTGGACCATTCTCAAGTCGATTGTGAGAATGACTTGAGAATTGAGATTGTGACTCACAATCGACTTGAGAATGCTCCAGGACGGTCCGAAACGTCGTCGTCCCTTCACCTTCTAGTATGTGGTCTGGTCAACATACTTTAGCCACGTTATTGTGACTCATCGCCTGCTCATGAGACGAGTCAAAACAGAGGACAAGTGATGAAGATAACACGATGATATCTTCAAGGGCGGGCAAACATGAGGTTGCTAGAATTCAATCGCACCCAGTGTGATCCCACCTTGCTTCTCTGTAGAGGTTGATGGGTTAGTTCCATCCCCTACCATGCCGGCCGGCCGAGCGGACAGCACGCTGGACACATGATTCTGTGGTCCCGGGTTCGATCCCGGGCGCCGGCGAGAAACGATGGACAGAGTTTCTTTCACCCTATGCCCCTGTTGCCTAGCAGTAAATAGGTACCTAGGAGTTAGTCAGCTGTCACGGTCTGCTTCCTAGGGGTGGAGGCCTGGTCGAGGACCGGGCCGCAGGGACACTAAAACCCAAAAATCAACTCAAGATAACCACAAGATAACCTACCATCACCACTGCCAAGACGACAGCCTTGCCACATCGCCAGTGACACACGACGAAGGTCCGCTATCCAAGATGTCACAAACTCACCTGCTATCACTCTGTGATGCAGCCTCCGTCACTCACGGGTTAATATAATACCTATAAAGTATGAGCCGGAGCCCAAGGACTGTAGCTCAGCCCACGGAAGTAACTATGCACGAGCACATACCGTAACTCTGCTCGACAGGCCATTAAGTCATTATCGTTCCTCTCTGGTCGAGTATTGTACATCGGCGGCCTGTCTCCCCAGTCACGTCATTAGCGAAGTTAAAACACGGTGACTTAATGGGTGGTGTTGATTGTTAGGGGTTGGGGGGGGGTGGTGGTTCGGTGAGAGGGGGGAAGGGCGGGCGGCTAGTTCGGTGAGAGGGGGGAAGGGCGGGCGGCTAGTTCGGTGAGAGGGGGGGAGGGCGGGCGGCTAGTTCGGTGAGAGGGGGGGGGGGAAGTGGGGGGGTCAGTAGCTGGTTGTTGTGGAATCTTTAACGAAAAGTCAATCTAACTGAACAACTTACAATCCACAAATTGTATGTTACGAACAAATTCAAATTTGAAAGTTGTTGTTACACTTCACAACCACTACGAATAGAGGCGTTTTAATGTCAGAAAAACTAGTGTGGTGTCCTCACCTGTCCTCGTCCTCACTCTACTGGGCCGTCGGATGGGACGCCCCTCGCCACGACCGTTGCCAAGTAAGTCTTATACGTTGCCAAGTAAGCCTTATAACAATTTATCAAGCTCCTTCTGGTATTCTTACATTATTGCTAAATTGAGTGGTACATTAGTTAATTATCATTAAATGAAACGATTACGCTTCCTCGGAATGGCATGCGTGAGAAATTGTTATAAGAGAGTGTTCTCTAGCCTAGTTTTTTTTCCGCAGGGATATTCCTGCGCGGCCCTAAGCCTCTGGCTGGCCCACTTAGTGTTGCTTGTTTCTGTTTTACTTGGGCGGAGTATGAGTATTTATGACTCGTATGGTCGCTTCAATAAGATTTTGCCATATGTGTTTAACAACTTCTGCTCTGTTAAATCTAAGTTGAAATCTTAATGGGTTTGTAACTGGGCACTGTGTTAGATAATGTTCCAGTGACCTGTCGGGCATTTCTCCACAGTGCTGACATTTCACTCTAGCCTAGCTGATTGATGATAATGATCTCTGGAATTTATATAAAAAAAACTCCCAAACTCTTCTAATCTTTTTTTCAGAATTTTATTTTATGGAATATTGAACACACCCGTTAATTTTCCTGGTGAGAAGCATAATTAAAATTGCATTGTAAAATACTTAATAAGAGTTTGGAGACGAGCAAAACTAGGTCATTATCTTAATTATTTAATATATAATAATACTAGGTGTATTATCTTAAGTTGGCACCCGCAATTTAGAGTCTCATAAGGCGAGAAATGTGCCAGAGGTCACAACCTCTCCGTAGGGTGCAGTCGTACCTCCACAGATCTCCAGTATCTGCTATTCATACTGGTAATGGCTCTTAAGAGCCACCACTTACGGGCTATTCATGCCCGTACAACCTTTTTGGTGGCTTAATCTTCATCAATCAATTAGTCAATCGAGAAATGTGCGGGCCTTGTAAAATATGATTGACGTGCCAGTGTCATGGATTCTCATATTTAATAATAACCAACAAAAGATTTATATGTAATAATCATTAACTAAATATGTAAATTAATACTGTTTAATAGAACAGTGGGATGATTTTCCTCTTGTTATGAGTTGTGGGAAAGTGGGGGGGGGGGGCACTGGGAGGTTATGACAGTGAAGGGGCAGTGGATAGTTAGGTGTTGTATCATACAATATACAAAAATTAATAAACAAACTTGAAATACATCAGCAATAATGATAATAATAGTAATAATTAAATCTATAATCGTTGACAAATGAAAAAAACTGAACATAGTGTAGAGTATAAGTGAAACTAAAGACTTTATAACGATGCAATAAATAAAAAAAAGACTTGAAATATTGTTTACATGAATCTATGTTAAGTCCAAGACGTTGTTTTATGTGGAGGACGACCCAGATATCTGCAGCGGCCAGTCCTTATAGTGTCCTAAGGAACAAAATATCCTTGCTACTACTGGTGCCAGCTCGATCATGGTTCAGAGTGTCATTTCTCCAAGGTTCTGGGTATCAAGAAATGTGTCTGAGTGTAGCAAGCAAGAAAAGTCCAGGGTGTTACAGGTGACATGAGGAACTTTGCTGTGGGCCCCCCTGAAAACCCTGGAGAGCCCTCAGCTCTCTCAACAGAAAACGGGAAAGACAAAACAGACGTCTCCGCCTATCTCTGTATAATTTGTCGTGAGGAAAGGAAATGTCACACAAGAATTCCCCCTTCCCTCGTTCCCCCTAATCTTTATCATTCCTTCCTTTCCTTCCTCCCTGAAGAGGCGGGAGGAGAACGGAGGCAATATTCTACGAGGTGGGGCGATGACCCAAATCAAGTGAACACTTTGCCGGAAAATAAAATCCTATTTATCCACCTGACGGGGAATCGAACTCGATGTCGCGGGTATTCGGGGCAATAAAACTGAATCCGCTATGCCAGCAAGCTTAGTGAAGCGTCGCTCCACTGCACGCTGCAGCCAAACTCCCACAAAGTCCGCAGTAGCGCCGCAAAAGTAACGGCTTGGGGGGGGGGGGGGTGGCGGAGAGAGAGAGATGTGCCAGTATAATCCGAAAGGGTAAACTGTTATAATCCGTCCTTACGTTGTGTGTGGAAATTTTAGGGAGGTAAACAGGATACGTCCTTGTTCGCCGGAGGTTTATGGAGAACAGGGCCAGGGTAGACAGCTATAAAAATAAATACACAAGTTTACCCTGGAAAGGCCGTGTTGTTAAACAGAAGATGTAACTTTCATTAACTGCTAAACAGCCGACTGGGCTTTAATCCACCAGATAAATGGAACTAATACTGTTAAAAACTTAAACACTACGGGCTCACCATAGTCCGTGCTACTTGGAACTTTGTTCCAGGTAGCGAATCTTTAACAACAACGTTAAAAACTGTTAAACAGCATTGGTTAAACGAAGTCCCTTTCTGTTAAATGACCAGCTAGGGGGGGGGGGGAGGGGATTCAATCAACATCCTTACTGTTCAATAGCTAAAAGAGCATTAATCATCTTAATCCTCTCCTGTTAAGATCCCAAGACAGATCACCATGAACATGAGCGGAGGCATCGCTTGCCGGAAGAATCTCAGACGGGAACCTCTTCTTAGCTCTCAACTGTCGCGTGATGATATTTGGGACGATACTTGGGAGGCTGTACATGTCAGAAAGTCGATGGACGACGCGTGTGACTAGATGGGTACACGTCAGAAAGTCGATGGACGACGCGTGTGACTAGATGGGTACACGTCAGAAAGTCGACGGACGACGCGTGTGACGAGATGGGTACACGTCAGAAAGTCGACGGACGACGCGTGTGACGAGATGGGTACACGTCAGAAAGTCGACGGACGACGCGTGTGACGAGATGGGTACACGTCAGAAAGTCGACGGACGACGCGTGTGACGAGACGGGTACACGTCAGAAAGTCGATGGACGACGCGTGTGACGAGACGGGTACACGTCAGACAGTCGACGATCTACGCGTGTGACGAGATGGGTACACGTCAGAAAGTCGACGGATGACGCGTCTGACGAGACGGGTACACGTCAGAAAGTCGACGGATGACGCGTCTGACGAGACGGGTACACGTCAGAAAGTAGACGGACAACGCGTGTGACGAGACACGTCAGACAATCGACGGATAGGGGATCTATGGTGTATCTAACGACAGAAGCCAACCTAGAAGGAAAGGTCTGCGAGTTGCATTTATAAATCTCTAGGATTTATATATATATATATATATATATATATATATATATATATATATATATATATATATATATATATGAACCTTGTAGCAACAGACTTAAAAGGAAGAACTTACTGACATTTAAGGATGTAGCTAACACCTCTACACCGTCCTCTTACAGGTCCAGGGACCAATTGAATTCTCCGATTGAATTTCTCCCCAGCCTCTCCTGGCAGCGTATTGGAAAAAAATTATCATACCGTAACTGTTACCTTCTTCTAAGTTAACTTTGCCAATTATTACTTAAACATTACATTAATTAGTTATCCTACTGGCTATGCAATACTTAATATATGCAAGGTCTCGAACATAGCCAGTAGTTCACATTCTTAAATAATCGTGTCGCCGGCAGCGCCGTAACTTCCCGAAGTCGCCTAACGAACTTTCTCTTTGCTTTAGTTTCTCAAGTCATTGTTTCTCTCCAAATGGTCCACCTTGTGTCGTAACAACACCCAACAAATTCTTTCTAATGTCTCTGTGGCTCATTTGGGTACTGAGTTTCCACATTGTGCGACTACGACTCATGTTAAACAATGTTTTTACCCGCCCTATCAATTCCCCTGAGAATTTTGCATGTGGTAAACGTGTCTATCTTAACTCTTCCGTCTTCCAGCGACGTGAGGTTTAATTCACATAGCCTTTCCTTGTAACTCATACCTCATAGTTCTGGAACTAGTCTGGTGGCACATTTCTGAACCTTCTCCAACTTCGTCTTGTGCTTGGGTAGGTATGAACTCCACGTTGGGGCCGCATATTCCAGGGTTGGTCTGACGTATGTGAGGTTATCTTGAGATGATTTCGGGGCTTAGTGTCCCCGCGGCCCGGTCCTCGACCAGGCCTCCACCCCCAGGAAGCAGCCCGTGACAGCTGACTAACTCCCAGGTACCTATTTACTGCTAGGTAACAGGGGCATCAGGGTGAAAGAAACTCTGCCCATTGTTTCTGAAGGGACGTTCCTTCCTTCATTGTGTCTGGTCTTTTGGTCTCTTGTTCGTTACAGAAGGGACGTTCCTTCCTTCATTGTGTCTGGTCTTTTGGTCTTTTGTCGCCGGTTCTAATTTCCATCACCTGATTACTAGTGTTGCAATCTATAAACCATTTCTCAGACCACCTCTGCAGCTTGTTTGAGTCATCTTGGAGAATCTTACATTCCTCATCTGTCTCAACTATTCTCATTAATTTTGCATCGTGTGCAAACATCGACATAAAGGACTCAACTTCTGTAGTTAGGTCATTAACAGTAGTATGTGTGTGTGTGTGTGAGTATGTGTGTGTGTGTGTGTGTGAGTGTGTGTGTGTGTGTGTGTGTGTGTGTGTGTGTGTGTGTGTGAGTATGTGTGTGTGTGTGTGTGTGTGTGTGTGTGTGTGTGTGTGTGTGTGTGTGTGTGTGTGTGTGTGTGTGTGTGTGTGTGTGTGTGTGTGTGTGTGTATACTCACCTAGTTGTGTTTGCGGGGGTTGAGCTCTGGCTCTTTGGTCCCGCCTCTCAACCGTCAATCAACAGCTGTACAGATTCCTGAGCCTATTGGGCTCTATCATATCTACATTTAAAACTGTGTATGGAGTCAGCCTCCACCACATCACTGCCTAATGCATCCCATTTGTTAACTACTCTGATACTGAAAAAAAATCCAATATCTCTGTGGCTGTGTGTGTGTGTGTGTGTGTGTGTGTGTGTGTGTGTGTGTGTGTGTGTGTGTGTGTGTGTGTGTGTGTGTGTGTGTGTGTGTGTGTGTGTGTGTGGCTGTGTGTGTGAATGCGGTATACATTAGAATGTTGTTGACTAGCACGGTATACTGGAAGATGGGCACCAACAGGCTTTCCTAACGCACCAAACAGTTTGGGTTCTGAGGGGACCCCGGAAGACACCACTGTCAACGAGGCCCATTTGATGGTCAACAATGGTAGTGAAGATCATGTTTAGTGAAGATTGTAGTAAATATCGCGTGTAGTAAAGGAATATCAGTACTTGGCTGAACTTACCAATACCAGACTGAAACCTCTGACTGCTGGGTTGAAACTACCAATGCCGGGCCTGAAACTACCAATACCGGGCCTGAAACTACCAATACCGGGCCTGAAACTACCAATTCCGGGTCTGAAACTACCAAACCGGACCTGAAACTACCAATACCGGTCTGAAACTACCAATACCGGGCTAAAACTACCAATACCGGGCCTGAAACTACCAATGCCGGGCCTGAAACTACCAATACCGGGCCTGAAACTACCAATACCGGTCTGAAACTACCAATACCGGGCTAAAACTACCAATGCCGGGCCTGAAACTACCAATGCCGGGCCTGAAACTACCAATACCGGACCTGAAACTACCAATACCGGGGTTAAAACTACCAATACCGGGGTTAAAACTACCAATACCGGGCCTGAAACTATCAATACCGGGGTTAAAACTACTAATACCGAGCCTGAAACTACCAATACCGGGCCTGAAACTACCAATGCCGGGCCTGAAACTATCAATACCGGACCTGAAACTACCAATACCGGGGTTAAAACTACTAATACCGAGCCTGAAACTACCAATACCGGGCCTGAAACTACCAATACCGGGGTTAAAACTACTAATACCGAGCCTGAAACTACCAATACCGGGGTTAAAACTACCAATACCGGGCCTGAAACTACCAATGCCGGGCCTGAAACTATCAATACCGGACCTGAAACTACCAATACCGGGGTTAAAACTACTAATACCGAGCCTGAAACTACCAATACCGGGGTTAAAACTACTAATACCGAGCCTGAAACTACCAATACCGGGCCTGAAACTACCAATGCCGGGCCTGAAACTAACAATATCGGACCTGAAACTACCAATACCGGGCCTGAAACTACCAATGCCGGGCCTGAAACTACCAATATCGGACCTGAAACTACCAATACCAGGGTTGAAACTACCAATACCGGGCCCTGAAACTACCAATACCGGGCCTGAAACTACCAATACCGGACCTGAAACTACCAATACCGGGCCTGAAACTATCAATACCGGGCCTGAAACTACCAATACCGGGCCTGAAACTACCAATACCGGGCCTGAATCTACCAATACCGAGCCTGAAACTATCAATACCGGGCCTGAAACTAAAAATACCGGGCCATAATCTACCCATACCGGGGTTGAAACTACCAATACGGGGACTGAAACAAATGAACAAACACACAACCTGGAGAGACCTAAGACGTTTCAGGTCAGTCTTGGCCCATTAGAGACCTGATGCTTGATAATTCCCAGAGCGGACCAGAGTGCCGTCCAATTTTTACCCCCATTTTATGGGTCTGTTGTTCACCCATTCTGAAGGCCTCAGTGGGGGAAATAGGGGTGAATGGGGGGGGATAAGGGGTCAGGGAAGGAAATGAAGAGGATTAAGTGGATGAAGATAAACGGGGAAGTAGGAGAGAGGAGGAGGAGGATTTTTAAGAGGGGCATTTATGGCCAAATTAAATCAGCTGCGTTTTACACAATGTGACCACAGATTTTTTTACCATTGTACGTTATGACATTATAAAAACTTAATAACGTTAAAAAAATAATAACGTTTAAAAACGTAATATCTTTAAAAAAACGTAATAACGTTTAAAAACGTAATATCTTTAAAAAAACGTAATAACGTTTAAAAAACCTAATCACAACGTTTTAAAAATAAATTGTGATTACGTTGCGGTTTTTGCTGGGGGGGGGGACTCATCGAGATGCTCTCGCAGAAAGATTTAGAATTAAGGATAAATGAGTGGCCGGAGGCGCCGACTGCTCGCTCCGGCGGCCCCACACTGTTGCAACATCACCGGCTCCCAATTTTTATCTGATTAACAGCACAAAATGTCTCACATTTGTGTCTCTAAAGCCTGGATGGCTGCTTGATTAGTTGGGTTGGCTCACCGCCCTTAAGCTGTGCGGTTGACGAATTGACTGCCTACTTACATTTTTCGCCTGAAGACTTTATCACATAAAAACTATACATTATGTAAATAATTACATAATGTCAATATTTCATTAAATTTGATAAATTGGAAGACATTGAAATTATTTATCCTAAATTCGTTTGTCCATATAGAAGAAGAAGAAACAGGGACAAAGCAGAAAAGGCGAAGAAAACAAGGAAAAGAGATGAAGAAAATAAGAATTATCTTTTAGTTGCATCATTTACGATTCCATCCCCTGAGCTCTGTGGCAGTAAACAACAGAAAGGTGTATTTACAAATTTGTAAGTTAAAACGTATAATATTTTATGTAGTAGATTTTAACCTTATAAAATGTATTTGCGATTAAATCTACAATTTGGACATGTCTTATGTATGATCTTATGTCCTGTGTGTGGCAGTGAATATGAGCAGCATCCTCACTGTTCTGTGAGGCAGTGAATATGAGCAGCATCCTCACTGTCCTGTGTGGCAGTGAATATGAGCAGCATCCTCACTGTTCTGTGAGGCAGTGAATATAAGCAGCATCCTCACTGTCCTGTGAGGCAGTGAATATGAGCAGCATCCTCACTGTTCTGTGAGGCAGTGAATATAAGCAGCATCCTCACTGTCCTGTAAGCCAGTGAATATGAGCAGCATCCTCACTGTTCTGTGAGGCAGTGAATATAAGCAGCATCCTCACTGTCCTGTGAGGCAGTGAATATAAGCACCATCCTCACTGTCCTGTGTGTGGCAGTGAATAGAAGCACCATCCTCACTGTCCTGTGTGTGGCTGTGAATATGAGCAGCATCCTCACTGTCCTGTGTGTGGCTGTGAATAGAAGCACCATCCTCACTGTCCTGTGTGTGGCAGTGAATATGAGCAGCATCCTCACTGTCCTGTGTGTGGCTGTGAATAGAAGCACCATCCTCACTGTCCTGTGTGTGGCAGTGAATATGAGCAGCATCCTCACTGTCCTGTGTGTGGCAGTGAATACAAGCAGCATTTTCACTACAATAAGACCTAATTCAATCACTTCGATTAGGCAAAATTGTATATTAATTTAAAATAATAAAGACTTATTAAGCTCCACGGAGGTAAATAGTTGCACCATATCTTTGACTGGGGGGACTTCTTAATTCTATTTTTCTACCACAAACGTGGCCATGAGTTTATTTGTGCTAACTGACATATATATACATTTTCTTGTTTACCATTTGCCAAAGCACCATAGTCCCTTTCTGTGGCCGATTGCTCAACAAACCACAGTACTATGTTATGACTAACTGAAGGTGTTAAGAGTTCAGGGGGGTCATTCAACCCTCTCTCCCTCCCCCCCCCATCTCCATCCCCGCAGCACCCCCCCCTCCCATTAACTCCCTAACATCTCCCTCCTGCCCCTTCCCCCGCCCCCCACCCCCGCCTACTAGGACCATAGTCATTATATAGACATATTTGAGGAAGGATATTGCCAAACCTGAGAGTGTCACCAAGAGATATTCTTCAGCGCCGAGCGACAAAGACTTCACCAAGGTTCTGATATAAACCATATCAGACCAGTTATAAAAAAATCAGTTTTCAAAAGAGAAGAAAGATTGGCAATTTAATGTCAGTATTTACATTAGTCAAAAAGACACGACAATTCTGATAAAAACGAGACTTTTGTATTGCTCAAATATAACTGACAACTATGGCTGAAACATTTGACAAATAGAGCAGAAAAGTATTTTGGAATTCAATTATAATTCCAGTGTATTAAATGAAATTGAATACATTGGAATTATAATGCTCTCTACCATAGCGTCACAATTCTTACGTTCTAGTGAAGTGATCAGCACTGCAATATGGACGCGCTAATAGAACTAATATGTATCGATACGACAGGTTAAATAGGCTGGTTAAGTTTGAACATTCAAGTTTAGTAAACACCGCCACGAATTCGACGCAGATCAAAGCTTGTTGCAAATAAACAACTCACCCGGTCCACAACGTCATCTGTAGCGTCTTGCGTTCTTATTTATCTTCACCTAACCTAACTTACCTTACCCTAACCCTATGAAACTAAACATAACCCAACGCAACTTACCTTACCCTAACCCTGTGAAACTAAACTTAACCCAACGTAACTTACCTTACCCCACACCAACCTCACCGAAACCTTAACCTAACCCGACCACTGCCGGCAGCTGGTGGTAAGTTGCAACAGGTGGTGGTGGAGGAGCATCATCTGCACAAAACACATTGAGACATCTGCTTGAGACTTTATTTTCCTGTCCTGGTGAAAGTGTTGATTGGTTGTGTGACTATTTTCACATGTGATCCTTCTTCACCTTTGTCATCTACCCTCATCACTCCCTGCTGTAGCTGTGGCCCCTCCCTCTTCTCTCTCTCTCTCTCTCTCTCTCTCTCTCTCTCTCTCTCTGTCTCTGTCTCTGTCTCTGTCTCTGTCTCTGTCTCTGTCTCTGTCTCTGTCTCTCTCTCTCTCTCTCTCTCTCTCTCTCTCTCTCTCTCAACATTCCCCATTTCATGTCGAGCCAAAATAGTCTTGATAAGATTTGCTACTGCCACCTCGTACCAGAGTGAGGGGAGCCCTTCGTAGCACTGAGGGGACACAACACGAGATGAGAGCAAGGTCTCCGGGTACCATGGTAAGGTAAACTACCAGCCTCTCAGGGACGCTGAGAGGCTGGTAGTTTATTTCAAAGCGTAAAGTCTTATAAGAGACAGAGAAGGGACGAGAAATAGACTGACAGACATAGGCAGGCAAACAAAAACGCTTTCCGCCGCCGTCCAAAGAATGATTACGGGGATCAATATTATTGGTCTCCGAACCTAGGATGGAATGTGACCGAATTCTCCTCCAGCATCAGGAATCTCTAATATGAATACTATTAGGAACGTTGACGTTGTGTTTTCATGGAGTAACCTTTCGAAGGAGAGACTATCACATTTACCTAGGCCTTATGTGGTCTCGAACTGCGGACCCTG
The DNA here is from genome assembly GCF_040958095.1 of Procambarus clarkii. NCBI lineage: Eukaryota > Metazoa > Arthropoda > Malacostraca > Decapoda > Cambaridae > Procambarus > Procambarus clarkii. The sequence goes on along the minus strand of NC_091159.1, from coordinate 45,981,228 downwards.
CGTGTGTTAAGGCTAAATTTCTATTTATTAGGCTATGAGTAGTCTCAAAAAGGAGAATCTCTCCTTATTTATAAGGAGAGACTATGCAAAAGACTCATAACACACAAACAAAAGATTTGTAGACAAGGTGTTGTAATCAAGGCAAAACTCGTAAACAGATTTGACCAAATTTCTTATATATATTTTTAGGTAATTTACTTATAAGTATTTTATGTGTACATAAAGATATGTATCTACACATAAATTTGCATAAGTAAACATAAACAGGTATTAGTATATATAATACTCATAAATATACATACAAATGCATATTTATAAGCATGAATAAGTATATATAAACATTCACAAATATGTATAGGTATAAATGCTCAAAAGTATACATAAATTCAAGTATTTACAGAGGCATATGTATAAACATGCATAAGTATACATAAACATAAGTACATATAAACACATTAATATTCATACAAACGTACATATACATAAAGACTCATAAGAATACATAGTATACTGGACGATCATCATGCGGAAAATATATCTCTAGTGATAGGTCTCTAATTTGATTATAAATATGAACTTTAATCATCAGCTGATTGAATTATTATTAATTAGAATCATAAACCCTGCCCTCTTCTCAACGATAAATTAGCTAACAGGTTGTAAACAGATTGTGCTTTAGTTGTAAACAAAATGTAAAAAAGCTGCAGCAACCAACAGGTCCTCTGAAGTCTGAAATGTGGGTTTCAATATCCATAGACTTTTCCAACTAATTTCTCTGTTCTTGTTGATAACTTGATGCAACATTGAATCAATGTTGTTTCAATATAGACAACGTTGATTCAACATTACTTGTGCACGTTTACCCACTGGGAGAGAGAGAGAGAACGAGGCAGGGGTAGAAGGGTGTTAAAAGGTGAAACAACAGGAGAGAGAGAATGAAAGACTGTGTGGGGATGGAGGAATGGGAGACAGGAAGGGAGAGAGAGAGAGAGATAGAGATTGGAGCACTGCCGTGTACCCCTTCTAGTAAGATATATTCAAGAGATTCGTGCTACAATCATTGATTTTACTCTTTCTGTCATATTAAATAACATATATCTACAACAAAGACATTATATATATATATATATATATATATATATATATATATATATATATATATATATATATATATATATATATATATATATATATATAATTGTGTAAAAGGGAAACGTTACACAGGATCTCCTCAGAGAACACTGGAACAAAAAAATCAACCAAAAATGATTTTGTCTGACGCCGACAGTCGAGTCTTACTTAATTTTGGACTTAATTATGCAACTTGTGGTAAAAGACTGACACATAATTAACTACAAAATTTAGGGGTTCAATATTGGAGGTGGAGAGGATGGGGAGTGTGAGAGAGGCCATGAGGGAGGGAAGCACATAATGAGGGAGGGACACGGGTATGTAGAAGGGTGGGAGGGATATGGTGTTTCCACTACTATCTTCCTCACTGTAACTATCTTCCCTGCACACTATCTTCATCACTCCAGCCATCTTAACTAGACACTGTCACACCTTCTCTACCCTTCACCACATTCTCTGCCCTTCACCACCTTCCCTACCCTTCACCACCTTCCCTACCCTTCACCACCTTCCTTACCCTTCATTCCTCTAATCCTTGTGAGGTTGGAGTGTTATTTAACAACACTAAAAATGAGTATTATTTTTCCATTTCATGCTATTGGATAGGATGAGCCATGGGGCTGGACCCCGACCCGCTAGTAACCATTCCTAAACAATGACCAGTCACCCTACTGAGTTTAGTGAGGCTAGCCCGAGGCATCCGGCCCCCAAATCTCGAACAGACAAACATTCTGTTTTACAGAAATTAAATGTTGCAGTATGAAGAGTATATCAGATATAATGGAGTATGTTTAGTCATAATATACGTTACATCCATGTCGAAGGAGGATATAAACATCAGAAGCAGGATTCATCAAGTATTTACGTAGCCACTTGCGAAACCTGTACATCTGTTCTTAATAATCATTGCGTCTTTGTTTATATTTATTAAACACATTTAAACTCCGAATCATTACGAGGTTGTTAATGACAATAATAACCTTGGATTGTCGAGTTTCGGAGCTCATAAACCGTTAAATAAATGCAAGTAAAGTCGCCATGATTAAGGAAAGATGTACTGGTTTCAACACTGTTACGGCCCTATTGGGTCGCAACTGGGTTCTTTCTCTGGATGTTAGTAGAGTTTGGGTATCCGGCCCCAAGTTAGTAGTGGCTTTCAAGAGGTGTGTTCCGTAACGCAAGTAAATTAAAGGGGAAGGGATAAAACAGCACTAAACTTAAATATATAATTACACCACCACCATCAATAAATATATAAACCGTCACACGCGGTTACTATGACTACACTTAGGTACAATGACTTCTTCCGAAGACTCAGGAGGTTTCACGGTGCTCAACGATGCTTAGCCCTGGTTTTCTTGTGGCCTTACGATGAATCCTTCGATTCTCTTGAGTCTACCCCGGCCACAGGCCAGCCAAATCACAGTCCCACTGGGTGCACCGTCGTGGAGGCCGTCAACCACAAATCCAGCCTGTAGCTGGCAGGTTCCAATCAGTTCCGCTGGTTAGGCCACTCCACGACCGATACTAGGGTTGCGAGCCCTAGGCAGGAGCCTCTTGTGATTTCACAGATCACTCTCCTCACCACAACACCCCAGTGGCTAGTCTTCACCACCAGTCAGCCCCGGGTACGACAATCCCTGGTTCTGCCACCTCACAGGCAGGCTAACACAACAGTATTCATCGGGGGGGGGGGGGTGACTCACAGCTTCTGCAGCAAATGCGTGGAGGTTCTACGGCTGCCTTGGGTAGACTGATCCACCGTCCAATTCAGCAGTCCCAGGTCGACTCTGTAATCAGACACGTCATTAGTACTGATGATACTCTACGGCACCTCACTCACAGGCTTAGACACAAACGTCCACCTATCCGCTCCATAGATGGCGTTGCTGTCTAAGCGTCACCTCACCAGAGGTCAGCAGCGGCTATGTTATGAGCTGATCAGGACGGGAAACCAGCCCCTGTGGCCGGTATATCCTGTCCTCACTAGATGGCGTCGTCCATTTGGAGGGGGTTTCGGGAGCTGACCCACAGATGGCGCGGTCGTCACTGCTCCGTGCTCGGACGCTGGGCTCGGGTCCGTAACAAACACATTCTCCTGTTTACATAGTTGTTTATGTAACTATGTGCACCATAGTACAAACATTAACCTACTGAGCAATTATATAGTAGAATTTGGTACTATTCACTTTATAGACCGAAAAAATTAAGTTAAAAAATAAACTTAAATATTTCTAGGCCTAGTATAGCACACATGTGAAGTATATTAGGCCTCAGATATCGTGTATTAGCCCTAGGACTAATACCCCCTGGTATTAGGTATGTGGACTAGGATATCGTGTATTAGGCTACGTTAGTTTAATTTGTCTTTGCAAGATAAATACAAAACCTTCCCCGGTTTGTCCAAATTCAAGAGTAACCATTTCTACTTTCTAATAGCGTTGTACGTCGATATATGTACCGTTACTATAAGTACTATCAAAACAGGAGTATAGGATGACAGATTTTGTAAGTGTTGTGTAAATGCTTGATAACTAATGGTCCAGTAGCCGCGCCTCTTCATGGAAGAGTTAGAGTGACTATTCAACAAACTCTTCAACTCGCAACAATTTCATCACCGGTTGTGTCATTTAGAGACTTAGATATTTTGGTTAAAACGGATTTTTTGAGAATACCTTTACGCTATCCAAGATAAAAATATTGTGGCAATAACTATGGTTATTATAGCCACATACGCGGAGATAGTCACATTGATTAATGTAACTCCAGAACCAAGCTGAAGCGAAAGATGGTTTGCAACAGATTAGTCCAATTAATGCAAGATGATGCAATAGAGGACGATAGGCTCCCACCGCGCAACAAGAGAAGATGCTTGAGCATCTTGACCATATAATGTTAGGAAATAATATCTTGAAAGACGGTACGAGTAAAGGAAGAAACAATGACCACCTCTGTAGAGCACACCACAGATGGTACCATAAGAACATCAAAACATAAGTATATAGAAAATTGCATTAAGAAAGTGCACATAATGTGCTACACAAGTATATACTATTTACTAAAATTTATACATCCAGAATTCTCTAGAATGCGCACTATATACTAGAAGCTACACTCCAGAAGTTAATACAAATGACATGGGCGTAGATCACTATTTCCTGTGTGATTTAGCCAGCCCGTCCTCCAAAAATGGGGAGGTAAATGTGCAGAGCCCCATAAGTGCAATTATGCACTATGTACAACAGTTAAGAATTGTACATATTTACACTAAGTATTAAATCGTAGTCAAATATATTGTGAATATTTGAGGTTTACCTCAAAAGCTGAATAGAAAACCACGACCTAACCTAACCGTCTTAGTTTGTGAAGATAAGAATTTTATTGCATCTTAATTATAACTACTACTTAACCTATAGCTATATTGGTTTTACAGTTTTATAAAACAAAATTAATATATTTAAATAAATTGTAAAGTAACTCAGGATATTTTCAAATTTTGTATAAAATCTCTATTGTTTAATAAAAGTGAAAAAGAAAAATCCTAATATTTAAAACTGGTTGATAACAACTGAGCATTAAAATTTCATCTTAAAATTTTAAGTGTCCTAACAGAAAACAAAGAGATTTAAATCGGGGGAGGGGGATGGGTAAATTTAACAGCCCCATAAGTGCAATTATGTACTATATGTAACAGTCAGGAAATGCACTTATTACACTTAGTATTAAAACGTACTGTCAATTCGGAAGATGGATTGGATTTAGCAGCAGTCAGGGAAAGTTTAACATTTGTTATTAACCCACCCACGGTTGATAGGTTTACGGGCTACTCATGCCCGTGCCACCTCTGGGGTGGCTTAATCTTCATCAATCAATCGGTTGATAGGCCTTAAACCCCCAACACCAAACTCAGTCTTTCAGATGTCTTCGTCTGAAGAGTCACAAACAACAGAAAATGTGATACTATGATATTGTTACTTCACGGGGGGACTAAATTGCGTACATGTGTTAAGATTGATTTGAATATTATTTTACTATGAATTAGTTTTCAGTTTTTAATTGGTAATGCCTCCACATAGATTAACAATGGCACGCAAATAGAGTTACAAATTTATAGAACAAGTTACCAGAAAATTTACAAATGCCTGAGTGAAGATTATTAGGTTTAAAATTGAAGTGGCCTCGTACGGAGCAATTGGGTTGCAGATTTTTGTATTAATTCGCATTCCTTCCTTGAGAAGCAATACTTATATTTTTTTATTTATTTCAGCTTTCAGATAATGACAGATTTTGAACGTACTTTGCGTAGGTCAACAAACAGCCTTCATGCACAAAGCAATTTTAGTTGTTCCTAAACAGCTGAACACACCACGGCGCCGCTGTAGGACATAAACATTTGGACAATGTTTTCTTCCACCAGATAATCCCGTTCACATAGCAGTAAATAGTTACCCAGAAATTAGCCAACTGTTGTTGGTTGCAATCCTGAGAAACGTCAGTAGTTCAATCTAGGAGGGACATCGTTGCAGTCCTAAGTATACAGACTTCCTGCCCCCAAGGAAAGGAATTATTGTAATTGTAACCGATATAACAACAGAAGGAGCAAAAGTAAATACGAACGAAATAACTGATTATGTTTGAGGTGAATCAGGGTAAGATACCAGTCACCAGGTGGGGTATCAGTCACTGGGACAGGATACCAGTTACCAGGGGGTTGGATACCAGTTACCAGGTGGGATATCAGTCACTGGGACTGAATACCAGTTACCAGGAGTTGGATACCAGTCACTGGGACTGAATACCAGTTACCAGGAGTTGGATACCAGTCACCAGGTGGGATACCAGTCACTGGGACTGAATACCAGTTACCGGAGCGAAATTTGAAAACCACAAAATACAGAATAGTTGCACTCTCAAGCTCATTAAGTTTTCTGCAATTTCCGGAGTAATTATCCTTTTTGATTACCACTTTCCCCGTTTTCCTTGGCCATAATTAAGGCTGAACGACACCAAATTCATAGCGTTAGTCTCGTAGTCTCGATTCTTCTTGTATAACTATTTTCCTAAGTCTTCTTCAATCTTTAACTTAAAACTTTTTTGTTTAAAATGTTAAAAATCAGTAAATCTTGTGTGTGTGTGTTACTGCAATAAGATAGATTTACATACATATTTCAAATTTTATAATTTTTATTATTTATTATTTATATTATATTATGTTATATCGGGTTTGGAACATATCTTATAAGAATAATTTTGCTTCTTTTCGGGTTTAATATAGAATTAATTTTAATCCTGAACTATGTACATGACTAAAGAAAACTTTGTGTATGTTCAGTACGCTTTTGTGGTGGCTTTAATAACCCTCCAACGATCAATAGGGGTCAAGCACAACGCCAAACCAATCATGTTCTTTGAATGACCTTCCTCGCTCGTAGGCAAGCCCCCCTACACACCTGCCTCTCTTTGCTGATCTTTTCTAAGTTATTGTGGTCGCCATATATGATTCCTATAGCCGCTGAGTGGTCTAAAGCCCCATCTGCAAACCAGAATAACAGAAAGAGTTAAAATTTAGTCGGCGATACATATTATATAATACAAAAAATAAAGATTACGTACATATGCAGGTAATAATTCATAATAATAACACTTGAGCGCTGAGGTAAATATAAAGAAAACTACCACACTTTGACCAGTTTGTTGTTGTTTAAGATTCGCTACTTGGAACAAAAAGTTCCAAGTAGCACGGGCTATGGTGAGCCCGTTGTGGACTTACCTGGCACAGGAGTGAGTACTCTTACTCCTTTATGTAAAATAACCTATGTGGCATGTTATTAATTAATTCAGTCCTGAAACCTATAGTAAATGGTATTTCGACAACATATTTATATAAATCATATTTATGTAAACTCAGCGTAATAGCTGCCTACCATTCTATATTGATAAAACTATAATGAAATAGCACAAATGGGCAGTCATAATATTTGGAGATCGTAATAAGCCAACACCAGACTGGACAAAGCACGAACGATAACTAGGCAGAAAGTGCGCAATTCCAAATACTAGCTAGACACGCCTATGCAAGGAACATTAATCCAGGAATTTCATTTTAACAACTGCTCTGGAGCAAACTGGTTTGTGTTGCGTGAAGTTCAAGTGATCATGGTTAAATCTCATTCAACATCAAAATAGCAAAATAAACAGTAGCCTCGGAAATGTTTCAGATTATTAAATTTTTACAAAATTTTCCCTTATGCATCAAAAGATTTAATACCTAAATTGGAATTAAACCGCTACTAAAAATACCACAGACAAAAATTAAGGCCTGCATAAAGTGCCAGAAAGTTATCAAATGTCATTTCGAAACATTTTATCGCATCTACCAAACCAAACAATTGTGCAATGATATAATACTAACATTTACTACCAAAAATATGTAAATTAGTGGAAATTATCAGGAAAACAAAATACAGCGAATATATCTCGTTACAAAGGAAAACAAACAAAAGAATAGCTTTTGCAAATAATCAAATAGCAATACAAACGTTATTTTTGCCTTGTATAGCAAAACATACACTGAGGCTCAGGGAATATTATGATTACATAACATTTTGTTATTCATTGACTGCTTAGTGCTAGAGGTGAACCTTGACAAGTGGCAGGAGAACCACGACAAGTGAACCTTGACAGGCTACTAGAATGGAATGGAAACATCAGGTGAAAGCGCCAAGCCTAACCTAACCCAAGCCTGTATGAAGCGAGACCTTCGCTCTACCGTCCAGCCCAGGTGGTTGGGCAGATGGCCCTTTGAGTTCAATCCCAAATACATTACAAATAATAAAGTTTGGAAGCAAGGAGACATGAAAGACAAAGTATGAAAGCGACGGTTTAGGGGATCTTCAGGGGAAAAGACGACCTAAGAGTTGGTATAACACCAGGCTTAACACTAAGCTTAACACCAGGCTTAACACTAAGCTTAACACCAGGCTTAACACTAAGCTTAACACCAGGCTTAACACTAAGCTTAACACCAGGCTTAACACTAAGCTTAACACCAGGCTTAACACTAAGCTTAACACCAGGCTTAACACTAAGCTTAACACCAGGCTTAACACTAAGCTTAACACCAGGCTTAACACTAAGCTTAACACCAGGCTTAACACTAAGCTTAACACCAGGCTTAACACTAAGCTTAACACCAGGCTTAACACTAAGCTTAACACCAGGCTTAACACTAAGCTTAACACCAGGCTTAACACTAAGCTTAACACCAGGCTTAACACTAAGCTTAACACCAGGCTTAACACTAAGCTTAACACCAGGCTTAACACTAAGCTTAACACCAGGCTTAACACTAAGCTTAACACCAGGCTTAACACTAAGCTTAACACCAGGCTTAACACTAAGCTTAACACCAGGCTTAACACTAAGCTTAACACCAGGCTTAACACTAAGCTTAACACCAGGCTTAACACTAAGCTT
>NC_091159.1:45750121-45967621 GCF_040958095.1 Procambarus clarkii | reverse complement strand
GCTAATGCTTGATTCTTCAGACACAAATAGTAAATACACACACATAATTTAGCCTAATAAAACACAAGAATGCATGAATGCAAACTAGAAATCAAGCCGAACGATAGGGATTTAAGAACGCAATTCTTAAATGCTTTTATATATATTATATAATTATATATATATAATTATATAATATATATTGTGTAATATATATTATATAACATATAAAAATGTATAAAATATGTAATATATATAATATATATATACTATATATATTTATCTTTACTTTGTTTTGAACATATATAGTTCTGAATATTCAGTATACAGAGTCCCCATCAAGGCCATACAGCTCCTAGAAATTTTGCAACGCTCCTCACTTGTCCTAAGTAATTGCTCGCTGTTTGTACTGCAAAATTGCGCGCAATGGTGAGAGTGTTGTGTAAATGGTGAGAGGCAACTGTTGGAGAGATGTTTAATGGACAGTCCTGTTTAGTGGTGTGTATACGTGTCTGTTCTCGCCTAGATGTAATCTTATCTACATCTACTCTCATCCATAACCACTTGCCTAGATGTTCATTCATCTTTGGCTACTCGCCTCAATGTACTCATCCGCAGTTACTCACCAAATGTAATCATTTACGTCTACTCACCTAGATGTGTTGCAACCCACTCTCGCACAAGACAGTACATATATGACTTATTGCTTGTAGTCACTATTTGGCTGATTAATAAGTACATGTACACTGGGCGATGATTGGTCTTGGTCTGCTTTTGGAGTTAAGTTGTTGTTGTTGTTTTACATACAGCTACTGGAAACAAAAAGTTCCAAGTAGCACGGGCTATGGTGAGCCCGTAGTGGACTTACCTGTCACAAGAGCGGGGCTGTGACTGTAGAGTTAAGGCTTCTCACCCCAATACTAGACTAGATGATTATTAAGGCCACCTTACGGGCTATTCATGCCCGTGCCACCTCTTGGGTGGCTCAATCTTCATCAATCAATTAAGGCCACCACAATAGCGTATTAGTCAACCAACAAGTACATTCCAACCCACGGGAGACATCTCCCGTTACGCAGGGTGCAGTCGCACCTCCACAGGTCTCCAGTATCATCTATTGATACTGGTAATGGCTCCAAAGGGCCACCACTTACGGGCTATTCATGCCCGTGCCACCTTTTGGGTGGCTTAATCTTCATCAATCAATCAATTATTCCAACCCTGGACGTTCAAAACACGATGCCGATCGGAAATATGACTCATGAGCGTTATTTTTGAGCCGAATTCTGGCTCATTGCACATATTTCGAGTATTACATTATAACTTTTTATACCGAAGTTATGCAAATTAGTGAAAACTCCAATTGATCAGATTTTACCCAAATTGGCCTGCAATTTTCAAAACACGATGCCTATCGGAAATATGACTCTTGAGCGGAATCCGAAATATAGAGAATTAATAATTAAAGGTATAATTATAGAGGCACAGACACAGCGATCGTATAATGCGCCTGCATCCCAGTGTTTAAACTGAGGGAAGTTCATCGTAAAACTAAATATGGAGAGGAAATAAGAAAGAGAACATTGTTAGCCCAGACAACAGGGAAGTCCTGAGCTCACAGAGTAACCCGTCTCCCTAATGGCATGTTGCATTTTGTCGTCTAAATCCCCTAGGGCCAAAAACTGTCCTACTAGAAAACGGTAGCGGCTCGCGGAATTGACATTCAGTCCCGTTTTCTGTTCATGGGGTCCTCTGGTAGGTTAGTTGTTGTTGTTGTTGTTGTTATAGATTCAGCTACTCGGAATAAGTTCCAAGTAGCACGGGCTATGGTGATCCCGTAACTTACCTGGCACAGGAGCGGGGCAAGTAGCACGGGCTATGGTGAGCCCGTAACTTACCTGGTACAGGAGCGGGGCAAGTAGCACGGGCTATGGTGAGCCCGTAACTTACCTGGCACAGGAGCGGGGCAAGTAGCACGGGCTATGGTGAGCCCGTAACTTACCTGGCACAGGAGCGGGGCAAGTAGCACGGGCTATGGTGAGCCCGTAACTTACCTGGCACAGGAGCGGGGCAAGTAGCACGGGCTATGGTGAGCCCGTAACTTACCTGGCACAGGAGCGGGGCAAGTAGCACGGGCTATGGTGAGCCCGTAACTTACCTGGCACAGGAGCGGGGCAAGTAGCACGGGCTATGGTGAGCCCGTAACTTACCTGGCACAGGAGCGGGGCAAGTAGCACAGGCTATGGTGAGCCCGTAACTTACCTGGCACAGGAGCGGGGCAAGTAGCACGGGCTATGGTGAGCCCGTAACTTACCTGGCACAGGAGCGGGGCAAGTAGCACGGGCTATGGTGAGCCCGTAACTTACCTGGCACAGGAGCGGGGCAAGTAGCACGGGCTATGGTGAGCCCGTAACTTACCTGGCACAGGAGCGGGGCAAGTAGCACGGGCTATGGTGAGCCCGTAACTTACCTGGCACAGGAGCGGGGCAAGTAGCACGGGCTATGGTGAGCCCGTAACTTACCTGGCACAGGAGCGGGGCAAGTAGCACGGGCTATGTAGTGGACTTATCTGGCACAGGAGCCGTACTGAATGATAAGGGGCACTTTAATACGACAGTTTCCTGACGTTGGGAACGCTAGCGAGAACGGGGTGCCTCGGCACCATCGCTGTTATCTGTATCAATAAGAGAAGAGGGGGGAGAAATGGGGGCACGGAGGGGGGGGTGAGACTAACTGTCCCGGGCACCGCCGGATACACCTTCATAACATATTTGCCTTCGTCTTGTCCAGTAATTCCTGTGCTAGTAATATGCAAATTAATACAAACAAACAGTAATAACAAGAGCAAGAGTGTAATAATCAAATAACAGCATGAACGCGCTAGGCTGTGCAGTGTGCCGCGGAGCCCTGGGCCCCTCCCTCCCTGCTCCTCCAACAGTATATTACATTATCCGGTATCTGTGAACACCAAAGGCCATAAACGGGTTAAAAGCTCAATACATGATTCCATTTTGCAGTCATTTTCGTGTCAATGGACCTTCAAAGTCACTTCTACCAGGCGAAATTGTTCAATTAGCCCAGTTTTCATAGTACTCTCTCTTTCTCTCTCTCTCGTGTTTCATGGTATAAAGAATTGAGGCTTCAACTAATAAATTTGACTACCATGACCAAGATCTCGTGTTTTATGCAATATATATATATATATGACTGAAAACTCACACCCGAGAAGTGACTCGAACCCATACTGCCAGGAGCAACGCTACTTGTATCTACAGGACGCCTTAATCCGCTTGACCATCACGACCGGACAATAAGGAAGCGATAGTCGAAGCTATTTGAACCACTTCCCGGCCGGCACTCGGATGGTAATCTTGGGCATAGCATTTTAACAAATCACCTCATTCTTTGGGGCACACGTGAGGAACACAAATGCGAACAAGCCTGAATGGTCCCCAGGACTATATGCGACTGAAAACTCACACCCCAGAAGTGACTCGAACCTATACTCTTTATGTCCGGTCGTGATGGTCCAGCGGATTAAGGCGTCCTGTAGATACCAGTTGCGTTGCTCCTGGGAGTATGGGTTCGAGTCACTTGTGGGGTGTGAGTTTTCAGTCATATATATATATATATATATATATATATATATATATATATATATATATATATATATATATATATATATATATATATATATATATATAAAATTGAGAGACCGACCGAGTGAAGGAACCCAAGAGTAAATAATGGGGTAAATAAACCCATTACATTAAAAATATAAACATTTTAAGTATAATGTAATAACAACAAGAGATTGATGAGTACAGCACAGGCGGTAAAGGGTCCGCCTCTATCATAGGGTCCGCAGTCCGTCCACATAATGTTCTTTACCCACAAAACCTGTGTTAAAACTCTTTACATACACTCCGTCCTCAGACTAGGCTCGTCCTTGCAACGACCCTTAAAAAACGCACTGTTATTGAAAATCAGTATTTTCTTGTAAGTAAAACATCATTATAAATTAGATTTCGGTGTATGGTTAGGTCAAAATTAGATTAGGGTGGGTGTTAAGGTTCTGTTGGCAATTATTTGAATTTAGGTGTGTCGGTCGAACTAATTTAGGCTGTTGACGGTCGAACTTTTTCAAGAAACGTCTTGTGTTCGAATCGCCCTTGTATTATATTGCACAGCCTATCCTCAACAACACAGGCCTAGTTCTCGTTAATCCAGCCGCCAAACTCCCAGTTTATGAATAAAAAAAAGGTTTACACGCAACTCACAACTGATGACGTTCGAACATTTCTGGTTCGACAGTGCTTCGCTGACGACCTCTGTTCGAATCGCAACGCTGTAAATTCTTCACCACATACTAAAAATACCAGCCCGTCGTCATAAACAAAGACCAAAGGCAGCTTTTGTGATATTGTGCAAGAGCAACTCTCGGCACCAAACACAACGCCTCCATGGAGGGTAAATCTGGAGACTCGTCAGTAGTTTAGAAAGCAAAAATAACTCCAGAGTTACAGAAAGAATCGTTGGTGAGTTCAATAGAGGATGGTGAATGTCCGGTACGCTGAAGTTATGAGCTGGAAAACTGGAAGATTCCATAGACGCGGATCGAACAGTTCCTGGAATGCCTTTGCTTAATGGAGTGGGGAGGCTGGGAGGGCATGGAAGGAGAGAGGTGCATTAGACACACACAAAAAAGCAGGGAGCAGACGAGGAAGAAAATGCAGGTTAATAGAAAGACGAATAAGAGAAATATAAAGAATGAGAGAAGGCGTCGATCTCTGGCTCAACAATACATTGGAAATCAGAATAAAATGTAGAAAATGGAAAATGAACGTAAAAGTTCAATAAAAAAAAACAAAGTTGATCTCCCCAGCCAGTAGTCGTTTTTAACCGGGCGCCCCCGACGGGCCGCCCCCGACGGGCCGCCCCCGACGGGCCGCCCCCGACGGGCCAAACCCCAACAGTTAAAGCTCCCAATGATTTGAACGTTGAAAATACAATTCTATACCGGTAATCTTTTCCAAGTATCCCTAACGTGATTTTGGTGGCAATAAAATGCCATTTGCGACTGTGTAACCCCAAAATAGCGGAGAATGCTGCATTGCCAAATATATCGCTCTCTCTAATATTGTTTATATATTTTAAAAAATGACTATTACTTTTCTACAAATCAATGGATTCTGTTATTTGTATCACCATAAGCGCTCTGTAAATAAATAGCCTAGTTTGGATCTAATGGTTTGTTGTTGTTAGAATTCCTTTGTTATCCTTTGAAATTCTGTTTATTTTTCCCGTGTCGAAAAATCAGGATTACAGTCAAATCGTATATAGGCATTTTGCACATAGTCCGTGTTCAAATTTGCAAAGCTGCATACATCGCTAGGTCAGGTTAGCTGAGGCTATGTTATGTTAGGTTAGCTGAGGCTATGTTAGGTCTGATTAGCTAAGGATATGTTAGGTCTGATTAGCTGAGGCTTTGTTAGGTCTGATTAGCTAAGGATATGTTAGGTCTGATTAGCTGAGGCTATGTTAGGTCTGGTTAGCTGAGGCTATGTTAGGTCTGGTTAGCTGAAGATATGTAAGGTCTGATTAGCTGAGGCTATGTTAGGTCTGATTAGCTTAAAATATGTTAGTTCTGGTTAGCTGAGGCTGTGTTAGGTCTGATTAGCTGAGGATATGTTAGGTCTGGTTAGCTGAGGATATGTTAGGTCTGATTAGCTGAGGCTATGTTAGGTCTGATTGGCTGAAGATATGTTAGGTCTGATTAGCTGAGTATATGCTAGGTCTGATTAGCTGAAGATATGTTAGGTCTGATTAGCTGGGGACATGTTAGGTCTGATTAGCGTAGAATATGTTAGGTCTGATTAACGTAGAATATGTTAGGTCTGATTAGCTGAGGATATGTTAGGTCTGATTAGCTGAGGACATGTTAGGTCTGATTAGCTGAGGGTATGTTAGGTCTGGTTAGCTGAGGATATGCTAGGTCTCATTAGCTGAGGCTGTGTTAGGACTGATTAGCTGAGGCTATGTTAGGTCTGATTAGCTTAGAATATGTTAGGTCAGGTTAGCTGAGGCTGTGTTAGGTCTGATTAGCTGAGGATATGTTAGGTTTGGTTAGCTGAGGTTGCATATATTAGGCTAGTATCGAGGTCCCCCCCCCCTCCCAAGGTCGAACTACTGAACTACCTCAGGAAGCAACCCCCCACAACAGTTGCCTAACTCCCGGGTGTCAATTTACTGCTAGATGAACAGCTGCATCAGGTGAAATAAAATGTGCCTAACCATTTCTGTCCCGCCCGGGAATTGAACACCGGTATCCTCGATTGTGAGCCGAGAACGTAGACTACTATGTTACTGGCCTATGATCAGGACTGAAGTATGCTTGCTGGTTGGTCACTTAGAGGCTGATAGTCCTTAATAACCCTCCAGAGGCTGATAGTCCTTAATAACCCTCCAGAGGCTGATAGTCCTTAATAACCCTCCAGAGGCTGAAAGCCTTATTAATTAACCCTTTAGAGGGTGACAGCCTTAATAAATAACCCTCCAGAGGCTGAAAGGTCATTAATCCTCAAGAGATTTATAGGCCTCAATAATTCTCTATAGGCTAAGACAAAATAATCCTCCAGAGGTTGATAGGCCTTAATAATCCTGCCGAGGTTTATAGACCTTAATAAGCCTCCTTCAGAGGTTAATAATCCTTAATAATCCTCCACAGGCTTATAGGCTATAATAAACATGTTAAACTCCACGATTAGGCAAACAAACGGATGATAGAATTCAATGGCAACAAGTGAAAGGTAATGAAAAGGCGAACGGGAGAAAGGAGCCAAATATCTACCCCCATAGAGGAAAGGCAGCCACAGAAGTATGGCAAGAGAGAGAGAGGATTTAGGAAGGGGGATATAATGCCAACACTCTCGCCAGAGGTACAGCTGGTGGACACAACACAGCAAACATTAGAACATCGTTTAAAAAACCTAAATCAGGACTCTTTTTCTTGGGGAGGGAGAGGCTATGTACACAGCTTTGGATAGCTCAATAGCCTAAGCTACTCTATCCCTTTGAGATGTATTTTTTCTTGTCTCAATAAACATACTTGAACTTGATGGATCAATACTGGAATATGGAGCGTTTGTGTGGAATGCGCATCTTGTCAAGCATAAAACCAAAAAGCTTTTCTTATTAAGGCTACTCAATAGGTCGGTTGATTGAGTGTAGGCTCCACACGGGTGCTGTCCAGGGTTCGAGCCTCTAACAGACAGATGAATGGCATAAAACCAAAATTTTAAACGTACAAAAGTTTGCAACAAGTTTAGTGCCAGAACTAAGAGGACTAAGATATGTGGATAAGTTAGTGGAACTAGACCTCACATACCTGCATGTGACACGAGAATAGCCCCCCCCCCAAACCCCACCCGAAGCCTTGGCCCCCCCAAGACGTTAGTTGATTGTGAGAAGCGAAGCACCCGCACGAGAGGTGTTCTCACCTATTTGTACTCACCTATTTGTGCTTGCGGGGGATGAGCTTTAGCTCTTTGGTCCCGCCTCTCAACTGTCAATCAACAGGTGTACAGGTTCCTGAGCCTATTGGGCTCTATCATATCTACACTTGAAACTGTGTATGGAGTCAGCCTCCACCACATCACTTCCTAATGCATTCTATTTGTCAACCACTCTGACACTAAAAAAGTTCTTTCTAACATCTCTGTGGCTCATTTGGGCACTCAGTTTCCACCTGTGTCCCCTAGTGCGTGTGCCCCTTGTGTTAAACAGCCTGTCTTTGTGTGTGTGTGTACTCACCTATTTGTGCTTGCGGGGGTTGAGCTTTGGCTCTTTGGTCCCGCCTCTCAACTGTCAATCAACTGGTGTACAGATTCCTGAGCCTACTGGGCTCTATCATATCTACATTTAAAACTGTGTATGGAGTCAGCCTCCACCACATCACTGCCTAATGCATTCCATCCGTTAACTACTCTGACACTAAAAAAGTTCCTTCTAACGTCTCTGTGGCTCATGTGAGTACTCAGTTTCCACCTGTGTCCCCTTGTTCGCGTCCCACCAGTGTTGAATAGTTTATCCTTGTTTACCCGGTCGATTCCTCTGAGGATTTTGTAGGTTGTGATCATGTCTCCCCTTACTCTTCTGTTTTCCAGTGTCGTAAGGTGCATTTCCCGCAGCCTTTCCTCGTAACTCATGCCTCTTAGTTCTGGGACTAGTCTAGTGGCATACCTTTGGACTTTTTCCAGCTTCGTCTTGTGCTTGACAAGGTACGGGCTCCATGCTGGGGCCGCATACTCCAGGATTGGTCTTACATATGTGGTGTACAAGATTCTGAATGATTCTTTACACAGGTTCCTGAACGCTGTTCTGATGTTAGCCAGCCTCGCATATGCCGCAGACGTTATTCTTTTTATGTGGGCTTCAGGAGACAGGTTTGGTGTGATATCAACTCCTAGTGTGTGTGTGTGTGTGTGTGTGTGTGTGTGTGTGTGTGTGTGTGTGGTGTGTGTGTGTGTGTGTGTGTGTGTGTGTGTGTGTGTGTGTGTGTGTATGTGTGTGTGTGTGTGTGTGTGTGTGTGTGTGTGTGTGTATGTGTATGTGTATGTGTGTGTGTGTGTGTGTGTGTGTGTGTGTGTGTGTGTGTGTGTGTGTGTGTGTGTGTGTGTGTATGTGTGTGTATGACCTCCGGTAATCACTCGGGGTATTTCTCAAGCTCGAGGTCCCCGAGAGTCCATTTTTACTTCCTTGGCCGTCAACGCCATCCATCACAGCCTCCTTGGTCGGGGGCCTCACCCCCCCCCCCTACCCCCCATGACTCGGGCACATCATAACTCATTCCTTTCATCAAAGCCAAGAGATTTTTTTCATCTCCCACCGCCCCCCCCCTCCCCCCTCCCCACCAGGAACAACTCATACCCCCAACCCAGATGTGCTGACAAGGTTGAGCATTAGCTCCCTAGTCCCGCCTCCCCGACCTCTGGCCAGCACATACAACAAACTTGTCCCACAGACAAAATATACAAAGTAAACAAAAAAAATGATCATACTTTCTACTTTTTTTAATACTTTGTAATACTTTCAGTTCTTGTGTTATTCGTTGTATTTAAATCTTGTAGTTGATGATTGCATGTTGGTAAATTGGCAATCTCGCCTTGCAATCAATTTTGTTCGTGATTCGCTTCATCTGTGTCTCCTGCCTCCACACCCTTGCTCTGTGCTCTCTCGCGTGAGTGTGGTGGTGATAGTGGTGGTTATAGTGGTGGTGATGGTGATGTTAGTAACGATTTTGGAAGACAATATCTTGCAAGAGAATTTGATATTTAGCATTCAATAGCCAAATGACCTTCTCACCACTTGTAGTCCGGAATTGTTTCGTATTTTCTTTGATTCAAATGCTTGAGAGTCGAAGCTGTGTCTAAACTTCTGTACCATCCATGTTTATGCCCACTCTATGCTTCTGATATTTTTCATGTGGTGATCAGGTCTCCTCTGGGATGTCCCTTTCCTAGTGGTGGGTAATTCAGTTCCCTCAGCGTGTAGTCACCTTCCAGCTCTCAGAGACCAGCCTCGTCGCAAATCTCCAGACTTTTAGAATATTGTATGTAGTGGACAGGCGGAGTATATGTTGCGAATATTTCTTTGTTACAGTCTAGTGGCGTTATCCTCTGTGCCTGCCTCAGTGCCTGCCTCAGGGTCTGTCTCTGTGCTTGCCTCAGTGCCTGACTCAGTGCCTGCCTCAAGGCCTGCCTCAGTGCCTGCCTCAGTGCCTGCCTCAAGGCCTGCCTCAGTGCCTGCCTCAGGGTCTGTCTCTGTGCTTGCCTCAGTGCCTGACTCAGTGCCTGCCTCAAGGCCTGCCTCAGTACCTCCCTCAGTGCCTGCCTCAGTACCTCCCTCAGTGCCTGCCTCAGTGCCTCCCTCAGTGCCTCCCTCAGTACCTGCCTCAGTGCCTCCCTCAGTGCCTGCCTCAGGACCTCCCTCAGTGCCTGCCTCAGTACCTGCCTCAGTACCTCCCTCAGTGCCTGCCTCAGTGCCTCCCTCAGTACCTCCCTCAGTGCCCGCCTAAGTGCCTGCCTCAGTGCCTGCCTCAGTGCCTGCCTCAGTGTCAATCTTATGCAGGTGTCCTGCAGTGTTCTGAGTGATTCCTTACTCCTGGTGGTGGCCTTGTAGCGAGGTCCCACACACACCAGACCAGCCCTCACGTCCTTATCAAGCCCCCTGGCGCGTTTTTCCTCTCTAAATCACTCCAGCTAATTACAGCTTCGTGCGTGGCTTGTTAAGCTGCGCCAGCCCCGACCTCCTCCACACTGACCCACAGTAACCACACAAGAGTTAACAGTGTGGTTAGTGCTTGTGTTGTTAGCGGCAACACTGACGAACTAACAGATCTAACAAGCCCGGAGTGGAGGACATCCCTGGTCTGTAAACAAGAGACAATTTATATATTCACGAAGTAAACAAACACGTAAACAAAAGCGCAGCGCTTCATCCCGCTGGTGGATGGCAGGCACGGGTGATGGCAGGCACGGGTGATGGCAGGCACGGGTGATGGCAGGCAGGCACGGGTGATGGCAGGCAGGCACGGGTGATGGCAGACAGCCAGGCATGGGTGATAGAAGGCAGCATCAATAACACAGGATAACCAACACACAGGCCGGGAGCACCAACACACAGGCCGGGAGCACCAACACACAGGCCGGGAGCACCAACACACAGGCCGGGAGCACCAACACACAGGCCGGGAGCACCAACACACAGGCCGGGAGCACCAACACACAGGCCGGGAGCACCAACACACAGGCCGGGAGCACCAACACACAGGCCGGGAGCACCAACACACAGGCCGGGAGCACCAACACACAGGCCGGGAGCACCAACACACAGGCCGGGAGCACCAACACACAGGCCGGGAGCACCAGTTGTTGACCATATCCCACAAAAAAAAAACAGAACGAGCTGGAAGAATTGCACGATGCCCCCCCCCCCGAAGGTACCCCCCAGGGTAACCCCCCCCCCCCCGGCCCAACCACTTGGGCCGGACGGTACAGCGACGGTCTCGCTTCATGCAGGTCGGCGTTCAATCCCCGACTGTCCAAGTGGTTGGGCATCATTCCTTCCCCCCGTCCCATCCCAAATACCTATTCTGACTCCTTTCCCAGTGCTATATAGTCGTAATGGCTTGGCGCTTTCCCCCCACTGATAGTTTCCTTTCCTTCCCCCCTCCCACCCCCACCTCAAACCCCCTCACCCGCCCAAGTGGTGTATAACAAGTGTACATATAACGAACACAAATGCAGATGGAGTAACAAATAAGTTTAAAGAACTCAAGGGCACAGGAGCTTGAACTGCACATGATTGTAATTAGAGAAACAACACTAACAAGAAGCTCGAGTAATTTAATCTTTTCAGATAACTACCAAATGATCAGAGAAGACAGGGAATTCCGCTCTCTAAGCCTCTCCTACCAACTAGGGGCTAGAATAGAGAGAAGTGTGAGAGACATATGGCAAAAGAGAGAGACAGACAGACGGAAGAAATCATGGTTAGGCAAATCTCTCTGGTCAATGTTTTTGCTTTTAAAAATGTTCCTGCCACAATAACAACAGCTGTTTGTTTAATGTTTGTGTGTGTGTGTACTCACCTAGTTGTGCTTGCGGGGGTTGAGCTCTGGCTCTTTGGTCACGCCTCTCAACCGTCAATCAACAGGTGTACAGATTCCTGAGCCTATTGGGCTCTATCATATCTACACTTGAAACTGTGTATGGAGTCAGCCTCTACCACATCACTTCCTAATGCATTCCATTTGTCAACCACTCTGACACTAAAAAAGTTCTTTCTAATATCTCTGTGGCAGATATTATGCTCAGCTATTTGTACTCACTTACTTGGGCCTGCAGGATTGGGCTTTAGCTGTTCGACCCCGCCTTGCTGCCAGTTACTTTTAAAAATTATGAATGTAATTTGTATCTATAACCTGTTCCTTTAGTTTATTCCATTTTTCCCACTGCTCTTATGCTCAAAGAAAATTTTCTACTATTTATATGACTTATCTAAATCTCAAGCTTCCATCCACGCCCTCTTCTTCTATTGATATTTATTGTGATCATTTCCACTTCACCCACTCTGTCAGTCCTCCTAAGTACTTTATACATCTCTATCAAGTCTGCCCCTCTCCCCTCTGTTCTCACGTCGTCGGGTTTAGTTCCTTCAGTCTCTCTTCATACCCCATTCCTCGCAAGCTAGTTCTAAAAGGAACATGTGTGTGGGGAAGGGATGGGTCGGTAACCTTGCAGGCCGGTCTCTGGCCTGGACTCCTGTTTGGTGGTGTGGTCAACCACATTGTTGGAGCTGGCTGCTCGCAGCCTGACGTAGGAATCACAGCCTGACTGATCCCGTATTCTTTAGAGTGTGTGTGTGTGTTGTGACGGTAACGCGTTGGTGTTCGGCTGTTTAAGGCTAGGGGTATGGCCTCGTCACATAGTTATAAAAAAAAATAGAAAAACTGGAACTTCGTCTGTGGTAAGGTAAGGAGAAGACACACAAAACACAAGTAAAACTTTAACAATGAAATTTTAATTACGTTAAATAAATCAAAACATGAATAAAATGCACAAACAAATTCTTATAATAAAATCAATCAATCAAAATAATAAGAATACTTAAATGACACAATGAAAAGTTACGTTAAGGCAAAATAACAAGAAGTGCAACACAAAGTAAAATGGGAGGTGCTGGAATATTGGCTTAAAGCCACCACCTCTCTCAGTACACGCTAACGTCTAGCTGGGAGGAGTGCTGGCCACGAAAGCACTGAACATTCTGAGGACTGATGTTGGGGCGACCCCAGACATCAGGTAGTATAGGGGGGGGGCGAGGCAGGTGCAGCCAGACCGGCGACCAATCAGCGGAGCCGTAGCGATCAACGGGTAGTTTGGTGGTTGGAGTTCGAACAGGTGGCTGGCTGCATACGTTTTGCTCACCCTGGCAAGCCTTGCTGGTGTTGTTGTCGTTGTTGGACATTTCTTCCATAGTCGTATTATATAATTGTGACGACGTAATTATGGAGGGAAGAGCAGGCTCAATCTCTTGAAGGAGATTATCGTCACAGTGTACTCACCTATTTGTACTCACCTATTTGTGCTTGCGGGGGTTGAGCTTTGTCTCTTTGGTCCCGCCTCTCAACTGTCAATCAACTGGTGTACAGATTCCTGAGCCTACTGGGCTCTATCATATCTACATTTGAAACTGTGCATGGAGTCAGCCTCCACCACATCACTTCCTAGTGCATTCCATTTACTAACTATTCTGACACTGAAAAAATTCTTTCTAATGTCTCTGTGGCTCATTTGGGTACTAAGTTTCCACCTGTGTCCCCTTGTTCGTGTTCCACCCGTGCTGAAGAGTTTGTCTTTGTTCACCCTGTCAATTCCCCTGAGAATTTTGTAGGTGGTTATCATGTCTCCCCTTACTCTTCTGTTTTCCAAAGGACGTGAGGTTCAGCTCCTTCAGCCTTTCCTCGTAGCTCATTCCTCTCAGGAATGAGAGGACACACACACACACACACACACAGAGTGTGTGTGTGTGTGTGTGTGTGTGTGTGTGTGTGTGTGAGCGAGCGTGCGCGTGTGTGTGAGCAAGTGTTCTTCTCCAAGCCATCAGCGAGGCTTCTTTCAATGTAAATTTATACAAGTCCATCCCAGTTAAATCCCCCCCACACGCCGCTCAAAGATTGGCTCCCAAGCCAGGAGTCACCCCGACCTGCTGACACCCCCCCGTCTCCTCACCCTTGTTGTCGAAACTCTTTCCAATCCTCTTGACCTGACCTGACTCTCCTGTTGACCATCCTTCAGATGGTCGATGATTACAGACACCTGTACGTCATGGGGTGATGCTAGGCGACGGGGGTTCGAACCCTGGTCGACTTGTTCTAGAGTTCTTAAGTGATATATGTCTTGGGGACCATTCAAGCTTGTTTCATATATATATATATATATATATATATATATATATATATATATATATATATATATATATATATATATATATATATATATATATATATATTTATATATATATATATATATCCCAGAGTAAACCAGACCTGAAAAGGGTCACAGGGTTGCTACAAAGCTGAGCCCTGAACTATGAGGAATGGACGAATGTACCGGACCTCACCACTCGAGAAAAAGATTAGGGGAGAGGTGACATATGATCACGACATATAAGATTCTTAGAAGCAATGACGAAGTGGACATAATTATTAAAGGGAGTAAGGGTAGAAGTACAATCACTCATTATGACACGGAAATGAAACACATAAGTGTTAGAGGAGATACAATCTTCCGAGGAGGTTATCATGTAATAGGGTGAAGAGGGAGTGGTGGAGCCCTACCCCCCCACAGTCACCCTAGCGCTTGAGGAAGCATGAGAGGAGACCCGTCAGCAACAGTACATACTAGATACAGCAACAGTGAGAGACATACTGACAGTGAACAAATCCACAAGGGCCGTGACGAGGCTTCGAACCTGCGTCCGAGAGCATCCCAGACGCTGCCTTAATCAACTGAGTTACGACGGGCCCTTGTGGATGTGTTCCTTTGCTATATCACGCAATTGTGATTTCTATGTGTAACATGCTGACAGTATTTGTTGACGTGAGTGATAATACACTAATGGCCTATACACTAGTGTATGATCATACACTTGTGGATTATACAAGACCCGTGACGCTCTTACCGACACAGTTTGGCGCTGACAGCTATGCATGAACACAACTAAGGCGTACAATGAGTCAAGCACCGCGGCCTCCACCCAATACCGGGATCGCTGAGGACACTGATGCAGCAGGCCGACGCCATGGGCTAGTCTAACTAGACCAGACCACGGGAGCGCCGTCATCACTTGGTTATACCCACCTGGTGTACATATTGCTCTGCTTTCCCAGCGTCTGAATAATAGAGATGATATATTGTTTCGGAGAGAGTTGTGAGTGCTGCTGCCAGCCCACTGTAAATATTTCAGCCGGTCACCGGGTACAGTTATCACTGTATCTGCTCCTCCACCCCTCCCCCTCCCCCCACACACACACACATATACACACAATTAAATATTCAAACAACTTTAGCTATACCTAAAATATAGAATGTTTTTGGTCTGTCCAAAGTTGTAGGCCAGTCGTTTGTCGCTAGTCCTGCCCAAATTGTCAGGGGGAAATGGTCTGGAGTATGGGACAGATGTAGGCTAGCCGGGGTAGGCCTAAATTAAATGCTTTAAGGGAAATTGGCACTTATAAACACCACTATGTCACTTTCAAGGACTCAGATGTGAAATATGGTGCGTGATTAACGTGGAGTTAATCGGAAACTTAACTATAATGGAAAGGGAAGAGAAGCTACAGGAAAAGCATAGCATCTGAGACCCATACATTTGCTACTGTGCTTCTTGAGGGATATAAAGCGATAACACGATTGAGAGAGAGAGAGAGAGAGAGAGAGAGAGAGAGAGAGAGAGAGAGAGAGAGAGAGAGAGAGAGAGAGAGAGAGAGAGAGAGAGAGAGAGAGAGAGGGAAGACAGATAGACTCGGACAATGCCAGGGACCCTCCTAGTTCAATTTCAAGGAAACAAAAGTCTTTTGCCATCAGGTAGGAGCGAAGGTCACTCTGGAAAAGGACCACACCAAATTTCCACTTTCGAAATTCCAGTAAGCGTAATGTATCTTAAATACTAGTGTTCAGATACATAAATTAGACACATATACTGACAGGAAATCATCAGTAAAAAAAAAAGAAATAAAAAAAAAAGAATAAACCATATATATAATGAAAATAAATTAAAAGAGCCAGCAGAAGACAGTACCATTATACACACTCAGTCTGCTACCCGGAGTCCGCAGTCGTCTCTACCCACTCATGTAAACAACAGTGTTAGCGTCGACCAGCGCCTCGCCACATCAAACCCCGCCACCAGCACCGTAGCGAGAGAGGCCACAGTGTTCTAGTAAGTATTTTTCTTTCACACACTATACATGGGTACTATTTTATGTAACGACATATCATTACTACTACTACCATGCCTATACCTTCAAAATAAAATATATCGTTAAAATTCGTAAATCGAGAAACTACAAGTGATTCATTCGGTAGGAAATACCCCCTTAATATGGAACTTATGTATCGCTCATTCTCCGTATTCTTTTATCTCCCCCTCTCTCACCCCCCCCCCTCTCTCTCTCTCTCACTCTAACAAACACTCACCCCTAATCTTCCCAATCATACAAACTCTCCCTTTTCCTCCCTTCCTGTTTCTTGCAGTCTAACCCAACATTAGACTGTTGGGTTAGACTATTAGAAAGGGAAAGAAACATTGAAAGGGACAACACCCAGAGAGAAGTACAACACCCCTCCGCCCCCCCAATGCCCAACCTGCCCCTCAAACCCTCTCTCCCTCCCTCCTCACCCCAACCCCTACCTCAGCCCCATCCCATGCCTCCCCCCTTCCCCGCCCCTCATGAGGATATCAAGTAATAAGACAAGATAGAGTGCACAGAAGTGAAGGTGGGGCGGCCGTTGTTGGTGACACGAAAAAAGTGGTATTCGTAATTGACAATCCCCCCCCCCCCCTCCCCCACCCCACCAAACAGCAGAATGCTAAGGGTAATATGATAAATACAATGAGAATTGCCAAAGGGTAATAGAAAAGGCAGCCACAGTGGCAAGGGGAAGAGAGGGTTTAAGAGTCTAGCTTTGGAATTTCACCTGTATTCGTGTACTTAGCAAAAGTTGGTATACGAATTACCAAAACTTTGATTTCTCCTGCTAGTTGGACCTGCTAGATAATGGTTCCTGTTGGTCCATGACAAGTTCAACTACATAAAGGGGTGTTTCGTCGTTCTGGCCCCTAACCACTCCTGGTTGTGCGCCAAATACTCGTTTGTCCAACTACTTTCCAATGTCGAATTCTCTGCTGCCTGACCTTCCTGTACTTGTTAGCTGCCTGTGCTAATATCTGATTTCCTGGAGATTTTTACTCACTTACTCACGTGTGTGTGTGTGTGTGTGTGTGTGTGTGTGTGTGTGTGTGTGTGTGTGTGTGTGTGTGTGTGTGTGTGTGTGTGTGTGTGTGTGTAGTCTAAGAAGACTAACAAGAGCACCATAGCTACAAGAGTCATCACCAGAGAGCTCTAACGTTGGACCAACAAACCATTACCCCAAAATGTGTGAGTCAGTTTGTTCGTTTCATGGGGTGATAAACTCGTAAACAACCCTTTGCCAATTAGCAAGAGTAGACGCTGGGGGTGGTTCGTAGTGCTCTGTTAGCAACCCTACAACCACCCCCTCACTACCATCCTCCCAAACAACCACCACCAATATCTCACCCAACACCACCCACGCCACCATCTCCACTATCACCCATCACCATCCGCAAAAACCACCGCTTTGGTCATCAATGCCACCTCCCCTACCACTTCTGAACACACCCTCCTCCCCACCACAACAGTTTGGCAACAACGAATCATGGTGGATGTACAGTGATACACACGCACTTCAAGTGTATCATATTGTATGATACAATATATGTATGTTTATTGAGACAAGAAAGAACTACATCTCAAAGGGATAAAATAGCTTAGGCTATTTCTACTCCCCCTCACACGTGCTAAGGCCAGGCTGGCTATGCAGGTCAAAACATCAATGCGATACAATTTTCATCTGTGGGTGTCCATATCCTGGGGAGGGATTCACAGCGGTCTCGTTCAATAGTTTTCTCTCACTGATGAACCTTCAGAACCTGCTCACGCTATAGGCAAGGTGAACACTATGGGTGATGCAATAAAGGAATTCCTGAGGAAGCATAAGGTGCCAGGAAGCTAATCTTAAACCTCGGAGCTGACAGGTCAGAGGTCTCCTCCTCCTCCTCGGGTCTGCACACAACAGTGGCTCAATGTCGTACAATATTTACTTAAGCGTTAACAGTGGATTTTGACTTCATTAAACCGGACACCTGGTGCTGGTGTCAGAAATAATAATAATTCATTGTCGGGGGACAAGAAGCCAGGTTATACATTCGGTACATGTTAGGCTTATACCCCGTCCCCCTCCCCCCCCCCACCCACCCCCACCCCAAGGGTCATTACTAACCCCGCCCAGGATGCAACCCCACAATAAGCTGATTAACTCCTGGGTACCTATTTACTGCTAGGTGGACAGGGCATGAGGTGAAAGGAATTGCGAGCAAACCATTTGTGTGCAGCCCCGGGATTCGAATCCCGAATTCTCGATTGAGAGTCGAGAACGAACCTGATTGCATTGTCGGGACCCTGAACTGTGGGGGACGTTGACATCCGCCGGCTTCTTGTCCCCATGGAGGCCACTAGAGATGATTAGCCGCAGGTGAAGAGCGCGAGCGCGCCCCGAGCAACTCTGCCATCCCCGGCAGGAGAGACCGGCCAAGTATGCGATATATAACCAAGCATGCGGAGATGAACACTGGACCATATAACATATACCAATGGAACAATAACTGTAAAGTCTCTGTGTGTGGCTTTTGCTTTAATGAAATAGCTGAGATGAAGCAGGTTAACGAGTGCCTGTATACCCGTCTCCCCCCCCCTCCCCCCCGCGCCCTCTTACACTCACAAAATCTCTTGCAAAGGGTAGAAATAGCCTAAGCTACTCTACCCCTTTGAGATGTATTTTTTTCTTGTCTCAATAAACATACTTGAACGTGAATCTCTTGCAGATAAACGTTTTTTGCAATTCGGATATTAAATATGTAATTCAAATCAAAATGTATCACTGTTCATCAAAGCTGCTGGTATCGGTCACATATAGTCGATGGGTAAGTAATTATCAAAAGAAGGCGCCAAGGCGAGGTAATGGGGTTATATTAAACAAACTGCACTAACCTATTTTGTAAACCTTGCCCTAGGCTTAACCTCCCCCATTTAATGTAAATAAAGACAGTTAAATTGGCCAGCTACTTAGCTTAGTATTTGTGAAGAGTTGAACAAAAGTTCGAAGTCTTCTTGGTCTTCGAATATGTCTCTGGTGAGGAGTGAGCTTCCTCATTACTTCACTGGCGTTGTCTGGGTGTGAAAGGGAAATAATTGGCATAGGTAATTTAGCTTTATTTTACTTTATTTATATGTACGAGAGTTCTTACAGTCTTGTAAAGTCACTAACTAGCACGCATAGCGTTTCGGGCAGGTCCTTGATCCTATTTATTTCCCCCGGACTACGACTCGCCAAATAGTTTAACAAGCAGGTACCCATTCACTGTCGGATGAACAGAGGCTACAGTTAAGGATTGACGCCTAGTCAATCCTTCCCGGGCCAGCCAGATTCACGAAAACACTTACGCAAGCACTTACGAACGTGTACATCTTTCCTCAATCTTTGACGGCTTTGGTTACATTTATTAAACAGTTTACAAGCATGAAAACTTGCCAATCAACTGTTGTTATTGTTATAAACAGCCTCCTGGTGCTTCGGAGCTCATTAACTGTTTAATAATTGGAAACAAAGCCGCCAAAGATTGAGAAAAGATGTACAGGTTCTTAAGTGTTTGCGTAAGTGCTTTCGATACAAAAGTGCTTTCGATTTGGCCTGGGATACAAACCCAGGCCAAAGCGCCGAGCGAATGTTTGACCACTGGGCCGCCACGGGGACTGCAACTGGCTGGCGTGGCTACAGTATTACCAAGATCATGAATTTACATGAATTTACCTGAAATTACCTGATGGTCACTGTCTCTAGTGGTCTCGAAGAAGACAGAAAGCCGTCGGCTTGTCAAAGGTCCTCCCAGTTGTCCTGATGGTCTTATCGAGGCTCCAGGAGCCGCTGAAGTGTTTACATTGGTGCCGCATCTGTTTTCTCAAGGGGATACTAGGAATTAATTTTTCAAGCTTAATTATAGGATTTATTGCTAATAGCCATCCACTTTTACTAATAGCTGTTTATTTAATTAACTTAACATTATCAAGTCAGAGGTTATAATAGCTGTCAGTCAACTATTTAAATTGATACGACTGACAATTGCTAAAACTCTGTGTTTAACTATACTTCGTGAACTATTATTAAGATCCACATGCATTATGTGGATTCAGCAAAAATTTACTTATGAATTTAAATTCAGTATTAATTTACCTATTGAAATAGTATATATCTGAGTGAATCATAGTTATCTTTATCCGGGTAGATTCGACGAACCTAATACCTTTGTATCCAAGAACAGTCTTTTAAACGATTTAGTGGGTCGTATTCCGGTGAATATTAGAACTAAGGACCTGCCCGAAACGCTATTGCGTTAGTGGCTTTACAATCATGTAAGAACTCTTGTATATATATATATAATAATACAAACATACACGTTTGCCTTTTATTCATTCTTCTTTTGGCATGATTCCTCAAGTACAGTTTAAAGTAGATATGTTGGATTAGCATTTTATGCTAATGCTTTACCCATATAATTTTAGCTATTCGTGGGAATTTCTCAATCTCACAAGCTTGTCCTCAGTTCCAACACAGAAACATTATCCATACTTGTTCCTCCACCATTCCAGCGTAGTTGGTCCCGCACCTGCAGTTATTTCTCATTTTCTATCATCGTAAAAGCACGCGGAGAAAACTGTTTTAAGAGAGACTATATAAAAAAGCTACCCTGACATTTAACCTTTTTTTTTTTCTTAATATTTCGTCAGGCGGCTCCAAGTCGCCAGTATACAAATCTATCAATTAAGGTTAAACCATGATGATCATGTATATATTCTTAAAGACCTTGGAAGGAAGAAAATAATTACCAGAGGCCATCAAGGAAAATGCTGACAGATATTTTACACGTCATGTAAAAAATAATGAATAATATCAGCATCTTCAAATACCATTGTGTGGAAATTTCCGACATTTTCCGACACTCCTCAAGGTGTCAAAGGGAAACTGTCTGGTGATTTTCTTCATCCGTGTACCTGAAAGATTTACTCGACTAAATTCCTGCAAATGCAGAATGAATTCAGTACCAAAATCGAAATTTTGTGGTCGTGAAAATTCAACAAAGTGGCAAAAATGAAATCCTCAACGTTAGGCGAGATAGGTCAAATAACACGTCTTAATTCAGGGTAATATTTCAATTTTATTCAATAATGTATATAGAAATGGAGAGAGAGAGAGAGAGTGCAATAGAAAATATGTTATCTTCCCAAGAAGAGGCAGCTGAAACACAAAGCCAACACCACTCTTCTAACTATGCCCGTCGTCCTCACCTTCTTCGGTTCCCAGAGAAAAGTGGCCTTCAGGTTCAAACTAACACCCTCTAGCCAAGAGAGAAGCTCCACCTTCAGCAACGTAATGTCTCTTATCACTATCACATCACTGTATACTTTCGAACTTGAGGCTAAAACACAAGTTCGCTGTTGCCCTTTCAGTAGCCTCATGCATAGATGCGACCCTCATCACGTCGTCACCACGACGTGTTGAGGGGCCACCACGGACCGAGACGTTGTCTCTTTCATTTCCTCTCATAAGTGTGGGATGGGTAACATTGGGACATGGTTGACGGCAGCAAACATTGGGACATGGAACAGTTAAGAAGTACAAAAGTTACTCTCGTGACTCGTAGTGAGACAAGAGATGTAAGTCAAGTCAACAATGGATGAATCTAATTAGCAAAGAGGTTGTAAACACTTTGAAAATATTAAACAAACACCAAAAGTAAATTAAAATTTATCAAATATAAAGTTAGAAATGATCTAGGATCAACCTAAAAGTATCGCTGTTTAATTACTGCGATTATTGAGATTGAGTATTGAGATTTATTGTTGATAGCGAGATGAAGCGTTCCTCTGTCTCTTCTATTGAAATTGTTGGTGACAGACACAAGGCAATTATCAGCAGAGTGTCGGAAAATCCGACACCATTTAATAATCATACAGATAATAACTGTATTACCAACAAGTTACCCATAGAAAACGTAACTTGTAGTGGAATTACCGTCTATAGAAAACGGGATATCATCACCACATACTATTATAATTCACCAGCTATTCTGCTGGGAATTGTTCTTAAATACATTAGTCTTTGGACTTTACCATCATAAAAACATCTTATATAAATTAACTTAATTATCAATATTAAAGTAGAGTAAATGTGACCCTTCTATCACTTTCTGAAATCTGGACAAAGTAGGCCAGGCGTCAGGGAGGAAGGGGGGAGCCATTGTTGTGTCACCTCCGAGACGTGTGGAGCAAATTTGGCTCCTATCATTCTGGACAATGTCGGCCAGTAACGTCAATAGTATGGAGTGTTAAACAGTCATTGTTTTATACTAGACCAGAGGCTCACACGGGAGCAAATTCGGCTCCTGTTAATTTACTTGGACGTAGTGTTATGGAAACCAAAGGTACCATCTCCAACACGATGTCTACAATTCAAGTTAAGTCTATCCGAAACCCGTTTATCATTCATTTATGGCCATTAATGTCAGGATATAGGGTGACCCGGTTAGATCACGTGGAAGCCTCAAACTAAAGGTAATTAAGCCAGGTCTTTAATGTTCCATGTACAGTTTCTCTGATATAGCTTGTCATATAGGTTTCTGGCTTCACAGTTAGCGCCCTTTTGACAGGTCAAGACGAGGAAGGAAGTTTTGTGCACCAGTTACTGGGTGATGGAAGCTGCCTCAAAGAGGATAATTTGGTGTCTACACCCTAGTTATACCTGGTGGACTAACCTGCTGTACTATAAGATAAGGAACCTCATCAATGTATGTAGCTATTACTGTAGTTTGATTGGCTGCATATATATTAATTTAATAACCCCCCCCTAATGTGTAGAGGATCGATTTGTGAGATTAAGAGATTATTGCAGAAATACAGTCCACTTATCATTATACAAATTGCTATCGAAGTATATAAATTAACGTAAATATAAATTCATATAAATTAAATAAATATAAATCTCACAGGTCGGTTCCCACACAGAGAGCGCTGGGTCAGTATGATAACAAATCACTTGGAAGGGACATGAGGGGTAACGAGATGGGACGGAATGAAGGAACGGAGCCTAACCACTTGGACCATCCAGGGATCGAACCCCAAAAAGCAAGGCCGTGGCTCTACCCCCCCAGGTCCAAGTGATAGGACTGGTTGTGGCAGAGGCTGCAGATCCTTACGGCCCAGTGGTCCCCTGGGCGTCCAGCGGGTCCTGCCTCCCAAAGATTAGGTGGTCTTGGAAGGGCTTGAGTAAGGTGAAGCCGTTCGCCTTCATCAGGTCCTTGAAGGCCTCCCAGCCCTCGGGAGCATGCTTCACCTTCACTATCACCACATGAATCTCCAACTTGTCAAATGGAAGAGTCTTCAACACCTGCAACAAATTGACTGTTGGGAATTTGATATGAGGATGTTATTACTGCAGTTTTATGGGAGAGGCTCTCTTGCTGTATACTAGAAATGTATCCTAAGACTGTATGTTAGACCTGCATACAAGGCCGGCCTGCTAGGCTTTTGTGATATACTCCTGTAAGCGCCCAATTTTAAATATATATATTGTAATTGTTATACAGTCACGCACACACCCTGGAGATCACTGTAGTCTACCTCAAGCTCCAGCTGCAGACAGGATCAAATACCTTATAATGTATTTATTAGTATGAATTAACAAACACTAAATGAGAGATACCTTACACTCTGTAGCAAATATCTAACAAGATACGCGTCACTATTTGGTAAAAATAGTACTAGCAAAAATATATTTAAAAATTTATTTCACCACCATTGTTTTCCACGGCCGGCTTTTTCCATGACTGGCACCACCATGGAGCCGGTCGGCCGAGCGGACAGCACGCTGGACTTGTGATCCTGTGATCCCGGGTTCGATCCCAGGCGCCGGCGAGAAACTATGAGCAGAGTTTCTTTCACCCTATGCCCCTGTTACCTAGCAGTAAAATAGGTACCTGGGTGTTAGTCAGCTGTCACGGACTGCTTCCTGGGGGTGGAGGCCTGGTCGAGAACCGGGCCGCGGGGACACTAAAAAGCCCCGAAATCATCTCAAGATAACCACAAACTTTCATGATATTGGTGTTGTCCAGAATTTGTGGTTTATGTTAAGGTTCAATTATGAGTTTAAACGTTACGTTGAGCGGATCAGAGAAAAACACGAGAGTAACGGGCTGAAAGCCGCTATTGCGGCAGTAGGTAAGGTAGGGTAGGGAGAGTAGAAGTAGGTTAGGCCGGAGGGAAGGAATGGTGCCTAACCACTTGCACCGTGGGGGATCGAATGAGGATTTGTAAAAAAGCGAGCCCGTCGCTGTATCAACAAGTCCAAGTAGTTGTATACATGTGCAGGCAGTTTATGTATACATGTATACATAAACACTGGGGTGTGTAGGAGACACCCATGTTAGAGGAGGCCGCCCGCAGGACTGCACAGTAAACACGGTATCAACAGAGGACATAAAAATCGTGGTTGTGGGCACGTGCAACCCTCCAGAAAAGCAGAAGACCCAGGGAAGAGTGTGAAAAAAAGACAAAAATGAACATCCTTAAGGTCAGAGAGAGGGCTATACCAGTGCCACGCGGAAGAACAGCAAATCTTCTAATGCATTTACCTCTCCCAAGCACTCATCCACACAAGGACACACACACACAGTCACACAAAACACATACACACCGTACCCACATTAACACGCCTCACACAAACACTAACCAACTTCCCACGCACAGAACAGGCATATGACCAACGATACCTAACATGGCTACAGATATAACGTAGAGTGTAAGACAAATATTCCCGAGTGAGGCAATACCCACCTGCAGCTCCTGGCCACCAATGTCGAGAGACAAGAGGTCGATAGTGTGGGTGGTGAGGGCGAGCATGATAGAGTAGAGGGGAAAGCACTGGAGGGTGTAGGAGCTTAGCTTTCCAGTGCTGCTGCCTGGCTGACGCCCCTGGTGGGTGGTCGGACCCATCACCTTAGTCTGGTTCATTATCTCGTTTCTGATCCTGCAACACCAGAGGAAAAGACATATATCAAGCAATGATATCGTCATATGAGTAGAAAGTGAATTTGTTGGTGCTTCCAGTGATTACTGCGACATGTAAGTGATGGTGGGGTGTCAGAGGCGTTCAGAGGTGGTGGGTGCGGGTAGTAGTAGGTGACAATAGTGGTGGATGAGTGAGAGTAGTTGTTGTGGGCACTGGAGAGAGTAGAGACACTATGCAGGCGATGAGACACAATAACGTGGCTAAATTATGTTGACCAGACCACACACTAGAAGGTGAAGGGACGACGACGTTTCGGTCCGTCCTGGACCATTCTCAAGTCGATCCATTCTCGAATCGACTTGAGAATGGTCCAGGACGGACCGAAACGTCGTCGTCCCTTCACCTTCTAGTGTGTGGTCTGGTCAACAGTAGAGACACTAACCTGACTGTACTAGTGGTGGTGAAATTGGTGGGTGAGAGGCAGGCATGCATGGTGTGGGTTTTCCTGCCCTTGGTGACCAGCTTCTGGTAGAGAACCGGGTCTGCCTCGATCAGCAGTCCCTTCCACTGGCGGCGCAGCTCCAAGTACAGTGTCTTGCTCCAGTGTTCACCGTCGTGAGCGCCCGCCTCCACAAAGAAACCCTTGGTCTGTCCATGGAGGGTACAGTCATGAGCGATACAGTTATAGGGATGCAGTAATGTAGTGATATATATATTTGAGGACAGTTATACGAGTACATTAGTGATATATGTGGGTACAGTTATATAGTGATACAGTCATGAAGGTACTGTCAGAGATACAGTAATGATAGTCATGGGAAATACACTGAAGATACAGTCAGGATCATATAATAATGGAGATGCTGTACCGTCATTGGGTGAAGCGTTCAGTTGAGTTGTTGTTTTAGATTCAGCTACTCGGAACAAAAATTCCAAGTAGCACGGGTTATGGTGAGCCCGTAGTTTCAGTTGAGAATTTCAATTTCCAAATACCAAAGTGTGGAGTGTCACTTCCTAACACCTCGAGACACACTTTCTAACAACTCCAGACACACTTACTAACAACTCCACACACACTTCCTAACACCTCGAGACACACTTTCTAACAACTCGAGACACACTAACACCTCGAGACACACTAACAATTCGAGTCACATTTACTAACAACTCGAGACAAACTTACTAACAACTTCAGACACACTAACACCTCGAAACACACTAACAACTCGAGACACACTTAGTAACACCTCGAGACACACTTACTAACAACTCGAGACACACTTAGTAATACCTCGAGACACACTTACTAACAACTCGAGACACACTTCCAAACAACTCGAGACACACTAACACTTCGAGACACAATGTGTGGGAGAGGCTGGCTAACTGGAAGCGCTCAAGCCGTTGTCATGAGCGTCACCGCCTCAACCTGGCCTGGTGCGGCGGGAGGAGGGCCACACGCCTCAGCTCAGGGGCCTGTGCTTATGTACTTACATAAAACACATCGATGACGGCTTTAAGTTGCAAAATAAGAAAATATGCTGACTACACCAAACTAAGTAGACAAGTTACAATAAAACGCAGTGTAAGCTGACCTAAACAGCCTAGTAAACTGATCTGACAGATTGCAGATAATGTTTAATGCTGACAAAAACTTTAAGAGAAACATTGGAAATGAAAATTAAAAAGCAAAGAACCAAGTAAGCCATAAAATACAAACAAAAGTCAACGGAGAGAGACCTGGGAGTGGTAGTGGCTGTTGACAGCAACATATAGATCAGCCTGATGGGGAAGGCAAGTAGAATTCTAACTTTTATTTGGCAAATCTTTCTGATTTCGACTGGAAAAGGCTGTGATAACTCTTTACAATTCATGGGTGCATCTTATTCTCGAGTGCTATACATAGTATTGGTCGCTGTATTCTAGAACAGGTATTGCCACAGTGGAAGGAGTTCAGCGCCAAAGAACATCATGCCAAAACTCGGAAATAAATCCCACAAAAACCCGCTTAAAGAACAAAATTTATTGTCTCAAAAGAACAATAATAGTACGTGATTTACTGTGTGTTTATAACCATTAAAGACAATGCTAATTCTGAAATATATTTGAATTACCTCACAAAGATAATTGTAAAAGCACCCACTGCAGTGCTTTTACAATTACCAAAAATATTTCACTTAATGAGGCTAAATATTTATTTTTTAATTGAGTAGCAAGACTTTGGAACAGCTAAACAGGAGATATCGTAGTGTGGTGCAATAAAATTATTTAAACTTGGATCAGACAACTTACGGGCCACCCTCTGCAATATGGTATCTTCAGGCCACCAAGCTAAAAAGGTTAAATATCCCAAAAGGAATCTACAGGGAAATATCAGTTTAGTTATATAGACTACGTCTAGGTTACAGATGCAACTGGGAGATTGGTGAACCCCGACAGAGAGAATGCATCTTCTGCCAAACAATCACAGAAAAACCACTACTTCACTATCTCCTGGAATGTGAAGCAACCAACGAACTTAGAAGAGCTTTAAGAGTCCCTGAATCTTGCAGTGGCCACCCTGAAGCCATCAACATTACCATTCTTCTGGTCAAAAATGGTGTCCAGCAGCTGGACACCCTCATAAAGACTGTCAAGCAGTATCGTTCCCTGCGATAGCAGCCTGACGATTAAATGCGACCTCAGCACAATGTATTGATTTACTGAACAAAACTTTTACCACTTACGGGCTATTCATGCCCGTGCCACGTCTTGGGTGGATTAATCTTCATCAATCAATCTGTCAGACAAGCACTTACCAAATCCACGCCTCTCAGTGTTTATGACTCCATAAGCTTCCCATAAACAAGCAGCCTAGTTTAGATCTAATGGTCTGTTGTACCTGGATGAGGTTCAGGGAGTTCTTCTACACCCCAAAAGGTCATGCTTGACAACAGGTGTGTGTTGCCGAAACAAATAACCCAACCCACACACATGAAATTGATGATATTTCGGTCCGTCCTAGACGTGATAATGACCGAAACATCATCACTTTTTCCACGTGTGAATAGTAAAAATTAATAATAATAATAATAAAGAGGAATATGTAGTAATAACGCCAGCACATATTGGACAGACTTGCATATTTACCTTATGTCGAAGGATGTTATCGAGTACCCGGGTTGAGCTGTGCCAGGAGGAGTAGGTGTCCAGAGGGTGCTGGAGGTGGTAGGGCCCCATGGCTGGCGGCCGGAGCTTGGAGCGCCTGATGTAGTCGACCAGGGCTGGGTCGTCCCTCCCCGCCCCCTCCAAGCTCTGCCTCCCGACACCTGCGGCACCAATACCTCCCCTCATTCCCATTCCACATGTGTATAGATTTTATCAAATTGCGTCTTCATAATATATTGTAGTTTATTTATATGTCATTAATTGGCTGCGTGTGTAGTACAGTGCATAAGGACATGAGTCTACGAGAAACGCAGTACGCACGGAAGGCAGGCGGCGGAGGCGGGGTCTTCAGGTCTGTCCCTGCTCTCGGTATCACTTTCCCAAACACCTTTATTGGGAAGGTTCTGTGGAGCTGGTTCCCCAGGGTGTTCCCCCGAGGTGTGGCGCGGAGGGACACGTCCCCGGCATCAGCGACGGGCCTTTGTTCTGAGTCATAGGAATAGGCTGCTAACTCAGGCTGTCTTTAACTAATGTAATCGAGCTCCCTACCTCAGGCTCCTGTAATATGTATTCAAGATCCCTGCTACAGGCTGCTGTAATTAATGTACTTAAGCTAATTAATTAAAGACGTTGCTTAGGCATTTGCTACATGCAAATGTAGTTTAGGAGTAGCTAAAAAGAAGCAAGCTGTAATGCAGATTGACGAGTTTAATATTATTGATTTTGCATGTAAAAGGTAGCTAACTTGAAGGTTAATTTACATTCTTGCTTCCTTGAATTCAGCAGTTAAATTCTAAAATAGCATGCAAATCACTGTTGTAGGCCTATGTGAATTGATCTAGAGAAAATATTAATATACAGAGGATGAACTACAATCTATATCTAATGAGGACAAGGAGCTTGGTTATGAAGAGGCAAAGAATGGTGTTCAACCACTTCGACTACGGGGGATCGAATGCCGACCGGCAAGGTCAATATATATATATATATATATATATATATATATATATATATATATATATATATATATATATATATATATATATATATATATATATATAGGTACAGTAATAATTGATATTTACTTAGTGGCTGTTGGTAGGCGTACCTTTGATAAAGAGGAGGAGGATGCAGAGGACTGAGAGAGAGAGGGTGAAGAAGGAGAGGGGACGCCTGTTGATCCATCTCTTCACCCGGAGGATCCACTCCATGGTCGCCCTCTTCAGGAAGACATACAGTCAAGACAGGTCAGCGCCACGACTGTCTGGTAATGGCTCACAACACCTGTGACGTAACTGGCTGGTAATGCCCTCATCAAAATCATCCTCATTATCACTGCCATTATCATAGTATTATCAGACTGACATCACTATCGTACCGGGATGACAGAAATATCGTACTAGAATGAAAGAACTCATAAGAACATAGGAACAAAGGTAACTGCAGAAGGCCTATTGGCCCATACGAGGCAGCTCCTATTTATAACCATCCAATCCTACTTATATACATGTCCAACCCACGCTTGAAACAATCGAAGGACCCCACCTCCACCACGTTACGCGGTAATTGGTTCCACAAATCAACAACCCTGTTACCGAACCAGTATTTACCCAAGTCTTTCCTAAATCTAAACTTATCCAATTTATACCCATTGTGTCTTACCACACCAGGATGAACAAACTATAGTACCAAGATGATAGAAGTCTGCCAAGCACCGGAAAACTAACATGCTTTAAGAGTAGAGTAACAGAAAGCTATCCTCATGACGATGAATTACTTAAATGCGTTGCGACAAATTAAGTCTATTTATAAGAAAAAATGTTTGTCTGTGCGAGGATGGAGGAAAGACGCTTGGGGCAAGTCCCATTAAACCTTCACGGAAATAATAAATTTATAAGAAGTGACATTCGGATTAGCAGTCGGCCCATCAGTCTGTAGATGCGAAACACTCAGTGCCGAGTCCATAGACTTCAGCAGTAGTTTAAACGTGCCTCTCTGAGGGGGCCAGGTTCTGGCTCGTGGTCCCCGGTAGGCAAGAAGAGCGTGTGTGGGCAGAGAGGGACGAAGCGGAGGGTGTGTGTGGGCAGGGAGGCAGAAGACGGAAGGGTGTGTGTGGGCAGGGAGGGAGGAGATGGATAAGGAGTGTGTGCGCGCTGGGAGAAGTTGGGGAAGGTGTATAGAAGACCTGGGCACTACTGGGTACCCATCTAGTATTGATAATACTAAACAACTTCAGAAATAAACCTGGACTCTCCTAATAAACCTGGACTCTCCTAATAAACCTGGACGCTCCTAATAAACCTGGACTCTCCTAATAAACCTGGACGCTCCTAATAAACCTGGACTCTCCTAATAAATCTGGACGCTCCTAATAAACCTGGACTCTCCTAATAAACCTGGACCCTCCTAATAAACCTGGACCCTCCTGATAATCCTGGACACTCCTACTGTGGACTCTGTCGGTCACAGTAGTGATTTGCTGTGTAGGTCACTGTAATGATCTAGTAAATCAGTGTAGTGACCTACAGTGGTCTGACGGTCACTGCAGTTATCTACTTTAGACTGTGCCAGTCACTGTAGTGATCCACTATGGACTGTGCCAGTCACTGTAGTAATCCACTATGGACTGTGCCAGTCACTGTAGTAATCCACTATGGACTGTGCCAGTCACTGTAGTGATCCACTATGGACTGTACCAGTCACTGTAGTGATCCACTATGGACTGTGCCAGTCACTGTAGTAATCCACTATGGACTGTGCCAGTCACTGTAGTAATCCACTATGGACTGTGCCAGTCACTGTAGTGATCCACTATGGACTGTGCCAGTCACTGTAGTGATCCACTATGGACTGTGCCAGTCACTGTAGTGATCCACTATGGACTGTGCCAGTCACTGTAGTGATCCACTATGGACTGTACGCACTGCCAGTCACTGCAGTAGTCTCGCCAGACACGGAAAAGAACACATGTTCACGAGAAATCAATAAGATGGTGAACACCAATTCTCTCCTAGTGGTTAATACACACTTATAGTATTTTGCAACACTAACTATAAACATACTTTATAATACACAATGTATAACGCATATACATACAATAAACATGTATAATACACACACTAGTTAATATATGTAATGTATAATACACATTGTATATTGTAAAACACATGCAGTACAAAAACTGTATATCATATTGAAAAATAAAAATACTGAAAAGTTAAAAACAAAATTTCACACAAAAAGAAAAGATTCGCTAAGAACATTGTGACAATGTTCAGAAATTAACGCCAATTAATCAAACAGAAGCCTAGCATATCATCACCTGCAGGACAATATTATTCTCTTCATCTGACGGTAACCTCACATCACCAATTACTTCCTAAAGGTGAAATTATTTCAAATACAGCTGTCACATCTATTTGTATACAGTACTATATTGAAAGCTGTATCCTGCGAGGGCTTCCTGTACCGTGTACTTTACGCACTGTACTAGGTAAATCGTGTAACCTCTTGTTGTTATTGTTTCAGATTTAGCTACTCAGAACGAGGTGTCCATGTAGCACGGGCTATGGTGAGCCCGTAAACCGTGTAACTATAGTGCTTCCAATATACGTAAGACAGCTATGGTGAGATGTAGTGGCGAGGTGATAGAGAGGAGTGAGAGCAGGACGGTGTGTACTGACGGTAGGGCGCGCTGGGTGCTGGTGGTGGTGTTGTGTATACAGGTCAATGGTCACCCGGGAGACCCCAACACCAGACACGCCCACAACTTGTATTTCTTAGGCAACACATAACTTTCTGTTGTAAACATTGCGAGTTACATTTACTGACACAAACGTGCGCGCGCGCTTGCGTGTCAGATACCTGCTTAATGGGGTTCTGGGGGGTTCTACTCCCTAAGTCCGGCCCGAGGCCAGGCTTGACTTGTGAGAGCTTGGTCCACCAGCCTGTTGCTTGCAGCGGCCCGCATATCCACCACAGCCCGGTTGGTCCGAATTCGCGTATTTGCTCCTATTGTGGAAAATTCCACTTACCATATGTATATTTTACTTCAGAATCATAAATGCTGATTATTAAAGGATCATCAGTATTTACATTAGCAGCCTAAATGACCATTTGGTCAAGTACACTATTGAGCACAATGCCTCTAACATTGTACATGTGATCACAAGAATCTAGAAGCTTCCTGATAATAAAAAAAATAGTTGGAACCAAAATAATAAGTTTCCAGAGACGTATTTTCAACATCCATAATAAAGAACAAACTGTACCATCAAATATTCAATACTCTTTAAATCCACTAGGTGTTTACCTTGTGATATAACTACAACAATAATCAGTCTACATAACGAAAATAAGATCTGGAGACACTTTTTCAACAAGGCATTTACACAAAATAATTATAATCTTCACTGATAGCTCCCTATATACCGAGTTTCTGAACTGTATATAGGGAGGAATTCCTGGTACATTTACCCAAAATAAGAGTGTGGAGGTCCACCGGCTAGTGAGGCCCCACCACCACCACCTCATCTACCTAATGAGACGCAACAAAGTGCACTCCATATCTGAGCAAGCAACTAGAATCCTTTACAGCAACGCTTTGACATAAACATCAAGCTGCCATTTCATCAATAACATAGTCTGGTGTCAGCTAGAGAGACATCACCTGGCTACTGTCAGATAGGCTCCGGTTCTCAATTCAGGGAGAGTTATTGTTTTAGAGCGTAGATTGGCCAGTAAGTATGCTTTATAACATTAACACATCCATATATAAATTGAGTCGTTAGGCAGCGAGGCAACGCCTCATCATCAGTAAATTCTGACTTTACTCATGCAGTAACTGAACTTTTTATTACTGAATCCATCATACAAATTTATATATATTATATGGGTTTGGGGGTTTCCGTGTATATAATTTTTATGCAAATTTACATACACCTTATCCATGTGCAATTGTACCTTTTAGTGTGCAACAGCAGATATTCCTAGGACTAGATTAAGTGTATACATTGTTCAGATCCTAGATCATGAACCTTACCAATGTTTGCAGTCATAGAACGGTTAAGGTCCAAGTTCCGAACTCATAGAACTAAAACATAATATCAGTGTATAAAATATACAAGCTAAATGTGTTAGAATGCCCGCAGGTGTATTGTGGTCATGCAATCAATGAGCCAACTCGGCCTTGAGGACCCTACCTGCTACAGCCCATTTCCAGGATCAAGACAGATCTTTGACTTACAACCCAAGCATAGGACCGTTGTCCTTAGATAAGAATTTGCACGGTCTTATTTTAGCATTTTAATGAATTATTCGGTATTTAATTTACAGGTCCCTTGTCATTCTCTTCATCCATATAATCTCGGTATTTCCCCCACCTATACGATCGAACTTGTAGTCCTCTTGGCGCAGTGGTAAAGCACTCTCCGGCACTTTGGATCGTATCCTAGCCAGAGATTTACTGGGTGCCAATTCTTAAATGTTCACCCAGCAGTTAACGGGGATCTTCTTGAGAGTCCTATTCCGCGGAAAATATTGGACTTAAGGATTCCGCGGAAAATATTGGACTTCGCACAGTGTTCGAAATGCTATGCGTGCTAGTAGCTTTACAAGTAATAACTTATTATTGTATGTTTATATGTATACATGTATATATAATAGCAAATGACGCTCAAATATATATATGCGCCCAAATAGCATCTTTCTTTTAGATCTTTAGTTGAAAACGACAAAGTTTTAGACTTGATTTTTTAACAAGTTCAGGTATACACAGCAATGTGCTGCTACCCTATTCTATATGAAAGATTGGTGTATAAGCTAGCTATACGTTTATCTAATATTCACATCTCACAGGATGGTTAGTCATACATGGAATCAGGAGAAAATACCAGCCTAGATACAAAAACAAAAATCGACTAAAAAATCAAAGAAATGTAAAGCAGATCTACTAGCCTCCACTGGCAAAATCTGGGTAGAGCACAAAAATTTTTAATATTCTTAAGAGGGTATGAAGTAATTACAGAGCTCAAAGTACCTCATACCATTAGGTATAAAGTCGGTTATAACAGGGCAATCACAGTGTTGGAGATTATGTCCCAGCTCTTGTTCACAGTTTACAATTGGAATGTTCACCATTGGGAGATTTA
Organism: Procambarus clarkii; assembly: GCF_040958095.1. Taxonomy (NCBI): domain Eukaryota; kingdom Metazoa; phylum Arthropoda; class Malacostraca; order Decapoda; family Cambaridae; genus Procambarus; species Procambarus clarkii. The sequence continues at coordinate 45,933,363 of NC_091159.1, read as the reverse complement.
TTACCTGCAGCCACCTGCCATATAGTCAGTATACACGTAGCCCGGATTCTGGCACGAATCTTTTACATAAGATTCCTTATGATGATCTTCACTGAAGAAGGAAGTTGAAAAAATAACTCCAAATTTATTTACTTTTTATTGGATCTGACGCCTAGTGATGCACTCCACAAGGTCACTCCTCACATTCTCAGAAATTCTACAGTGCACCGGGTTATATCCTCTTATGGCGAGGTGGTTTAATGCCATTACATAGCGAATATTGATAAGGTATTAAATGCATCAAGAGTGTGACATGCTGGCAGCTTATGTTCTGGTTGCTTCCCTTCCTGTGGCAAGGTCATTCGGTCCTGCTTCTGAGTTGGCTCGAGGTCTTTAAAGTGGGTAGTGGAATTGTGTACTCGCTGGTTGTTGATTGCTGGTCTAGATTTCTTGATATGCAGTGCCTCACTGATATTTAATTTTTTAATGTCTTTGTATCTATCAATTATTTCTGTGTTGCTTGTCAAAATAACCCTGGTGATCGTCTCGTTGTGTGTGGTGATTATATGATCCTTGATGGAGCCTTGTTTGTGCACTGTTAGTTGCCTAGAGAGGGATATTGTCTTCCATATATACAGAGACACCAAGCAAAACACATTGAAAGAGACCAACATTGTCTATGCCTTCACATGCCCATTTGGGGATTGTCGGCCCCAACGATCTCTGTATCTAGGCAAGACAACAATGTCCCTCTCTAGGCAATTAATGCACAAACAGGGCTCCATCAAGGAACATATAATCACCACACACAACGGTTATCACCAGGGTTATTTTGACAAGCTTCCTATTCCAAGGATCTTGTAAACAAACCATGACAGTTCAAACATGTTGGCACACCTGCATAATCTAGTTCTAATGCAAAGTTCATCCCGTGTCAAGGGGGTATCCACTTATTTTCCTGAAAAGAAATATCGAGTATTAACTTTTAAATCAAGTAATTCACATTTACTATTCACATTTACTCAAATCAGTATTATTTGTCCACATTTCAATTCAGGTGACGAAAAATTGTCATGACAACAACCAGTACAAACCCACAAACCAAAGAAATAACACAATGGCTTCACCTGCTGCTGAAAAAAGTTAAGCCTCAATTTTCACTTCCGATCCAAAGCCTGAAGTTCAGTTAAAGAACTGCCCATAAGCCAAACTAAAATGCTATTTGGGCATTTAACTTTATATTTACATTTAGCCTTCAAGCATTTTTAAAATCTTTATAAATCCTTCAATATATGCTAGTTTAATTCAACATACAGTTTACTACACAAACTTGCCATTCACATATCAAACATTTTTGCAAATTCTCTTCATATTAATCATTTATTCTCCCAGGAGTAACCCAACCTCGTACATCTACTTAAAAAAATGTGAACCATTAATTTGAGACCTGGATGAATGTTTTTATATTTTTCTCAGCCTGAACCTTCAATGGACTTTATACCCAGATTGCAAAATATATAGCTAACATTTACAGAAAACCCTTCACTAAATAAAATTTTTATAAAACATTATGCCAATTCATTTCTATACATTCACGTACACTGTTACTCCTTTTAACAAACATGCCAACCAAAATGCAGGTACGGTACCTTGCTGCTCACAGCCCTGCTGGATTGCTATTACAAAAACTCATTTTTACAACCACTCATGGCTAAATTTACTTTTAAAAAGGCAAATTGTGTGCATCCAGTAACACGTGGCAACAGTCATGCGAAAAGTAAGGTAATGAAAACAAATTATGTTAGGACATTCAAAGAACTAAACCTGCATCACTGAAGGGCTAGTGTAGACAAGATGAACAAGACAAAGGCCTAGAAGGTGCATTCAATCCCCAATGTTCACAACAGACGAGGCCAATTCAATCCACAACATTACCAGATGGACCAGCAGGTGAATTCTCTCAACCCAAAGCATTTTGGGTATATACATCATTACCCTATTTCCTTAGTGGGGAGTGAATTAAAATCAGCCCCGACCACCCAAAAATAGTTAGATAATAAAATTGTATTATAATTGTATAACAAAGTGGTAATGTTATAGCTAAATCTACACTACCACTCATAGTTGTGAACTGTCAATAATTACAAGACATTCAAATGCTACTACTTACTACAAATAATTTTGCTCAAATCATAAGTTTTTCTTGCACTACACTAAAAAAAATGTGTGAACCATTTATGGTTCCCAGTGAAAGAACACCCACATAAAGACTTATGAATGGATTAAACCAATTAAAACCAACTTTACTGTATAAATAAAAACAATCTAAACATACGATTAGAGCAGCAAAGTCCCATTCTAAAATAACTGAACTAAAATCACTCTTACCATTAATGACTGGAGTATCTTGTTACCATGCAGGAAGAGCCACGTATCTAAGGGTTATCCAGTCACCACTTCTACACTCATCAACCCTACTGGGCAACAAACCAGTAATGATCTCCTATAGGTTTCCCCCAACTTCCATTCTACCTGAGGAAGGCATTGTGTTTACAATATGGTTCAGGTTGTCCCATTTATGCAAATCAATGATATATGATCAGGAATAAATGTCTGCATGATTTTTCAGGCTTCAAGTGTTAAGCATCATATCAAAACCTTTGTACTAGATTTCTTACAACTAAACAACTTTATTTTCTGGCTTTAAAACCATGATTCTCTTACTCGTGAGAAAATTTGTTGGGGGGGGGGTGGGGGTTATCACTGGAATCAGTTTTGCCACTAATAAACAAAAATCCACATCTGATCAAGCGAATGATTAGAGGCCTTGGGAACACTACCACATATAATGAGCCATTTCCTTCACCATGAACAGCTGGGCATGAACCTGTGCTTAAAGTACTTGACAACCCCCTCCACACACACACACACACACACACACATACCACGAAATCCCTATTCTGATTTAAGCCTGCCAGACCCCCATATCTTCTCTGCCTTCCTTACCTCCCCTGGCATATTAAATGCTCTTTCCAACAATCCTCCAACACTTTCACCTACTGAAGACGATATTGTTGTGTGCCATTAATTAAACTACAAATGCAAAACAGCCACACAATTCTAAATAGCCAGCACTGCAAACTCATCACATTCACAAAAAACTGTTCCTTCCATACAGTTTTGGAAGCTCCATTCCATATTCTGTTCCAAAGAATATGCCTCTATTCCTATTTATAAAGAATAAACCTATTCTTAAAGCCTTCATTCCCCACATTGGCATATTGACCTTCACAAACTTTAAATATTCCAACATGCCTGCAACAATTTCACCTATATAAAACCAACAATCTTATTTGCCTACAACTCTCAAAAAAATACATATGCTAAACGTCCATAATCGTAAAGGATCCTAAAAGCCAAGCAGTAAGTGCCAATTTACCAAATTTATGAACAATTTTATCAGCTTACTGATTTACCAACCCACTTCCTTACTTACTTTAATACTACTGCCGACTCCTTCCTACAGGAACAGCAACAGGCCGTTTGTACTCTAAAAATGCAATGAAAACTCATTATTATTATTATTATCGGACAACAGTGAAGATTATATATGGCATGATACGTCAATCAGTGAGAGAGTTCAGTATGCATCATGAACATCTGACATTTTAATTCATCATGGTAATATATGAAGGCATATCGATATATCAACTATTATGCATATATCTATTGCATAACATAAAATAATAGGTGTTCCTTACTTGTATTAGTGAATGATAACACTTCCCATAGCAGAAACAAAAGTTATGCCAATAAATGATCATCACAATAGCAGTTTCTCACCACATTCTGGTTGGCGGAACCTTGACAAATTCCTGTGGGATAACATTCATGTTAGTTACTAATAATTATATTGTAATATATGAAATCATTTTTGCACTATCAGAAATTTATTTTCCACATGAAAGCCTTATTAATTGAAGGCATGAGAGTTGGATTGAAGAACATCATGGTAAACATTAAGAAAAATCTTAAAAACGTATCATCCTGTACCTCAGGACTTTAGTAAACAGACACCATTTTGAAAAAAAGTCAGCATCTGTTCTGCCAGCGAGAGCCTCAGTATTGAGAGCAACCATGGCTGGTGCATACAACAGCTGCTCACAGCACTGCTTTACAGCTAGGGGCCACAGCACCTCTTATTCACGATGAATAAAGTAGGTAACTAATTACACAGAAATCACAATTTGTTCATTTGATGCATCAAATGAACAAATCCACAAGAGCCATGATGAGGGTTCGAACCTACATCAGAGCTGATCCCAGACGTGCCTTAATTGACTGTGCCACAACACCGTCAAAATAATTGCAACCGGGAGTTCATCTGCCGTAACACGAATCCTGCAGTCTCTCCGAGACACAAATCGGGCTTTTACACAATTCCCCCGTGCACCTGGGCTCTATCAATAACCTGTTCTACCTCTTTGCCCTTGCTTCATTACACAGAAATCACAATAGCATGATGCATCAAATAAACCAATCCACATGAGCCGTGATGAGGATTTGAACCTACATCCGAGAAGTAGGTGAAGAGGTAGAACAGCTTATTGACAGAGCCCGGGGTCCATGGGGGAATTGTGTAAAAACCCTGGTTTGTGTCTTAAGAGTGCAGGATCGTAGGTGCCCCAAAACATACCCCAACTGATTGCAACCCAAGACCGAACAGAGTCCAAGAACTCTGGACTCTGGAGAAAAACAAGGTAACAAGCAAATCGTCATTAAACTGACGCAATCCCACGCTACACCCCAGGGAGGGGGAGACCCCCGCTACTCGAGCCTGCCTTCTGCTCACCAGTTCGGAGATTGGGCAAGTGGAAGAAAAACTGTCGGCACCCGTCTGGAGGGTGCCAGGGAGCCGCCAGCACTCGCCCAGAAAATGTAATAAAATTACATTCAACACTGGCTTTGTGGTGAGAACCTCAAGCTCCCTGGTGCTAGATACCCAAAGATAAGTGGACTTTCTCAGGAGGTAGCAGCACCACATGCCTCATGATGAAGACAGGACCACTGGCTGCTACTGACAGCCCAAGGCCACACAAAACTGCCGAGGACGGCCCGGAACATTCAGAAGATAATGGGTGACCAGGACCCTATTCGACTTCCAACCCCCACCCCCGCCCCGTGCCCAAATGTCAGCCCAAGACAGCAGCGCGAGCGGCAAATTTCCAATCATAGGCACGAGGGTAGACCACAGGTTATCTTGAGATGATTTCGGGGCTTAGCGTCCCAGTGACCCGGTCCTCGACCAGGCTTCATTTTTGTTACACCCCCCCCCAAGGAAGCAGCCTGAAACAGCTGCCTAACTCCCAGGTAACTATTTACTGCTAGGTAACAGGGGCATCAAGGTGAAAGAAATATTTGGCCCATTTGTCTCGCCTCCACTGGGGATCAAACCCTGAACCTCAGAACTACGAATCTGAAGCTCTGTCCACCCAACAGTCAGGCACCACAGACGGGCCAGACTTTATAAGTCTAAAGATGACCAGACAGCCCAGGAACAGGGAAACGTGCCTACCCTGACTGAGAAGCTGCCGTGGAGGACTCTTTGGATGCTTTATGCCAATTATATACGTGAATGGCACTGGGAGATGCCTCGACCACGTCAATGCGAAGAGGTTCACCTACAGGGGATCAAACCCGGCAAAACCAACTGAAGGAGTCTGCATTTACCGCTTATTCCGTGGACAGGGAGGAAATGAACCGAGACAGGCTGTCCACCAGGACGTGAGACGCCCCTAATGTGAACTGCATGGAGAACTAAATCCCCCATAGTTCATCTGTACCGAGCTTTATGTACAGATAAAGCAGACAATTTCCTCACAATAGTATTTAATATAATTACGAAAGGCTTTTCATATTACATTAATAGCCCTCTATATATCCTAATGTATCTCCTATATCGAACAGACAAAAAAACCAGCGTTGAAGGTACTGAAACGTCATTTTCTGGGCGAGACTGAGGCTCCCCAGAGCTTTCCAGGCTGATATGCTAATGTCAGACTTTGGCATCAGTCGTGTGTATAGAGTTCTGTGGGCTTACCAGGGACCACGAACCAGAACCTGGCCCCTCAGATGAGGAAAGGGGAGCAAAAGAAATCCCCGTGTGGTTGGAAGCATTCTGTCTGCTATGGACAGGGTCAGGCACCCAGAATGGTAAGAGTCCCAAAACAAACTGCTATTCTGGTGAAAGTTGCTACCAAAAGCCGAACAAGTGGATAGAACTCCCCAAAAGAAAAAAAGAAACGAGCATGACGTCACACATTCCCGCTCTGCTGTCTGCGCTGCTCCCCCCTCCCCGGGAGGGGCAGGGGGAGCCCCAGACCCCTGTGCTGGCTATCCACCCTTCAGTTCTAAGGCTGATGATACCAGTCTGAGATTAGCATATCGGCCTAGAAAGCTCCAGGGAGCCGACGGGGCTCTCCCCAGTTAAGACTACATAATTTAAAAAATGTAACACTTTAATAATACTCACGCTCTTTGAAAATTGGTGAAGATTTGCACACGAATGCCACTCATTTCAGTCAGTTTTTTCCATATTCGTTATCTCAAAAACTAATCTTGTGATATCAATCTAGCCCTTAGCCAAGTCCTTATCAACCTATTTTCCTGACAAGAAATATAGAGTATTAACTTTTAAATCACGTAATTCACATTTACTATTCACATTTACTGGCATCAGTATTATTTGTCCACATTTCAATTCAGGTGACAAAAAATTGTCATCATGACAACCAGTACAAACCCACAAACCAAAGAAATAACAATGGTTGCACTTGGTGAAAAAAGTTAAGCCTCAATTTTCCCTTCTGATCCAAAGCCTGAAGTTCAGCTAAAGAGCTGCCCATAAGCCAAACTAAAATGCTATTTGGGCATTTAACTTTACATTTTCATTTAGCCTCCAAGCATTAAGATCTTCATATATCCTCCAATACATGTTAGTTTAATTCAACACAGTTTATAACACAAAACATAGCATTCACACACCACAAACATTACTGAAAATTCTCTTCACATTAATTATAGATTCTCCCCCAGTAGCAGCCCAACCTCATACATGGAGAATATAAACCATTCATGGAAGACCTGGATGAATGTTTTTATATTTTTCTCAGCCTGACCCTTCAATGGACTTTATACCTAAATTAGAAAATATACAGCTAACATTTACAGGAAACCCTTCACTAAATTAATAAAACATTAAGCCAAACGGTTCCAATACACTCGTGTACACTTACCCCTTTTAACAAACATGCCAACTAAATGCAGGTACAGTAACCTTGCTGCTCACAGCCCTGTTGGATTGCTATTGCAAAAATTCCTTTTTACAACTACTTGTGGTTAAATATATTTTTAAGACAATTTGTGTGCATCCAACGTGGCAACAGCACGTACCAAAAGGATGGTAATGAAAACAAGCTATGTTAGGACATTCAAAGAACTGAACCTGCATCACTGAAGGTCTAGTGTAGACAGTAACAAGATGAACAAGACAAAGGACCAGAAGCCACATTTAATCCCCAATGTTCACAACAGACGAGGCCAATTTAATCCACAGCATTACCAGGTGGACCAGCAGGTGAATTCTCTCAACCTAAAGCATTTTGGGTACATACATCATTACCCTATCTCCTACTTCCATAGTGGAGTGAATAACATAAATACCCACATAAAAACTAATGGACTAAAAAAAATTAAAGCCAACTTTACTGTATAAATAAATAAAAAATCCTGCTATGTGATTAGAGCAACAAATTCCCATTCTACAATAGCTGTGAACTAAAAACCACACTCTTACCATTAATGACTGGAGAATCTTGTTACCATGCAGGAAAAGTCATGTATCTGTGGTTTGTCCAGTCACCAGACTTCTACACACATCAACCCTACTGGGCAACAAACCAGCAAGACTCCTTTAGAAGGTTTCCCCAACTTCCATTCTACCTGAGAAAGGCACTGTGTTTAAAATATGATTCAAGTTGTCCCATTTATGCAAATTAATTAGATATGATCAGGAATAAATGTCTGCATGATTTTTCAGGCTTCAAGTGTTAAGCATCATATCAAAACCTTTGCACTAAATTTCTTACAACTATACAATGTTAATTTATTAAATGGCTTCTAAAACTATGAATCTTTTACACTACAGGAGATTTGTTAACAAAAAATTGCACATTTTTCAATAGTTTAAATACAAAAATAAAGAAAATGGGAAAAAGTTCTTACTGATAAGGAAGGGTTTAAATTACAAACTATCAACAATAGAGATAGTTTACTATTATCACCGAAATCAGTTTTGCCACCGATAAACAAAAATCCACATCTGATCAAGCGAATGATTAGAGGCCTTGGAACCTTACATTTTCTCCAAATGACCTTTGTTCTTTAAAACTTTCCTTCCTCCTAACTCTCAGCAAAGAACATCACATTTTTTTGCATAGACATCATAATTAACCAAATTCATGAACAATTCTATCGGTTTACTGATTTACCAACCCACTTCCTTACTTACATTAATATTACTGCTGACTCCTTCCTACAGGAACTGCAACAGGCCTCACATGTACTCTAAAAATACAATGAAAACTCATTATTACAACAGACAAAAATGAAGATTATAAATGGTATGCTATGTCAATCAGTGAGAGAGTTCAGTATGCATCATGAACATCTGACATTTTGATTCATCATGGTAATATTGATATTTAATCATTATGCATAACAAAATAATAGGGGTTCCTTACTTGGATTAGTGAATGATAACACTTCCCAAGCAGAAACAAAGGATGTGCCAATTACAAATGATCATCATATTAGCAGTTTCTCGCCACATTCTGGTCGGTGGCACCTTGACAAATTCCTGTGGGATAATATTCATATGTTATTTACTAATAATTATATTGCAATACATGAAAACCATTTTACAGTATCAGAAATTTATTTTCCACATGAAAGCCTTATTATTTGAAGGCATGAGAGTTGGATTGAAGTACATCATGGTAAACATTAAGAAAAAACTTTTAACCTTTGGTCACAAAGAAAACTAACCTTTAGAAGCAAAAAGAGGTTGGTGTATCACATCTTCTAAACCAAGTCATTTGAAGTAATTCTCCTTTCTACAAGAGAAAAAGGCTTACTCAAGATACGGAGAACCAAAAATATATAAATTACAGTTCAATTTATTAAATATGATCAGGAAAAATACTATCAGCAAAATTGTTCAGGCTTCAAGTGTTAAACATCATATCAAAACAAATTTTGGTACATTTCTAATATAATACCAATACTTTAATAATTTAAGCTAACTGCATTTCTTTTTTAGGAACAAGTTATTTAAAAAAAAATTACAAAATTCTGGCTTAAATATAAACCAATGCAGTGTGCAGAGCATCTTAAGGTGCTGGATTAGGGGTGTGCAGTGCCATATGGCGCTTTTAGGTATAGGATGCAAATCAAAACTCCCATTACTACATGGGGCTCACATCCTGTGCCTCAGGACTCTAGTAAACAGACACCATCTTGAAAAAAAAAAAGTCGGCATCTATCCTGGCAAAGAGAACGTCGGTACTGAGTAACCAAGGCTGGTGCATGCAGGCGTCCACAGCACCACTTTACAGTAGAGGGGCACAGCACAACTTAGTCATGATGAATATAAAATAGGTAGGTAACTATTTTGCACTGATAGTGTCAGACAATCCTGACTGTGATAAAGACTACAACATTCAGATATCAGTGAATATAATGCCAGTTATGATTGTTACAACATGAGGTACAGACAGCACCTATCCATCGTTTTCTGCATCTACGCATCATGAAATGACCATATGTACCTTCACAACATAACTCGCTGAAATGGATTCATATTCGGGATTTTGTGACAGGATTGTGATAACAGCAGTTTTGTAGCTAGTCAGAGCAAGGTGTGTTTTTTATTGGAGATATTGTCTTGCATCAAGTGACTTCTGGGGTCGTCTGCTTGTGGCTCCATGCTGTGTTTTGATTTCATCACCATACCCACCAGAACTGCTCTAGTTTATGGTGAATATAAATGTTGATAGCGATATATATATAACATGCGTTATGTAGCATAATAACAGCAAGAACATAGTTTGGTTATCTAATATAATATTCATGTCACTATAGACCAGTATTTTCATGTCAGCCATCAGGGTTAGGCACCCAGAAAGGTAGGCACCCCAAAACAGACCCCAACTGGTAGAAAATTGCAGCCTAAGACTGAATAGAGCCCAAGAACTCCCAAGAAAAATAATGTATCAAGCAAATTCCAAGCAAGCAAGCAATCAATCAATCAGACACCCCCACCCTTCTTTCCAGGAAGGGGAGGCCCCTGCCCACCCAAGCCTGCCTTCTGCTCACCAGCTCGGAGACTGAGCAAGCAGAAGAAAAACCACTGACCGGAGGGAAGGAGGGTGCCAGGGAGCCTCCAGGGCTCGTCCAGAAAATAGCATTTCATTACATTAAACGCTGGTCTTCTGTAGGGAGCCCCATCAGCTCCCTGGAGCTAGATACCTAAAGACTTTCTCAGGAGGCGGCAGCACAGCGTGCCTCGTGACGAAGGGACAACTGACTGCAACCTACTACCCAAGGCCACACATTACCGCCGAGTGTCCGGAACATTCAGGAGATAATGGGTGACCAGGACCCTGTTCCACCTCCAAAACCCCCATGCCCGAATGTCAGCCATGTTTAAAACATGTTCCCAAAAATGGCAGCGAGAGCCACAAATTTCCGAACATCATGGGATCACATCTCATGGGTAGACCACAGGCAACCTTGACTTTATAACCCTGCAGATGACCCGAGACATCAGAGCCATCAGAACATGGGATATCAGATCAACCCAAATTGTCCACCCCAGACACAGAACCCGAAGCACACCAGTAATGGTGTAAAGCTGCAATCAGACAAAACCATGATGCACCTCCAGCCTGACAAACCAAACATCAATAACCCACGGACCCCTCCGGAAGCCCGCAGTCTCATTCTTTGCCAAAAAAGGAGACGGCTGCAAACAAACAAAACATCCACCATGTACGAATGAGCAGAAACCGCTGCGCCGAAGGAGAGTACGAAGCTCACAGAACCAATCCCCAGAGGCCAAAGCCAACAAAAACAAGACTTTAAAACAATATTGGACCGAGAGGACCACAACCTGGTTGATACCTGGTTCTGAGAGTTGTTCTACACCCCGAGCCTAGCCAGAGGCCAGGCTTGACTTGTGAGAGCTTGGTCCACCAGGCTATTTCATGCAGCAGTCCACATATCCACCACAGCCTGGCACTCCTTGCAGAAAATGATCTAATTTTCAATTGAAGGTGTCTACAGTTTACATTTCTTATGCCCGCTGGGAGGATATTTAACAACAGTGGACATATGACGTTTATACAGTTTTCTCAGATTGTGCCTATGGCACCCCTGCTCTTCACTGGTTCTATTCTGCATTTTCTTCCATGTCATTCACTCCATAATGTTGTTATTTTACTGTGTAGATTTGGTACTTGGCCCTCCAGTACGTTCCACTGTAATATTTGATATCTCTCTCGTCTTCTTTCTAGTGAGTACATTTGGAGAGCTTTGAGACGATCCCAATAATTTAGGGGCTTTTTGGGTCTCTGTATGCCGTATATGTTCACTGTATTCCCTCTGTTTCAGCAATCTCTCCTGCTCTGAAGGGAGAAGCGAGTACTGAGCAGTACTCGAGATGGGACAACACAAGTGACAGAGTACAACCATTGTAATGGGATCATTGGATTTAAAAGTTCTCGTAATTCATCTGAGCATTTTTCTGGCCAACGCAATATTTGCTTGGTTGTGCTCCCTAAATGTTAGGTCGTCAGACATTATTCCCACATCCTTTACATGTTGCTTTCAACTGTGGAAAGTGGTGTCTCGGGCCACAACAAACCGAGAAGAAAAAGTGCACCGATCCAAAGACCAGGGGCCAGATTCACGAAAGCACTTACGAACGTGTACATCTTTCCTTAATCTTTGACGACTTTGGTTACATTTATTTAAAAGTTTACAAGCATGAAAACTTGCCATTCAACTGTTGTTATTGTTACAAACATCCTCCTGGTGCTTCGGAGCTCATCAACTGTTAAATAATTGTAAACAAAACCGCCAAAGATTGAGAAAAGATGTACAGGTTCGTAAGTGCTTTCGTGAATCTGGCCCCAGGACAGCTCAGGCAGAGCACGAAAAGTCGGAGGTGGAAAAATGCACAAAAGCTTAGGGAACGGAGCGGGGTGACATCCACTCCAAAAGCAAGCCGGAGCGGCTCCGCCAGCACCACACAGTAAAAGGCGACAGCATTCGGCATAAGATGTCAGTCCTGAAGGCGCCAAGAAAGGAAAGGCGAAACAGACGTCAACCTACAAAGAAAAAGTTAGTGGCAAAAAGAATGCAAAAGACTTCATATTGTCGCTGACAAGACCACAGATGGGGCACCATGAGAGAAGTCACCCGATTACCATACAAGTGGCAATACATATGCATCAGAAATACCAGATGTAAAGAGCGGATGAGTAGATTGAACCAGAAAGGTACCTCACCAGCCCTTTCTGCTGAAGGAGGCAGAGCAGCGGGAACGCCCTGGCTTTGGATACTGAGCAAGTAACGTTTAAACCCAAGGCTGGGCCATCCACCATGGAGCCAGAAGAACCCTCCCCCGATATCACTCCAGCCGAGCCAGAACTTGAAGCAACGGCTGGACCGTGTGCAAGTAGTACAGTACAGGTAACCCTATCTCAACCAATCTTGTCGAAAAGCGTCTACCACATGGAGGTAACGCTAACATGCTAACTAACTCCACGTGGTTTATCTGTACAAAGATTTATGTACACATAATGCAGACAATATCCTCACAATAGTATTTATTATATTGTTACAAAAGGCTTTTCTTATTACAGTAATAGGCCTTATACATCCTAGTGATTGTCCTATACTGGACAACAAAAAAAAAAGACTATAGAATTTAAAAAATCTAACACTTCAATATACTCACGCTCTTTGCCAATTGGTGAAGATTAGTGCACAAATGTAACTCATTCCATACAGTCCAGTTTTTCACATGCCATATATAAAAAACTACCATCTTGTGACATCAACTTAACCCCTCAGCCAAGTCCTTATCAACCCATTTTCCTGAAAAGAAATATATCGTGTATCAATTTTGTTATCGCCCAATTCACAGTAGCTATTCTTATTTACTCACATCAGTATTATCTGTCCACATTTCAATTCAGGTGACGAAAAATTGTCATCATTAAAACCAGTAAAAGTAATATTGCTATTACAAAATTTTTTACAAACACTCGTGGTTAAATTTATTTTTAAAGGGCAAATTGCGTGCATCCAACAGTATGTGGCAACAGCACGTGCCAAAAGGATGGTCATGAAAACAAGCTAAGTTAGGACAATTAAAGAACTGGACCTAAAATCACTGAAGGTCTTGTGTAGACAGTAACAAAATGAACAAGATAAAGGACTAAAAGCCACATTCAATCCCCAATGTTCACAACAGACGAGGCCAAGTCAATCCACAACATTACCAGGTGGGCCAGCAGATGAATTCTCAACCCAAAGCATTTTTCATGCACATCATTCATTACCCTACTTCCCATTTCCATAGTGGGGAGTGAATTAAATTCAGCCCTAACCACCCAAAACAAACACAAAAGTTGGATATTAAAAATATTCAAATTATACATTACATTTGTATAACAAAGTGGTAATGTTTTAGCCAAATCAAGCGCTACCACTCAATGCTCATTGTGAACTGTCAAATTATATACAGTAATTACATTCACTCCCTTACTACATATAATTTTGTTCAAATCACACATTTTTATTGCACTACACTAAAAAATGTGTGAACCATTTATAATGTAACCAATGAAATAAACACCCACATAAAATGATTTAGGGACTAAAACAAATTAAAGCTATCTTTACTGTATAAATAAAAAAAAAATCCCAACATGATTAGAGCAACAAAGTCCCATTCTAAAATAGCTGAACTAAAACCACACTCTTACCATTAATGACCGAGAATCTTGTTGCCATGCAGGAAGAGTCTCGTATCTAAGGGTTGTCCAGTCACCACTTCTACACTCGTCATCCCTACTGGGCAACAAACCAGTAAGGATCTCCTTTAGGTTTCCCCAACTTCCATTCTACCTGAGAAAGGCACTGTGTTTACAATATGGTTCAAGTTGTCCCATTTATGCAAATCAATTATATATGATCAGGAATAAATGTCTGCATGATTTTTCAGGCTTCAAGTGTTAAGCATCATATCAAAACCTTTGTACTAAATTTCGTACAACTATACTATACTAATTTATTAAATGGCTTCTAAAACTATGAATCTCTTACTCTTCAGAAAACATTAACAAAAAAAGTGCAGTGTCAAAAGTTTAAATAAAGAAAATGAGATTAAAGTTAACTGATTTAAATTACAAACTATCAACAATAGAGGTAGTATACTATTATCACTGAAATCAGTTTTGCCACTGATAAACAAAAATCCACATCTGATCATGCAAATGATTAGAGGCCTTAGGGGACGAAACATCCTCAACCCATTCTCAAACTTTAAAAGGGAGATGACAAGCTTGCTTTAACACTGAACCTTCAGTGACTAATCTGAGTATGCAGTGGGCCACTTTTGGGAAGCAGAACTTCCACTGTGAGATGAACCAAATGTAAAATTTGGTTAAAGGGGCCTAAATGAATGCTCATTTTCTTCCCTAACACTACCTTTCTATTTTCCCAAAATGACCTTTGTTCTTTCAAACTCTTTCATTCTCCTAAATCACAGCAAATAACATTACATTGTATGCATACAGACATGTAAACAACAATTTACCAAATTCATTAACAATTCTACCGGCTTACTGATTTACCAACCCACTTCCTTACTTACATTAGTACTACTGCAGACTCCTTCCTACAGGAACAGCAACAGGCAACACATGTACTCTAAAAATACAACGAAAACTCATTATTATAAACAGACAACAGTGAAGATTATAAATGGGATGCTATTTCAATCAGTGAGAGAGTTCAGTATGCATCATGAACATCTGACATTTTTATTCATCATGGTAATATATGCAGGCATATTGATATATCAAATATTATACATATATCTACTGCATAACATAAAATAACAGGTGTTCCTTACTTGTATTGGTGAATGATAACACTTCCCAAAGCAGAAAAAGGATGTGCCAATTACAAATCATCCTCACATTATCACTTTCTCACCACATTCTGGTTGGTGGCACCTTGACAAATTCCTGTGGGATAACATTCCTATGTTAGTTAGTAATAATTATATTGCAATACATGAAAACATTTTTACAGTCTATCAGCAATTTATTTTCCACACGAAAGCCTTATAAATTGAAGGCATGAGAGTTGGATTGAAGTACATCATGGTAAACTAAGAAAATACTTTTCTAAACTAACATCCTAATCCATCCATACATAAAGTAAAGAGCAAGGGATAAGTCACAAAGTGGCTAAAGTATGTTGACCAGACCACACACTACAAGGTGAAGGGACGACGACATTTCGGTCAAACAGTTATCAAAATCCATGAAGGCAGAATGTCTGCCTTCATGGCAGACATGAACTGTCTTTTCCTTGCTAGAAACTTTCTGGCAACCACTCACAAAAACTGAGTGGTTGCTCAAAAACTCAAACAAAACAAAAATCTACATAGACCCTCCCCATTCCTAAGCCCATCCAGTGCCTCCCTTATTAGTTATTAGTCTAAACTGTCAATACACCTATATTTACAACACTAATACACCAAATCCCTTTAAAACTCTCCCAACATACTAGCATACCAATTTACTAAACCACTTACATTAACATTACTGGCTACTCCTTCGCTTCAACATCAACACAAATGTCATATACAGTTCCGTGGAAATAAACTCGGACACTTCAGCCTCACACACGTGGGCTCCGCGGTTCGAGTCTCCTCGAGCCCAGGTGAATGGAACAAAGCACTCTTGCATCCTAAAGGGGCCAAAGAAAACCAATGAAATATTACCAACAGCCAATACTGATTACCATAACTGACATCCTCATCCAGTCAGTGAGAGAGTTCAGTTTGCATCATGAACATCTGAAGTTTTGTTTCATCATTATATATATATATTCATATTATGCCAATTATTTGCAATCATAAACAAAGCAGGTATACCTTACCTTGATTAGCCAACTACAGACAGTAATTTTCAAAGATGCAATTTCTCTCCAACGACCAGATTCGTAGCACCTGATCTGTGAACTCCTGCTGTAATACAATTTAAGCAAAATGTAAGTTAATAATACTCTCGTGTACATTGAACAAAATTCATCATACATAATTCAGTCATTTATTTTCCGCATTAAAGCCCCATTATTTGAAGGCGTCAAGAGTTGGATTGAAATACATCATGAATAAGAAAGTATTCGAACACAAGTTCATTTACACTTCAAAAAAACTTGCAATTTTCAAGACAAATATGGCTAATTTTAAGAGCAGAAGAGATTTCTGTAGCAAGAGAATTCAGTATAAAAACTGCACATTTTTTCTTTTAATATAACATACTCTACAGATTAAAAAAAATATATACTAAAGTACAGCAATGTTCAAATAAAGAAAAAATTACCAGCTTCTACAAGTAAACAATAGACCTGTCTTCATACAATTAACATTAGACAAACATTTACATCGTCACATTTGCTATAACGCGTTGGGGTTGCTATGGGGTCGCTATAATGCTCTAGTCACGCGAAACTATGGAGGATAGGTGAAGAAAACTACATCCTATAACATTAAGGACAATATTATGCTGTACAAAATGCTAAGCAAAATGGGCATAGTGGACCACATCACCAACCACGAGACCAAGCTGTGGGTTTATAATTAATAATAAATTATTATTTATTATTAAATTACAGTTACTCATAGAACATGGGAAAAATCAGGTTATGATTCCTAACAAATCTTGATCCAAATTCATCAATAAAGATTTTCCTAAATGGACATAAAACTTCTCATTGCAAACATGTAGTTTGCCCCCCCCCCCTTCCCTATTATTATATGCATTGTAAAATGCTAAATGTATCAAAATATTTCAGGAATGAAACTAACCTTTGTTGCTAAAATGCAGGCAACCAACCCAGCTAGCAACTACCACCCTCACAAGTTGGTCATGAAGGAACACCATTCTATCTGCAACACACACACACACACACACGTTTAAGACATGGATAACCACACTAACTTTCATGTCTACCCATCAAATATGATCAGAAAAAAATTGTCTGCATAATTTTTCAGGCTTCAAGTGTTTAAAACATCATATAAAAAACCCTTTCATAATTTTTATATCTATATAATTAATAATTTTAACCAAGTAGTAAAGTTCTAAAGAACGAATGGGAAGGAGTACAGTTCTAGAGAAAGTAAAAAGGAATGACAAGAATACGAGTGAGAAAACAAAATATGAAAACCCTTTTCATATTCTTGATTCTTGACACACAATCGACTTGAGAATGGTCCAGGACGGACCGAAACGTCGTCGTCCCTTCAATTTCTAGTGTGTGGTCTGGTCAACAACCTTTAACAATTTTATTTGTATCCAAGAGGAGCTGATCTGATAATTAGGATTTCTTTTAAATCTTGACCTCTTATGATTTACTAAGCTAAATATGTATACCAAATTAAACTGATTAATCATCAAACCACTTACCCAAACATTATTGACAACTCCTTTGCTGCAGCATCGATGAAACACCCAAGTGAACTATAAAAATGAAATTAAAGTGTTATAAACATCCTCTATTGAAATGTAAAAACAATACAAGTGATTGGAATTCAATCAGTGAGAGAGTTCAGTATGCATCATCAACATATGAAGTTTATGTTTTTATGTCATCATGGAAATTATCAAATTTAGATTATGCCTAGCTATACATCTATAATGCTATCTTGAGGTTATCTCGAGATGATTTCGGGGCTTTAGTGTACCCGCGGCCCGGTCCTCGACCAGGCCTCCACCCCCAGGAAGCAGCCCGTGACAGCTGACTAACTCCCAGGTACCTATTTACTGCTAGGTAACAGGGGCATTCACGGTGAAAGAAACTTTGCCCATTTGTTTCTGCCTCGTGCGGGAATCGAACCCGCGCCACAGAATTACGAGTCCTGCGCGCTATCCACCAGGCTACGAGGCCCCTAAACAAACAAAAACAAAACAAGAACTTAAGTACAGTAGTTGGATCTGCAGTTAAACTCCTGTTGGATTATATATTTAAAGTTGAACATTTTAGTAACTTATTATATTGTATAGTACAGTAGTGTACTATACAATATAATAAGTGTACAAGTACAATATAGTGTACAATATAGTGTACAAGACAATGCTTGCCAATTCTTACGATGCTTTAAATAACACCTTATCAAACCAGTGAAAGCTTTAAAAATTCCAATGCAAGACATAAGCAGAGAATCACTCTGAATGCTATAGAGAGCCTATCAGTTTAGTCCTGGAGGTAAACAGCGAGGGCTTTCACAACTCTGGGATAAGATGAAAGTGGGACGGACTAGGAGACACGGTGGAAACCCCCCATCAATCATAACTCTGACCCAGAACACAGCCCAAGAAGTTGGGTCTTGCCACCTTTTTGACATTGCTAAATACAAGGACCCTACTCTCCCTTCCTCAAAACCTAAAATTCATATTTAAAACCAGCTGGTAAAAGTAATGTAAAGTCTTACCTTGTAATTACGATGAAAAGGCCCCACACAGCCATCCTTCACGTGGCACGCATCCTGCAAAATGTGTACACAAAAAAATTTATATCATGTATTACCACCAGTAACAAGATCATGTATTCAATACATCAGAAAGTAAATTTGCATCAAGGGAATCTGAGATTTTCAGTTTCATCAAGATGTAATTTAAAATAATAAAGCTCTAAATGAATGATTATTAAATGAAGTATTACTAGAGCCTAAAATATAACATGGCCATCTTCCTGAGCTATCCGACCTAGCTGTTACTCTTGGCAAGATCTTAAGATATTTCTTTTTGGCTTTGACAGGTCAGCATTGTGCACCAGCACACACACAAGTGCATTCATGCAAGCCTTTATAGCATTTCTAAAACCTACTCATCACAAGGGCAACCAAGCAACCATTACTAATCTATGAATATGAACAAAGGGGGTTTTCACGTCTCTTAATAAAACCATGCTAATGAGAACACCTGGAAAATACAAGCTGCAGGAATATCTAGACAAACTTGAGACAAATAGTTTCTTTCGAAACAATTTTAAATTAGTGAAGTTGGAGAAAAGAGGGAATCTGAAACTAAGGGGAATACAACACGACTGATTAACATCAGCAGTACAAAGAAAGTTGAAAATCATAAGTATGACAATGAAAATACTGTACTAAATAGTTTCAAAAGACTATACAATAACATAGTAGCAATATATTACCAGACAGCATAGGAATGGAATCTGCCATCTTATGAAGCACAAAAGGTTGTAGTTGTAGTACTTCATTCTCAATGCACACTTGCCATTCCTGGTTTCGATTCCCAGGTGGGGCAGAAATAATTGGCACGTTTCCCCTTCACCTAATCTTCCTGTTCACTTAGCCATAAATAGGTACCTGGGAGCGAAGCAACTACTGTAGGACAGTTGAATTCTGGAGAGGGTCAGCATCTTGGGGAGGGGAAGTGTGGGTTGGGGACCTTAATGTACATGCACAGGCTTGTACCCAAAAACACAATGACTCATTATTAAGTTATTTATTACTAAATTAAAATTATTACTATTATTACTGCTACAACTACACAGAAATCACATTATCATATGTGAATGAGAAAAATCTACAGCAGTGATCAGTGATGAGGATTCGAACTAATGCACTGTGGTTTCCCAGATGCACGCGCCAAACAAATATGCCATGACATGGTAGAAGAATTGCGATAAGTGACAACTCCCAAACATCCCCAACTTCCGTAATATTAAGTCAATATAAAAATCCTAAAATTGACAACCTTGTATCTAGCATCAGCAAGGTGACCCCAAAGTAGTTGCGATGAAGTATATGAAGCATCATGAAACTGATGCCAGAATATACGAGCACGAGCATGTTTAGCAGATTAACACAAACATGTCAAAAAACAAGAACTAACAGCAACATCATGAACTTCAGGCTTACACACACTTTCTATGGTTTGTAATCATCAAACTGAACATAGGAAAATTTACCGATACCCATCATAAATAATTTATATACATCTTGCCAAATGTCTGCCATATTTATTTAATCAATCCCACAGCCATCTCTATTTTCCCACTTTATAAGAGACAGTCAAAGCCAGAGCCAACACATTTTTGAACAAATTAGGAAGTGCCGAAACATTTCATCACGTGCAATCAATATGCAAGTGTCTACATGTGTAGAGAAAAAATTAAATTTTGAATTATTCAGCAAAACAAAACCACACACTTACCCAATGCATGAGAACTGAAGTGTCCTCCAGATGTCCATTAGACTCCAAACTATAATCTTGAAGTTGAAGGATGCAGCTGTAGGAACACTACACAGCAGCTGATAGCAAAATATTATTTATATATACTGTTTAATAACTATACACTTCTACTATACACCACCTTCCTCCCCCACCCCCAAATAAAATAGAGCAAGAAAATATGGGTGTAATGAGCTTCATTCACCATTTGAAATGTCACCACTGTGTTGCTTTACACAAAAACTTAGTAAATGACAACTTTTCTTTATCATCATTTGAATCCCCCTTTTCCTGGTCAATATTAAGGACCAATTAAGAATTAAGCCAATTTACAATAAATTATTTCATTGTGATATTTAGTTTTAGTTTTAAACAAATTCTAAAGTATTCAATGTTTTATCAAATATTTAAGTCTTGTGACTTTGGGTACCAAATTACTAGTGGGTAAATGTGGCCAAAGTTCAATGTACAACTGGCAAGTTGGAATCGGAAAAGATGTAGCTAAAGGAAATAAAACTTTTACTGATAACGTAATATGTACATATGTATTTCTCAATTTTATACAAAATCATAACATAACCTTAAATTAATATATAGACATATATGCTGGAATATGGATGTAGTTAATAATAATGATATAATTACTGGACTCTTCACATGGCAACAACTGTCTAAGCATTTATACACACACCACCACTTAAATATACAAGTTCTATAAGAACACTGTCTATCAGATGCTCATGGCAAGACCAATATATCAGTCCTGGGTTCAGTATAGTCCACAAACAGAATAACTTTGCCAGTAAAAACTGCTCAATGAACTGCTGGAGTGCCCTTCACTAGATATCAACAGAGTAACACCACATTGCATCTTTACTGTACACATGTGCAAACCAAAGGCACATTACTGTTGACCTTCTCCCTCTTTCTTGTCTTTATCGCTTGACGAGCTGCTTTCCCTTTCCGATGCCATCTGAAAGGAAAAGGTTAAGTAATACATTTTCTTCCAAATTTATGTATTACTTGTATACTACACATTTTAATACTGTTGCAATAACTTAACAAATGGTTTGAAACCGTGTATAAATTAAGCTTCAAAACTTTTATTAAAGTGAATGCATTCATTTTTTTTAGAATTTTTGTTCTTGGCACTGATGAAAACCAAAACATAGGAACATTCCCATTAAAAAGTTATCCTCGCAAAGACAGAACAATTGTCCTTCAGCCTGTGTGCACACATGCAGCTTTGGCCTGCATGTGTGCAGCATGAGCTTTGTCAAGATTTAACTTCCATTATTACACTTGTGTAAGTTTCAAACATTCAAGATTAGACCTGTACATCAAGTGAAACATTTAGACATTAATATAAGTGACTGCAAAGGTTTTTACAGCTTTGAAAATTACACCCACATCCTAATTTGATTCTATTACTAAATTCATTCTTGGTTGGCTACCTTACAAGTTGACATTAAAAGAAAAAAAACTTACTTTTTTGTATGCCATTTCAAATAACTTTAGAGATGCCTGTTGCAGTTCACTGACTTGCTTCTTGATCTCTTCAGGGTCAGCAGTATCCTTGTTAGCAAGAAGTTCTTTCACTTTACTAAGCTGGTCTTTCAATTTTGAACTCTGCAAAACAAACAAAATTATCTTAATTCTCTTTCAATTGATGCAAAGAATGTAGTCATGCTCATTATAGACGGAATATGGAACCGTCATAATCACAAGACCCTAGGGGCCTTTCTGAAATACGTAGGGAACCACAAGTCCATGGCAAAGGGGGGGGAGCAGTAACGGGTCATGATAAAAGAGGGGGCCTTTACCGTGTAGGGGGCCATTAATAAGGGCGCTACATGGAAAGGGGTAATAACAGTACAGAGTTTGGGAGCCCCTGATCTAGAGCCAAACAGTCAATTCAATCTAAATCTGATTTTCTCTCACCTCTTCTGCTGGAAGTTGATCTTTAAATTCCTCCATCTTGCTCTCTGTATCGTGAATGATGCTCTCTCCCTGGTTAATTGCCTCCACCACTTCTTTCTTCTTTCTATCCTCTTCAGCATATTGTTCAGCTTTTTTAACCATGTTCTCAATCTCCTCTTTGCTTAGACCTCCTGATGACTGAATAACAACTGTGGAAAATATATAATTCATTGATTAGCACTACATACCACCAGGCATAATTTACCCTATACTAAGTTCATATTAATATCCATATGTTAAAGTATGCATTAGTGGTAACTCATTGCCTAAATCTTTAGATTTAGGCAATGTGTTGGCATACCAATACTTCAATTGGTATTGACTAAATATTTATCAAAACTTAGCATTAATCAAAACCTAGCATTTGGATGGTGCTAAAATACACTGTGCATCTCTAAATTCCCCAAAATATTTTTTAGTTTGGGGGCACCCCAAACCGTTTTGGGAGTTGGTCAGCCGAGCGGACAGCACGTTGGACTTGTGATCCTGTGGTCCCGGGTTTGATCCCGGGCGCCAGCGAGAAACAATGGGCAGTTTCTTTCACCCTATGCCCCTGTTACCTAGCAGTAAAATAGGTACCTGGGTGTTAGTCAGCTGTCACGGGCTGCTTCCTGGGGGTGGAGGCCTGGTAGAGGACCGGGCCGCGGGGACACTAAAGCCCCGAAATCATCAAGAAAACCTCAAGATCTCAAGATAACCCCACCTTGACCCTCCAGAGATCACCTCGATCAACTAACTACCTATCACTTTCTAGACCAGAATTGCTCTTGCTTGCAGATCAACTAACTACCTATCACTTTCAAGACCAGAATTGCTCTTGCTTGCAAAAACTCTGTGTGTTTACCAAATTTCCTGCCAGAAATTTATTAGTAATTTTCTTTTCACGGCAAGAAAACAATAGCGCACAAAGTTCCACCTTTTTATCATATTGAAAATAAATGAAGGTAGAGAAATATACAACAAAGGTCAAAATATTCATAAAAATTTGTATATCCAACACACACTCCTTGAATATCCATCTTTAATTCCATAATCAAATCACAATTTATTTTGCATCTACTCAAGCAAACATTTTGACACCAAAAAGAAAAAAAATACAGAGTGGATAGAACTGACTCACACATGGAGTCTGTGGTCCTAGAGCCCAGGTGATGGAAGGGAATTTTGACACCAGATTTATATTAATAACCCAGAAATTGAGAATGTTAAGAGTATATGCATTCTAGATATTGCCGAGTGGGATCCCAATATGCCCACAACGTTGAGTCAGGAATACACCAGACAGGTCAGAACGTCAAGTGTTAATACTACAGTTGTCAAACGCCCACTACAAATATTCTATAACTTGGGTACACACCATTTTCATTTGTAAACTATCCCAAAATACAACTCGATTCTTACCATTGCCATAAATCAAAGTAAACATGCAACCAGCCACCACTTACAATTTTACACACAGACCACCACCTTACACAAGTGTAAGTAAGGTTATTCATAGTCCCACACCACTATTCATTATCAGGAGGAACTAATTTTGACTCCCCAATAACAAAGGCCAATTGCTACGAATAAAAAATAAACTTACTCTGCTGTTCCTTGCCAGTTCCCTTGTCTCTTGCCGATACATGGACAATTCCATTTGCATCAATATCAAACGTGACCTCAATCTGTGGAACGCCACGTGGTGCAGGTGGAATACCCACTAAACTAAACTGGCCCAGTATTTTATTGTCTGCAGCCATTTCTCTCTCCCCCTGGTGCACCTTAATTTCAACCTGGGTCTGACCATCGGCTGCTGTTGAAAACACCTGTGAATTTAATTTTATAGTTAACAGGACATTTAAAATAATTCAAATTATTTGCTCTCATAGAACTAAAAACAAAAAAATGGTTTCAATTTCTTTCAAGACTATGTTCTGTAATAAAGGCTTTAACATTAACAATATAGACTGCAGACCAGTACTTTTTAATTCATTAGTTCTGCAAGTATTCTGCATTAGTTCTTTGCTATGTTGGTAGTTATGACGCTCCCAAAAATTCTTAAAAGTTCAAGGTTCCATAATTTAACTTTCAGGCCAGACATATCCTTCAAGAATTTAATTTTTAAATTGTAGAGATATTGTTTAGATTCTTTAACATAACTTGCCTGTGATTTTCTTGTGGGTATAGTAGTGTTCCTGTTGATAAGCTTTGTCATTACACCTCCAAGGGTTTCAATGCCCAAAGAGAGTGGAGTCACGTCGAGCAGCAGCACATCAGTTACGTCACCTGCCAGCACACCACCCTGGATGGCAGCACCCATCGCCACCGCTTCATCAGGATTCACAGATTTGCTTGGAGTACGGCCAAAAATTTCTTGGACCACTGATACAACCTACCCAAAGTATCAGTGTTAAAAGAGCAAATTTGCAAAATGTACTTTATATGCAATAAGCAGACTAAACAATTTTTTACTTTTATAAATTCCATTTACTTCCTAAATTCATCATTCATACATTGACAATTGAAAAAAAACATTCCTAAATAATCATACCTTTGGCATTCGTGACATTCCACCAACAAGAATGACTTCACCAATGTCAGACTTTGAACACTCTGCATCCTTGAGAGCCTTGAGACAGGGATCAACTGTGCGCTTTATCAGTTTATCAACAATGCCTTCAAACTTTGCACGAGTAAGCTGTTAAAAAAAAAAAATAGTTTTACAGGTAAAAGAAAATATTAATCAGTGTAATTACAAAGGTTAATTTTAAGAAAAGTTAGAGATGAACTAAAAAATGTAGGAACCCGCAAAACTAAGCCAATCCACACAGGACTGCCCAGGTGAAGAATTCTCTCTTTCTCTTTGATGCTATAAAACCACTAAGTGTTTCAAGAACACAAAATGAGGAATAATGCATCAGTAACTTACTATACATGAAAATACAGTATAATTAATGTAAAGTAAAGTTGTAGAAGATTTTACATTTTTAGGAGAATTTTAGGTATTCAAAACAAAGAGCTAAATCAGTCAAGATAAGAAAATCAAAATACAAATCACAGAAAAAGTGAAAATATTACAAACTTAAAATTCAGTTTTCCCCTACCTTATACATCATATGTTTGGGCCCTGATGAATCCATTGTCAAATATGGTAGATTCAAGTCAGTTTGGGTAGAGGAAGACAATTCAATTTTTGCCTTCTCTGCAGCTTCCTTGAGCCTCTGCATGGCCATATTATCTTTGGTAACATCTACACCTTGCTGCAACAATACAATTAAAAGTTCTATTTAAAATGTCATCCAACATGCTGTACAGTACATACTTGTTAAATTTGAAACATTATGCAATTTAGAGACATTTGGCAATTATCATTTAAAGATGACAATAAGACCTAAATTTGGATTGGGGAAAAAAAAGGCAATTTAAATGAGGCTTTATACGAAAATGTCCGTGAAACTTACTTCCTTCTTGAATTCTGCTGCCAGGAAATTCACCAGATAGTTATCAAAGTCCTCTCCACCAAGGAATGTGTCTCCATTGGTCGACTTCACTTCAAACACACCCTTTTGAATCTCAAGAACAGAGACATCGAAAGTACCACCTCCCAAATCGTACACAGCTATACTGCAAACAAGAAAATATTTCATTTTAATCCATTATGCAAAAATATATTTCCACTGCCTAGAAATGGAGACACTAATGCCAACAATATGCTGGCTGGCTGGATGGATGAATGGGCTGGGTGGCTGACTGGCAGGCAGGAGTGAAGGTCTTGCTCGAAATGCTGTGTGCTAGTAACTTTACAAGAATGTAAAATCAACTTTATTTCTATGTTCTCTGTTAACCCCCAATGTACCTTCTTGTATGTAAATGTAACAAAAAACAAAAATAAAAGGTAGGCAGGCAGACTGGCTGGCTGGCTGGGCAAGTGGGCAGGCAGGGTGCACGAATTGATTAAAAAGAAATGCAATTTTAGTAAAAGTTTCATAGATCAGCTAAAAACTGTAGGAACCCGCAAAACTAAGCCAATCCACATAGGACTGCCCAGGTGAAGAATTCAGTCTCTCTCTTTGACGCTATAAAACCACTAAGTGTCTCAAAAACACTAAATGGGGAATAATGCATCAGTAACTTATTACACATGAAAATACAGTATAATTAATGTAAAAATTATCAGAGACAAGAAAATAAGAAAAAATTATGGCCCAAATATTTATATACATATTTAGTTAATCCTGGCTAAAGGTAATGATTAATTGTACAACGAAATCACAATGTGACATCAGAAAATTTGCCGTATTTTCTTACAATTATATAACCCCCAGGCAAATCAATATGCTACACAGACCCATAGTTAAAAATCTTCAAAATGCATAAATGCTCAGAAACCCAAGCAAATGAAACAAACTTAACACTTACACTTTATCATCAGTTTTATCCATGCCATAGGCAAGAGCTGCAGCTGTTGGTTCATTAATTACACGTAGAACATTTAAACCAGAAATTTGACCAGCATCCTTCGTTGCCTGAAATCCATGAAAATATCAAAGTAAATACCCATGAAAAGTCTTCAAACAAAGGTTTACGTCTTCATATTTAGCAATACTTCACATGCCAGTGATAAACTGCCAATATATAATCTTGCAACTGATCTTTTAACTCATTAGTCTACTTATACTCCACACAATAACCACAAAACATTAATGAATGTAATTAAGCCAGTGCCAAAACGTAGTTGCCAGAGCAAGATAACTGTAAGAATCCGCAAAACTAAGTCAGTTCACAGAGAACTACCCAGGTGAAGAATTAACTTTGCTCTATGATGTTATAAAACCACAAGGTGTCTCAAAAACACAGAGTGGGGAATTACACATCAATATAGAAATTTAAATGATCACAAAAATACAGCATTACAATTATTGACAAAGCGACAGTTACACCACCATTCTAAAGCAAAAACCTTGGCAAAAATCTTTACATTTTGCCCTTTCGTAAAGGCAATATTGCATTAAGGTAAACTACAAAACTGTTCTTTAAATACTGTACTGTATTTTAATTTTTAGCTCAGCAATAAGAATATAATTCTACATATCTAGAACAAGAATTCTAATCTTCCTGTGCCTCGGATCATACATGAAGTCACCAGGAAAGTCAATTGGGTGCAGGGGTTGGGAGGGTAAGGGGTAAGGGGGGATGTCAGAAACCATTACACCAGAGCAAGGAGACAAGCAAAGCAACAGCTTATGGATGGCATCAACAGAAACAAAGGACCAGTCCAAGCTCCTGTGGATACAGGTTGCATCATATGCAAGACTGTCTGCCAGTGAATTTAAACAAGTCCCTACCTGACCTTACGCAGCATAACCTTAACCTAACCTAAACCATCCAAACCGAATACAGCCCAACCTACAATACACCCTAACAATATATACAGTTATAACAAATCTTGTGTATGGTTTGACCATACCTAACTGCTGTAATTGAACAACAAATGTTAAAAATTTATGTGGCAAGACTGAGGTGGATGGAAATGTATACTGTACAATCTAAAAGGTATCGAGGTGGTACGAGAGGTACTTTTCAGAAGACTCAGTAAATAGAACTATTGTGTAGAACCAAGGAAATGACCCCCTTCTCCCTTTATTTTTAACCACATTATCCTCCCTCCTACTAAACTGCATTTTAATTTAACCACATTATTCTCCTACTAAACAACATTTTCAAAGTATTTGAATTTCTTCTTAATGCACAGCTTAAAACAAACACTGAAATTTGAAGGGCTGTGAATCTGGTGAAGATACATAAAGGGGATAGATCACCTGCATGGTATAAGAAAAACTCAACACAGGGCCCATTAACACTTTCGCGCTATCTGGACGCGCCGGCGCGTTCGGTTTCGTCTAACGTAAACGCATAGTGGACATAAAGTTATGTCTACTTTTAAAATATTTGTATAAAATTCAATTTTTATCCGATTTACTTTGGGTTTGTTTCAAACTGCGCGCTATGAGGCTCTCTTTCTCACCACTAGGCTGCATGGTACAATAAGTTCATGACAGGTGTGGATAACTTCGATCAAATGGTATTTTGTCCCAAACGGGTTGCAGGTGGGTGACTTTAGCCGTTTATACTGGTAATTCTTCCCCCATATCATGTATTATATGCATATGTCTGTTTAGGGAATTTTATTCCGATCAATATACAACCAAAAATAACTGTGTACAACAAGTATAAACTTGACAAACATAACAAAAGTAAAAATATTTCGTGTGTGTTTGACGCTCACTGATATGTTCCAGCGTTGTTTTATATTTGTCGCTATTCTAACTTACGCTTTGTTGATATTTTTTACCTATGGGCACATAGAACATTCTATTGCGAACACATTGACATAAAAATGAATGACGTACAGTATCCACTCAATTTAACGGCCTCTTTTATACCGATCTGCCGGTAATAACGACTGGTTTGGGAGATCGGTATCTGGACCCTCATATACCAGTCTGGCGGTCGATATTACCGAAGGTCGGTATTGAGTTTGTTTTGGCATCGGCAACCCCTCACGTGGCAACAGGCCACCGACCTCCAAGGCCTTGCGGGAGGAATGGGAGGCAGTGATTGATGGAGGGAGGCATTGAGGGGGAGAGTGTTGGGTGTGGTGGTGAGGGTGGTAGGGAGAGTATTGGTGGTGGTAGTGAGGGAGGGAGAGGAGTGGTTTTGAGGGAGGCAGGGAGAGGAGTGGTGTTGAGGGGGGCAGGGAGAGGGGTGGTGTTGAGGGAGGCAGAGAGAGGGGTGGTGTGGAGGGAGGCAGGGAGAGTGGTGGTGTTGAGGGAGGCAGGGAGAGTGGTGGTGTTGAAGGAGGCAGGGAGAGGGGTGGTGTTGAGGGAGGTAGGGAGAGGGGTGGTGTTGAGGGAGGCAGGGAGAGTGGTGGTGTTGAGGGAGGCAGGGAGAGTGGTGGTGTTGAGGGAGGCAGGGAGAGTGGTGGTGTTGAAGGAGGCAGGGAGAGGGGTGGTGTTGAGGGAGGCAGGGATAGGGGTGGTGTTGAGGGAGGTAGGGAGAGTGGTGGTGTTGAGGGAGGCAGGGAGAGTGGTGGTGTTGAAGGAGGCAGAGAGAGGGGTGGTGTTGAGGGAGGCAGGGAGAGTGGTGGTGTTGAAGGAGGCAGGGAGAGGGGTGGTGTTGAGGGAGGCAGGGTGAGGGGTGGTGTTGAGGGAGGCAGGGAGAGTGGTGGTGTTGAAGGAGGCAGGGAGAGGGGTGGTGTTGAGGGAGGCAGGGAGAGTGGTGGTGTTGAGGGAGGCAGGGAGAGGGGTGGTGTTGAGGGAGGCAGGGAGAGTGGTGGTGTTGAAGGAGGCAGGGAGAGGGGTGGTGTTGAGGGAGGTAGGGAGAGTGGTGGTGTTGAGGGAGGCAGGGAGAGTGGTGGTGTTGAAGGAGGCAGGAAGAGGGGTGGTGTTGAGGGAGGCAGGGAGAGGAGTGGTGGTAAGGAAGGCGGAGGGCAGATCTGCCCTCCGCCTGGTCAGCAATTCGAATTGCTGACCAAGGCGATGGTGCCAAACCTCTCACCCCATACTGTATTAAATTTTGTAATCTTAGTTGTAAAATATTTATGCCAAAATGTTAATTTTCGTATATAACTATACATTATTAATCAATAACATGTTTTATAGTTTCCTATTTGTTAATTAAACAAATATAGTTTTATTTATGAATTATGCACAGCTGGCATCTGCGAGCAGGCGCTGACAGATGTCTGGGTAGCCAGGCCTCGACCCCATTAGTAGCTCCTTCCTCCATCACCTGCTGTTCTCATGTTATGAGGAACGCAGTGAGGGAGGGGATGGAAGATAATGAGGGAAGGGATGGAAGATAATGAGGGAGGGGGTGGAAGATAATGAGGGAGGGGGTGGAAGATAATGAGGGAAGGGATGGAAGATAATGAGGGAGGGGGTGGAAGATAATGAGGGAGGGGATGGAAGACACTGAGGGAGGGGATGGAAGATAATGAGGGAAGGGATGGAAGATAATGAGGGAGGGGGTGGAAGATAATGAGGGAGGGGGTGGAAGATAATGAGGGAGGGGGTGGAAGATAATGAGGGAGGGGATGGAAGATAATGAGGGAGGGGATGGAAGATAATGAGGGAGGGGATGGAAGATAATGAGGGAGGGGATGGAAGACATTGAGGGAGGGGATGGAAGATAATGAGGGAGGGGATGGAAGATAATGAGGGAGGGGATGGAAGATAATGAGGGAGGGGATGGAAGACATTGAGGGAGGGGATGGAAGATAATGAGGGATTGGATGGAAGGCATTGAGGGAGGGGATGGAAGATAATGAGGGAGGGGATGGAAGATAATGAGGGAGGGGATGGAAGATAATGAGGGAGGGGATGGAAGATAATGAGGGAGGGGATGGAAGATAATGAGGGAGGGGATGGAAGGCATTGAGGGAGGGGATGGAAGATAATGAGGGAGGGGATGGAAGACATTGAGGGAGGGGATGGAAGATAATGAGGGAGGGGATGGAAGATAATGAGGGAGGGGATGGAAGGCATTGAGGGAAGGGATGGAAGATAATGAGGGAAGGGATGGAAGATAATGAGGGAGGGGATGGAAGATAATGAGGGAGGGGATGGAAGATAATGAGGGAGGGGGTGGAAGATAATGAGGGAAGGGGTGGAAGATAATGAGGGAGGGGGTGGAAGATAATGAGGGAGGGGATGGAAGATAATGAGCGAGGGGATGGAAGATAATGAGGGAGGGGATGGAAGATAATGAGGGAAGGGATGGAAGATAATGAGGGAGGGGATGGAAGATAATGAGGGAGGGGATGGAAGATAATGAGGGAAGGGATGGAAGATAATGAGGGAGGGGATGGAAGATAATGAGGGAGGGGATGGAAGATAATGAGGGAGGGGGTGGAAGATAATGAGGGAAGGGGTGGAAGATAATGAGGGAGGGGGTGGAAGATAATGAGGGAAGGGGTGGAAGATAATGAGGGAGGGGGTGGAAGATAATGAGGGAGGGGATGGAAGATAATGAGGGAGGGGATGGAAGATAATGAGGGAGGGGGTGGAAGATAATGAGGGAGGGGATGGAAGATAATGAGGGAGGGGATGGAAGGCATTGAGGGAGGGGATGGAAGATAATGAGGGATTGGATGGAAGGCATTGAGGGAGGGGATGGAAGATAATGAGGGAGGGGATGGAAGACATTGAGGGAGGGGATGGAAGATAATGAGGGAGGGGATGGAAGATAATGAGGGAGGGGATGGAAGACACTAAGGGAGGGGATGGAAGATAATGAGGGAGGGGATGGAAGACATTGAGGGAGGGGATGGAAGATAATGAGGGAGGGGATGGAAGACATTGAGGGAGGGGATGGAAGATAATGAGGGAGGGGATGGAAGACATTGAGGGAGGGGATGGAAGATAATGAGGGAGGGGATGGAAGACATTGAGGGAGGGGATGGAAGATAATGAGGGAGGGGATGGAAGACACTGAGGGAGGGGATGGAAGACATTGAGGGAGGGGATGGAAGATGATGAGGGAGGGGATGGAAGACATTGAGGGAGGGGATGGAAGATAATGAGGGAGGGGATGGAAGATGATGAGGGAGGGGATGGAAGACATTGAGGGAGGGGATGGAAGACATTGAGGGAGGGGATGGAAGACATTGAGGGAGGGGATGGAATATAATGAGGGAGGGGATGGAAGATAATGAGGGAGGGAATGGAAGACATTGAGGGAGGGGATGGAAGATAATGAGGGAGGGGATGGAAGACATTGAGGGAGGGGATGGAAGATAATGAGGGAGGGGATGGAAGATAATGAGGGAGGGAACGGAAGACATTGAGGGAGGGGATGGAAGATAATGAGGGAGGGGATGGAAGACACTGAGGGAGGGGATGGAAGATAATGAGGGAGGGGATGGAAGATAATGAGGGAGGGGATGGAAGATAATGAGGGAGGGGATGGAAGACATTGAGGGAGGGGATGGAAGACATTGAGGGAGGGGATGGAAGATAATGAGGTAGGGGATGGAAGACACTGAGGGAGGGGATGGAAGATAATGAGGGAGGGGATGGAAGACATTGAGGGAGGGGATGGAAGATAATGAGGGAGGGGATGGAAGACATTGAGGGAGGGGATGGAAGATAATGAGGGAGGGGATGGAAGACATTGAGGGAGGGGATGGAAGATAATGAGGGAGGGAATGGAAGACATTGAGGGAGGGTATGGAAGATAATGAGGGAGGGGATGGAAGACATTGAGGGAGGGGATGGAAGACACTGAGGGAGGGGATGGAAGATAATGAGGGAGGGGATGGAAGATAATGAGGGAGGGGATGGAAGACATTGAGGGAGGGGATGGAAGATAATGAGGGAGGGGATGGAAGACATTGAGGGAGGGGATGGAAGATAATGAGGGAGGGGGTGGAAGATAATGAGGGAGGGGATGGAAGACATTGAGGGAGGGGATGGAAGATAATGAGGGAGGGGATGGAAGATAATGAGGGAGGGGATGGAAGACATTGAGGGAGGGGATGGAAGACATTGAGGGAGGGGATGGAAGATAATGAGGGAGGGGATGGAAGACACTGAGGGAGGGGATGGAAGATAATGAGGGAGGGGATGGAAGATAATGAGGGAGGGGATGGAAGACATTGAGGGAGGGGATGGAAGACATTGAGGGAGGGGATGGAAGATAATGAGGGAGGGGATGGAAGATAATGAGGGAGGGGGTGGAAGATAATGAGGGAGGGGATGGAAGACATTGAGGGAGGGGATGGAAGATAATGAGGGAGGGGATGGAAGATAATGAGGGAGGGGATGGAAGATAATGAGGGAGGGGATGGAAGATAATGAGGGAGGGGATGGAAGACACTGAGGGAGGGGATGGAAGATAATGAGGGAGGGGATGGAAGACATTGAGGGAGGGGATGGAAGATAATGAGGGAGGGGATGGAAGACATTGAGGGAGGGGATGGAAGATAATGAGGGAGGGGATGGAAGATAATGAGGGAGGGGATGGAAGACATTGAGGGAGGGGATGGAAGATAATGAGGGAGGGGATGGAAGACACTGAGGGAGGGGATGGAAGATAATGAGGGAGGGGATGGAAGACATTGAGGGAGGGGATGGAAGATAATGAGGGAGGGGATGGAAGATAATGAGGGAGGGGATGGAAGATAATGAGGGAGGGGATGGAAGACACTGAGGGAGGGGATGGAAGATAATGAGGGAAGGGATGGAAGACATTGAGGGAGGGGATGGAAGACATTGAGGGAGGGGATGGAAGATAATGAGGGAGGGGATGGAAGATAATGAGGGAGGGGATGGAAGACACTGAGGGAGGGGATGGAAGATAATGAGGGAGGGGATGGAAGATAATGAGGGAGGGGATGGAAGATAATGAGGGAGGGGATGGAAGATAATGAGGGAGGGGATGGAAGACATTGAGGGAGGGGATGGAAGATAATGAGGGAGGGGATGGAAGATAATGAGGGAGGGGATGGAAGATAATGAGGGAGGGGATGGAAGACATTGAGGGAGGGGATGGAAGATAATGAGGGAGGGGATGGAAGATAATGAGGGAGGGGATGGAAGACACTGAGGGAGGGGATGGAAGATAATGAGGGAGGGGATGGAAGACATTGAGGGAGGGGGTGGAAGATAATGAGGGAGGGGATGGAAGACATTGAGGGAGGGGATGGAAGATAATGAGGGAGGGGATGGAAGATAATGAGGGAGGGGATGGAAGATAATGAGGGAGGGGATGGAAGACACTGAGGGAGGGGATGGAAGATAATGAGGGAGGGGATGGAAGATAATGAGGGAGGGGATGGAAGACACTGAGGGAGGGGATGGAAGATAATGAGGGAGGGGATGGAAGATAATGAGGGAGGGGATGGAAGACACTGAGGGAGGGGATGGAAGATAATGAGGGAGGGGATGGAAGATAATGAGGGAGGGGATGGAAGATAATGAGGGAGGGGATGGAAGACATTGAGGGAGGGGATGGAAGATAATGAGGGAGGGGAGGGAAGACATTGAGGGAGGGGATGGAAGATAATGAGGGAGGGGATGGAAGATAATGAGGGAGGGGATGGAAGACATTGAGGGAGGGGATGGAAGATAATGAGGGAGGGGATGGAAGACATTGAGGGAGGGGATGGAAGATAATGAGGGAGGGGATGGAAGATAATGAGGGTGGGGATGGAAGATAATGAGGGAGGGGAGGGAAGGAGGTGTTTGGTATATATGGTTCACTTGTTGTGTGGTCCACTTGTTATACAGTATAAAGTATATCCTACCTGAATGTTACTTGAAAAATTACTGACATCTTAACTTCGGAAATACCAGAACTCCGGAAATAATGACCAGGGTACAGCCCCATATAGGCCGTTAAATTGAGTGGATACTGTACATAGAAAATTAATGTCATGAGAGTGAAATAAGTATAAACTTTCAAAGCGCCGTGCGTCGTCCCGTCACCGATACCGGGAAACAATTTCACCACTTCCCACACTCTTGCGGGCGGGCTGCATCATTATTCTACGCTTATATTCATATCACCGTGTTGGGAATTTCATTGCGAGTCCATTGATACCAAAATTAACGCTGTAGAACAAGTGTGGAGGTGATTACAATCCCAAGAGTAAAAACATTTTGTTGCTGATGGGCGCTCACGGCGAGTCATCTACGTAGTTATTTATTTGGTGCTGGTATCCCTATATGTTTCGTGACTTATTTTACTGATGTTCTTCTAGAGAATTTTATTGCGAACACGTTGGTACCAAAATGAAATACGTAGCATGAGAACTAAGGTCAGAAGAGTAAAAAGAGTATACACATTTTTGTTTTTACGCTTAAGCGATAAAAACGCAGCGCGCACATTCGGTTGGCTGAGTGACCTTTGCGGAGAGCGCGAAAGTGTTAAAGATAAAAATTGGAAAAAAAAAAAGAGAAAAGTGAAAGTTATTGGGAGATAACCATGCCCTGAACACATGCTATGTTATAGAAAGAAACGAGTGAAGTCAAATGTAAGCTGGGATAACTATAGCAAGTCTGTCATGATCATATGTGGTCATCATATGATTTGAACAATTATTGTCTGGGTTTTACATGCATGACACAAATGTGGATATAAAAGCTCTATGTAAATATATAAAGGCAGGTAATAAAACAATCGGTGAAACATCAGAGGATAAAACATAGCGTAAGCAAAGTGTAGCATTGACAAGTGCCAGATGCAGCCTGGCAAGAGCAGTAAATGGAACTGCTTAAATTCATCTTTACCAAATCCAAATTTTGGATTTTGATAAGGATCAAATGGGAAAAAAAATGCATTTGTAGGGTTTCATTATAAAAAGGTCCTCAACAAAAATGCTTCCTAGTACAAATGCAAACTATAAACCCAATGTGCACTATAAGTAGGTACATATTCATTGCCACATGATTAACTTTAATCTATAAAAATAATCAAACCTTATCATGCAAGTTATAATAGCAAATCTTCGCAAAATCTTCGCAAAGAGCAACTCACCTGTCGCTGGGAGTCGTTAAAATATGCTGGGACAGTGACAACAGCATTTTTGACAGGAGTGCCAAGGTATGCTTCTCCAGTCTCTTTCATCTTGACTAGGATAAATGCACCAATCTGAGATGGAGAGTACATCTTGCCATCATCCCCCTCCACCCAGGCATCCCCATTACTAGCACGAACAATCTTGAAAGGTACAGTGTCCCTAAAGATAAAATAAGAAAATATATCAGAAGAGTAACCATGTATACAGTAACTGTTTGAATGGTAACAGTTAATTCAGACCAAAAATGCAAACTGGTAACCAAATATCTAACCTGTCCTTAGCTATTTCTTTGTCGTCGTATCTTCTACCAATAAGACGTTTGGTAGCGTAAAATGTGTTTCTAGAATTGGTGACAGCCTGACGTTTTGCTTGGATGCCAACCAGACGTTCTCCATCTAAAAGAAATCCAATGTCAAGTTTTCTTGCAATGCGAATATTGCAAAGAACACTATGAAAAACAGATCACAATTATAAATAGAAATAGTATCAAATCCACTAACTGAAGTTATATTTTTGTATGCTAATGTCAATTTGTCAATTGCTAATAATATCAATGATTATACCATCATCCAATATCAAAACTTTGCAAAAATTGCATTATTACTAGATCTTTAAAATCATGTTATTTTGTAGTAACTACTTTGTTTCACATTTCTTCTTTGGGTTACAATGCTGAAAATCAAACAGGCTTTTTTTTTATGCAGGTTTCATCAAAATTAAACAAGTTTAATTGGAACATGCAATTGCCCTCTAGGTGCCCCCCTCCCCCAAAAACACTGGCAATTAGGACAAGACAAATATCTGTCAGGACAAGACAGATACTCACTTCCTACAAGGACCCTAAAAACTATCCATTGTCCTGTCAAGAGAATCCCAAGCTTATACTACAAAGTCACAGTATAAATACAAATAAATTCTTAAACTGCATACTTCTTACCTTTCGTAAATGCAACAACTGAAGGAGTTGTGCGGTCACCTTCTGCGTTTGTGATTACTTTAGCCGCTTTGCCCTCCATTACAGCTACGCAGGAGTTTGTTGTACCCAAGTCTATTCCAATTACAGCCCCTTTTACTCCATCTGACCTGAAATATTCAAGTGAAATTGGAATTTAATGTAACATAACTAATTTGCTCCCTAATTTATAACAAAAAATATACAGTACAAACCAATTTGCCACAACTAGGGAGATGTATACTGTATAAAACAAATGCACCCTTGTTAGTAGGGTTAATAAATTCAACATGCCCTTTTTTCCAGAAACCATTTATATAATTAACACTTTCGCAAAACGGTGTATGAAAAAAAAAAACTTTCCCCAACTGAAATGAGCGTTTCAGCGATCGAGCGGCAACATTTAAAAGTGTATACTCTTGTGACTGCCCTGATGTTAATTTTCTTTTGTATGTACGTATTTCATTTTTGTACCGATGTGCTCCAATAGAATGTTCTAGAAGAACATAAGTATAAAATGTCACCAAAACATAAGTTAGATCAGTACCAAATAAAAAACTACGTCGATCACTAGCCGTGAGCGCCAGACAGCAACGAAATGTTTCTACTATCTTCAGGGTTGTCAACTCCACACTTGTCCTACAGGGTTAATTTTGGTATCACTGAAATCGCAATAAAATTCTCTACACGGACATGTGCATATAAATATAGAATCGGTGTCGCAATCCACCCACAAGAGTGTGGGAAGTGGCCGAAGTGTTACCCGCGGCATATTGGCGAAACCTGCAGTGAAATGTGTATATTCAATTCCCTGTCCTGACATTATTTTTCGATGTACGTATTTCATTTTTGTACCAATG
Source organism: Procambarus clarkii (assembly GCF_040958095.1). NCBI lineage: Eukaryota > Metazoa > Arthropoda > Malacostraca > Decapoda > Cambaridae > Procambarus > Procambarus clarkii. The sequence goes on along the minus strand of NC_091159.1, from coordinate 45,895,401 downwards.
TGTTCACAATAGAATGTTCTAGAAGAACATAAGTATAAAACGTCACATAAGGATGCGTTCGACCGGCAACAAATATAAAAACTACGTCGATCATACTCGTCGTGTCACTAATACAATTGTTTTACCACGATGATTCACTGCCATGCCGTTTTCCCAAATAAGCTCTTCGGCTATTAGAGAAAACTTAAATTTCATGGCGAACATTTCTAAACTATCCCCAAGTAGATCGGATCAAAATTGAAATTTATACAAATATTTATTCTCGTGTCGCCCGCCAGTGTCACCCTTGCGGAACCCGAACAAAACTTAGTGACACGCTCGTGCGCCACCGCGTGGCGAAAGTGTTAAGTATAGCCTGTAATAGTATTCAATAACTGGCCTGATATATATAATTACTTTGACTATTTCTTTCAAATTAAATTATTTTTAATGGCATCACTGGTAATTAGATAATTTTCTTCTTAAAACAAAAACAAAAACAATGTGGTTAGTTCAAAGTTCTAAGCCTCAGTGACGAAGGATGTACTCACCTAGTTGTACTCACCTAGTTGTGTTTGCGGGGGTTGAGCTCTGGCTCTTTGGTCCCGCCTCTCAACCGTCAATCAACAGGTGTACAGATTCCTGAGCCTATCGGGCTCTGTCATATCTACACTTGAAACTGTGTATGGAGTCAGCCTCCACCACATCACCCCCTAATGCATTCCATTTGTCAACCACTCTGACACTAAAAAAGTTCTTTCTAATATCTCTGTGGCTCATTTGGGCACTCAGTTTCCACCTGTGTCCCCTTGTGCGTGTTCCCCTTGTGTTAAATAGACTGTCTTTATCTACCCTATCAATCCCCTTCAGAATCTTGAATGTGGTGATCATGTCCCCCCTAACTCTTCTGTCTTCCAGCGAAGTGAGGTTTAATTCCCGTAGTCTCTCCTCGTAGCTCATACCTCTCAGCTCGGGTACTAGTCTGGTGGCAAACCTTTGAACCTTTTCCAGTTTAGTCTTATCCTTGACTAGATATGGACTCCATGCTGGAGCTGCATACTCCAGGATTGGCCTGACATATGTGGTATACAAAGTTCTGAATGATTCTTTACACAAGTTTCTGAATGCCGTTCGTATGTTGGCCAGCCTGGCATATGCCGCTATGTTATCCGCTTGATATGTGCTGCAGGAGACAGGTCTGGCGTGATATCAACCCCCAAGTCTTTTTCCTTCTCTGACTCCTGAAGAATTTCCTCTCCCAGATGATACCTTGTATCTGGCCTCCTGCTCCCTACACCTATCTTCATTACATTACATTTGGTTGGGTTAAACTAACAACCATTTGTTCGACCATTCCTTCAGCTTGTCTAGGTCTTCTTGAAGCCTCAAACAGTCCTCTTCTGTTTTAATCCTTCTCATAATTTTAGCATCGTCCGCAAACATTGAGAGAAATGAATCGATACCCTCCGGGAGATCATTTACATATATCAGAAACAAGATAGGACCGAGTACAGAGCCCTGTGGGACTCCACTGGTGACTTCACGCCAATCGGAGGTCTCACCCCTCACCGTAACTCTCTGCTTCCTATTGCTTAGATACTCCCTTATCCACTGGAGCACCTTACCAGCTACACCTGCCTGTCTCTCCAGCTTATGTACCAGCCTCTTATGCGGTACTGTGTCAAAGGCTTTCCGACAATCCAAGAAAATGCAGTCCGCCCAGCCCTCCCTCTCTTGCTTAATCTGTGTCACCTGATCGTAGAATTCTATCAAGCCTGTAAGGCAAGATTTACCCTCCCTGAATCCATGTTGGCGATTTGTCACGAAGTCCCTTCTCTCCAGATGTGTTACCAGGTTTTTTCTCACGATCTTCTCCATCACCTTGCATGGTATACAAGTCAAGGACACTGGCCTGTAGTTCAGTGCCTCTTGTCTGTCGCCCTTTTTGTATATTGGGACCACATTCGCCGTCTTCCATATTTCTGGTAGGTCTCCCGTCTAGTGATTTACTATACACTATGGAGAGTGGCAAGCAAAGTGCCTCTGCACACTCTTTCAGTACCCATGGTGAGATCCCATCTGGACCAACCGCCTTTCTAACATCCAGATCCAGCAGGTGTCTCTTGACCTCCTCTCTCGTAATTTCGAACTCCTCCAAGGCCGCCTGGTTTACCTCCCTTTCTCCTAGCACAGTGACCTCACCCTGTTCTATTGTGAAGACCTCCTGGAACCTCTTGTTGAGTTCCTCACACACCTCTCTGTCATTCTCTGTATACCTGTCCTCGCCTGTTCTAAGTTTCAATACCTGTTCTTTCACTGTTGTTTTCCTTCTGATGTGACTGTGGAGTAGCTTTGGTTCGGTCTTGGCTTTGTTTGCTATATCATTTTCAAAAATTTTCTCTGCTTCTCTTCTCACCCTGACGTACTCATTCCTGGTTCTCTGGTATCTCTCCCTGCTTTCTGGTGTTCTGTTATTACTTATTATTCTGGTGTTTTGTTATTATGTGTAGTCACCATCAGGGGTATAAATACCCATGACCTCGATCAATTCGTCAGTTTCTATCAGGTGCTCAGGGAATCAACACGATGCTTGCCTCCATCCACTTCGTGTACAGGTTGCAATAACATGCAAATACTTCAGTGTCACTTATTTTTGTGTTAACGTAATTTTGTACATACACAGTATTTGTTGTTGTTATTGCTATTGTAAGCGAGCCATGTTTGTCAAATTCAGGGGTTGTGTGTATTTTGCATGTGTTATTTGATAATTTTGAGATTAAATTTTAAATTTTTCATTTGCAAAGGCCAATGCTGTTTTTTTAATGCGAAGTGTGTCTTATTCCATTTACCCGGTATAGCCGCAGTACCAGTATCATCACAGTATTCCACAATAAGCATCCATTTAAACGGGCTTCCCCGAAAAATCATCTTGATGCCCCTTGTGAAAGTCCCATTGGACCTATCAATAGTCACATCTGATAATATTATCAGATGCAATTTAGGGTTACTGACAATGTTTAAATTCAGGAAGGAATTCCCAGACAGACATGCCACAACCGTGGGTTGCCAGACACTTCCTATGAGCTATGCCGGAAACTGGTTTACATCCAAGTATACACATTACATTGTAGATGCACAGTACACTCGCTCATTTATCGTATTGGCTTATGCCTTTCCATTGGAGACTTTCAGCGCCGTGGAGAGGGGGACCTGCTGCCTGGGTAACAGCTTCTCCCCCGAATCAACCTACCCTGGCTTTGCGCCCTGGTGAGGCCACTCCAGACCGACAACCAGAGCGCAACTCCATAGTCTCCCGAGACTGATGAATGGATGCCTACTACTATTAGTTTTAACACGACACTACACTAAAATAGTAAGTAAAGCAACAAAACATGACACCCATCAAAGTTGAACATACGAAGTATCGGCACTCACATATAGCCTCAATCTCCTTTCTCCAACACCCAGCTTCCTTCTATTGCGCACAAAACTAGACATTGTTCCCCCCTCTCCTTATGTTTTCATGTTCATACATGAAAACCTAAGGAAAATCTATTATTTGCAAATAGGTGGTGACAATCTTTATATCCCACAGGTCGAGTGTTTTATATTTTTTTTTTAAGTCATCGAGTCATCACGAGCACAGAAAACTTGATAAAGATGCAATTATCCAAGCACATTTAGTTATGCACAGAAGCAGATTTTTTCCATGGTATGTGCATGCATTCAAGAGCACTCTTACCTAGTGGGTAAAATATTGCTCTAGTAATGTTTAATTTATGATCAACTGATTCACCAGTGCATCAATAGCCATTAAACAGATTTGTCAGGGAGGTATACAGCACAGCATGTAAGACTAACAATTTACTCTGTATATTACACAGGAATTGTTTAAATTGTAGAACTGTACTGTATTCTAATCTTATAAACTACTTATAATTACTATTTATACAATAAATTAGTATGTAGGTTTACACTAACAAGTTATTAATTATGATCATGCTCCCAAAGAAAATGGGATTTTTCATATCTTTGGCCTATCCAAGCATCTGAACAGTCTTATCTAAGGGCATAATCTCACGTCCTCAGTAATCAAGAGAACGTGTCATGTGCTTAAAGGCTTTCTGTATAATTAGGACCTGGATTTATCAATGAGTTATGCAACTACTTGCATACCTTTAACATCTTATCTTAATCTTTGGCAGCTGTTTAATAAATGTAAACAGTTTACCAGCACCAAAACTTCCCCAATCAAATATTATTGTTATGAACAGCCTCCTAGTGTTTCGGAGCTCAAACCATTTCCTGTATGTACACAAAACCACCAAATGATTGAGAAAAAGATGTACAGGTTAATGTGTACTTCATAACTGCTTGATGAATCCTGGTCTTGGGCCTGCAACTATAAAAAGATCCCTGATCACAGTTCTCCCTTCCAATTACTGGCTTCATCTTATGAGGATAAAATTTAAATTTTCCAGGGAACTTCCAGGGTCATAGAATGTGAGAATACTTTGTTACGATGACAACTCTTAACATAGCTCCAATCAAGTTCAAGATTTTTGTAGATAGATACAATAGTAGGGAAGTGGCAATTGCCCTTGAAATATCAAGCCTATTTAAAAATGAATTTATATGCTTCAATGTACTTTTGAAGTTTAAGTGAATACTGCACATATAAAATTTGGTGAAAAAATCTTGCTTTTGTCAAGTCTCATTTAGATTAATGCAGTTCAGTTTCGGCCACTGTGCCGCAGAATGCGGTTAATCCCAGGAAATAGAAATCACCTTTCGGAAACGATCAAGAAAGCTTCATAGGATTTTCTTGAATGGAAAAGAATCGAGAGGTACCAGGATTGAAAAAGAAACACAGTATGTGAAAGTATAACAATTGGGATATTAATGTTAAAATGCATTAGGAAAAATAAAACACTGAACAATGGACACAAATTAAACTTGGTCAGGAAAGCACTTAATACTGGTTTGAAAGTAGGGTTTTCACATAGAAAATAAAATAAGAGTCCGAGCATCGGACTGTGCTGGCGTCCCGATAAAAAAATATTTGTATAAAATTCATTTATTATCCAATCGACTTCGGGATATTTTCAAAATTTGCGCCTTTAGTGCGCGCACAATTTGATACCACAATAAAAGATGCAACACGAAAATTAATATCGGAACACGGGAAAGATAAATGTGACGAGCGCCCAAAATTAAAATATTTGTTAAAATTCCAGTTATTGTTCTATTATTATGGGAATAGTTTTAAAATGCTCGCCTTTATATTGCGAACAATTTGATACTAAAATGAAAGATGTAACACGAAAATTGACATTATCAAACTGAACGAGTACACACATTAGGCTGCAGTGTGTAAATTGGTGCTCTTTCACGGTTAACTTTAGGCTTTGCTGTGGGGAGTCACGCCGGGCTTTTGGACATTATATGCATATACACCTGCAGGGAACTTAACACTATCGGCAACTTTGGACTGAACTCTCTTCCATTATTTTTCTCCAGAGTCCTAACTTTGGACCGAACTTGCATCCACTACAAAAATATTTGTATAAAATTCATTTTTTATCCAATCAACCTAGGGATAGTATCAAAATAAGCGTCTTTACAATGTGCACAATTTGATACCAAAATGAACGATGTAACATGAAACTTGATGTCCGAACACTTGTATGATTATAAATAGGTTTTTGGTCAAAATTTTAAAATATTTGTTAAAATTCTATTTATTGTGCTATTATGTTGGGACTAGTTTTAAAATGCGCACTTTTACGTCGCGAACAATTTGATACCAAAATGAAAGATGTAACAAAAATTTATGTCAGAACACTGGAAAGATATATATAATTTTGTGACGAGCTTCCAGAATTAAAATATTTGTTAAAATTCCAGTTATTGCTTTATTATTATGGGACTAGTTTTAAAATACGTGCCTTTTTATTGCAAACAATTTGATACCAAAATAAAAGACGTTACACGAAAATTGATGTTATCAAACTGAATGAGTATACACATTAGGTTGCAGTGTACAAATTGGTGCTCGTTCACAGGTAACTTTAGGCTTTTCTGTGGGGAAGCACTCCAAACTTTTGTACATTATATTCATACACATCTGTAGGGAATTTAATTGCGAACACAATGATACCAAAACCAGTGACGTAGCACGAGAATTAAGGAGAGAAAACTGAAATGAGTACACATTTCGGCAGCGTTGCTCACTCGCCCGCACGCCAGGGGCGTGACCTTTAAGTTTGCGCCGCACATCCACGCAGCGCGAAAGTGTTAAACTTGGGACTGATGAGCTGTGACGTGCAAGTTTAGTGTAAACAAGAGTTGCCTCACATGGTCACGAGATCTGCAGTTTCCCAGTGTTCTTTGATAAAATACAATATTTGATACGAAACCAACATGCACATATATACAAAATTATAACTTACTTATATCTAGTCTGCATGCTCAAGACATCCCTCTGGGCAATGACACCCTGAACTGAAGCCTGAAAAAATAAAAAAAAAAAACAATTAACAAAGTATCTAATATACCAGAAGAAATAAAATTAAAAATATTATACAGGTATGCTGTACTGTATGGGGGTCACAATTAACTAGATGAACTTCAACTGAATTATACGACACTCAAATTACCAGTACCGTATTATAATTGTTAGTGACATGCCTTCAAATAGTTTTACCCTCATAAAATTTCAACCTTTCCTTAAAGGATGTTGCTAGACTAGACTTAGGCTGCAGTAGGCACATACCACAACACTGCTGGCCAGGAACTGCCTATAAAAACGTGTCCAATTCATTCTTTAACATCAGCTTTTGATCCAGACATATTTCTTGAGCTGGGAGAGTATTAATAGCTGTGGACTTTTGATGTTCTTGAGTGTTCTCTGAGCCTATGGCAATCCTGCTCTTCACTAGGTCCATTCTTCATGTTCAACTATACCTTTAACTCCTGTTGGTTGATATTTTGTTGTGCACATTTGGAACCTGGCCTTCCAGTATCCTTCATGTATATCACACAAAACACCTTTTTGCCTTTCAATGGTGTGATAAAAAATTTAGGTGTTCTACCGTGTTAATGCATGCCACACATTCTCTCTTTCTTCTGCTTCAGAAATCTTTGAAGGAAGGAGGGTGGGGGGGGGGGGGGGGTTAAGAGCACTAAGCAGTATTCAAGACTGGAAAGCAAAAATAATTTGCTTTGCAAGAGCATCATGGGGGAATCTCTGGATTTGAAGGTTCTCCTTTATAAACCACCCTATTACTTTCCTGGCTGATGCCGTTTGTTTGATGCTCAAAAGACATGGTCACTAGTAAGATATAAGTTTAATTGGCTAGGCCTGTTGGGAGAAGAATGTTAGTGATACTAGAGCAGTATGATAATTACCCAGGATTCTGTAGAAGCATTTGTTACACTGGAAGATCAAAATTCAAGGTGTGATATGGTGATCAAGGTTCTATGATTCTTCATAGTAATATATAGAAAGAACAAATGAATCTCAAGTCATGTATTCAAACTGGCTGTAAAGACTTTCATTTTATGATAATCCAAACCCTTTAATAATTCCATTGTAACTCAACAGCTTCAAGCTCAAGAAGCCAAAATGTAAAAATCCAATAATTCTACTGTATTTGCCTTGCTATGTGCATTGTTAAGTTACTGCCTAGTTCCTGATCACTGCCAGTCCCAAGTCTTTTGTATCTATTTGGCTCATAATTTATCCGACTCGCAGTGCCATTTATTTCCCCAAGTTCAGGCCAAGACAGTTTGCCAACAGATTAAAATGTAACTAACCTTACCTAACCAAACCCAAGCTAACAATCTAACTATGGTATATATATTTATATGCTATTACAATGGGAGAAAATATTTAGGAAAATGACCACTCAATGGTTTTTTTTTGTATCAGATTTGTGTAGTTACCTGCTACCTTTGATACCCACTAGCTTGCTCTTTTGAACATACCGTATAGTGAAACCTTAGTCCCATCTTTATCTTTAGTTCCAATACTCAAAATTATATGAATAGCGGCTATACATGTCAACCGTACAAGCAATACCAAAGGATTTAATACACTGCATGCAGGTTGATTACACAACTATTTCAATAAACCACAATAGCCTATCCTAAAGTTAAAAAAAAAAAATCTAGATTAATGTTACTTTCCATGAAAATAATGTACAAATTTGAAGCCCTCAACTATCCCACAATAACGTGGCCAATAGCTGGACGTAAACCTGGAGCATACCTGTGGAGGGTTTCACGAGTTCTACTCCCAGAGCCCGGCCTACAAATATTAGGCACAACGAGCAGTTTTTTTTTTTTTTTTTTTTTAAGTTATCATGAGAAAGTGTAAAGCCGTTATGACTACATAGCACTGGGAAGGGGTTGGGATATGGATTTGGGATGGGACGGGAGGAAGGCATGGTGCCCAACCACTTGGACAGTCGGGGATTGAACGTCTCAAAACGAGACCGTTGCTCTACCATCCAGTCAAAGTGGCAGAGTACAACATGGGTATAATTGAGGATACGCCATCCTGATAATGGCCATGAGATATGATATGACGATACTCTCTACTTTGGACAAGTTACGTCATAATAGAATGACTTTCTTAATATTGTACTTTAGATCCTACTTAACCTTACCCAACCTAACCTTGGCAAAACCAACTTGACATCAATACATATTGCTTCGACATCTTTAAAACATGCTCACGTCGAATAGTCTCATATATAATTTGACCAAATCCCCACCTAGTTTACTGCCAGGTGAACAGAGGCATCAGGTGACTGACAATGCCCCCCCAAGCATCAGTGTGGGTCATGGAGCAGAGACAAGGCTAGACCAAGGCCACCCACGCTCCCTTTAACCACCCTAGCTACCACCACCAACTACACTTAAAGAGCTTTGATAACAGCGCCTCGTTACAGGCCTCTGGCCAGCGTGGAGCAGACGGCCGGGCTCGCCATAGCCCGTGCTTCTATAAATAATAAATAAATGTTTATTTAGGTAAGGTACATACATACAAGAGATTTTACAAGGATTGATCGATTTATAGATAGAACTAGTACATACAATGCCTAAAGCCACTATTACGCAAAGCGTTTCGGGCATGAATTTCTGTGCCAGGTAAGTCCACTACGGGCTCACCTTAGCCCGTGCTACTTGGAACTTGTTCCGAGTAGCTGAATCTATAACATGGAACAGACGAGTGTAGGGGCGCCGCCCCCGAGGCCAACCATCACCAATACTACGCAAATTCCGTTCATCCAGTCACGCCTCGGGGAGGAAATTTTACCAATCTCCTCCACGACCCCAAGACGATACACAACTCGTCCTTCATATCTTAACCTCACGAATCTAATAAACCTGAGCTAGGAGGTAGCACGCGTCTCCCCCATACACAAGCTCATTAGTCATCAAGGCTCAACCTTGGCCCGTGAGGAGCATCATCGTCTGCTGCCGGCGCCATCACATCGTCTGCTGCACCTCCCTGTGTTACCACGCCATTTGACCCTCAAACCCGCCCCCTGGAGCACTCACCTGCTGCACCAGTTGGCCGGCAGTCTTCCTGGCGCCGAGGGCGGCCAGGTTGGTGGCCATGAGCCTGGCTTTGGAGATCATGGCGAGGGAAGAGGAGAGGAGAGAAGGTGGCGGCGAGGACGACCCACGTGTGAGGCTGATGTAACCTCTGGCCCGCACCACCTCGCCTCTCTCATGGTTCTTATTTACACCTCTATACAACTCTCACTCTACTCCTCTATAATATACCTATCACATCCTTTATATATATTTATAACATAAAATTATGTGTAAACCCCTTGAAGGACTTGTAATAGACGAAGTTAGACATTTGTTAAGAGTGGACTATTACATCAGCCCATTTCAAAATCAAGAGCGGAAGTTTTCTATTTTGATTTTAGTCATTTAATGTTTATATGATTGAAAGAAGATGTACACGTAAAACCACTTTAATCCGGCTGAAACGTTGAAATATGTAATAAAAACAGAAATTTTTATATGCACCAGTGGAAGCAGAGTACAGAATTCCTAATATAGATGTTTATTTAAATTTATTTATTTATATACAAGAAGGTACATTGGGCTTGTGAGAATACATAGCATAGTATTTACAATCTTGTAAAGTCACTAGTACGCGCAGCGTTTCGGGCAGGTCCTTAATCTAACAGATAATTTTAAGTAGGTAAATTCTAGCAGAATTAATAAAATGATAACAGATACATTGCAAGAAAAAAATGAGATGAGAGAGATTAGTAAGTATATTAAAGCTCTGATTGATTACATTGACAGCTTGATTGGTAATTTGAACAAATTTAATAGACAACATACAGCAGATTGACAGCACATATAAGAAGACAGCAATGATCACAATGGTAAAGATGTTCGGATTGGGTACATAAAGATTGGGAGATTTGGTAGCAATAGATACAGTGCAATTTTAAAGCAACAAGGTAAAAACTATGAAGATGAAATTAGATACTTTTTAGTTTTGTTTTTGAATGACGCAAAAGTTGGACAGCTTTTCAATTCATTAGGGAGTGAGTTCCATAGACTGGGTCCCTTTATTTGCAGAGTGTTTACACAGATTAAGTTTGACTCTGGGGATATCAAAGAGATATTTATTTCTGGTGTGGTGATAATGGGTCCTTTTGCATCTGTCCAGGGAGAGTTTCAGAGCAGGATTTGCATTTAAGAACAGGGTTTTGTAAATGTAATTGACACAAGAGAATTTGTGGAGTGAGATTATGTTTAGCATGTTTAGGGAGTTAAACAAGGGGGCTGAGTGTTGTCTGAAAGCAGAATTTGTTATTATTCTGATAGCAGATTTGTGCTGGGTGATGATGGACTTGAGGTGGTTTGCAGTGGTTGAATCCAATGCACAGATACCATAATTAAGATAGGGATAGATTAGTGCATAATATAGAGAGATGAGAGCAGAGTTAGGTACATAATATCTGATTTTGGAGAGTATCCCAACTGTTTTAGATTCTTAGTTATGTGTTCTATGTGGGTGCTGAAGTTGAGTCTCTTGTCTAGGAATAGGCCAAGAAACTTTCCATCATTTTTATTGCTAATGTTTACATTATCTATCTGAAGCTGAATTGCATTTGTAGATTTGCTTCCAAATAAGATGTAGTAGGTCTTTGCTATGTTGAGGAGTGTTAGTTTGTTGGTTGACATCCATAAGTGGACTTTTTTTAGTTCATTATTAACAACATTATTTAGTGTATGTGGGTTGGGGTTAGAGTAGATGAGGGTAGTATCATCAGCAAACAAAATAGGTTTCAGAATGTTAGAGACATTAGGCAGATCATTGATGTATATAAGAAATAAGAGAGGTCCCAAGATGCTGCCCTGTGGCACTCCAACGGTTATTGGTAGAGTGGGAGAGGTTATATTATTGATGGCTACACATCGGTGTCTAGCACTAAGATAGGATTGGATATAGTCCAGTGCATGGCCTCGGATTCCATAATGATGGAGTTCACGTAAGAGGTAATTGTGATTAACAGTATCAAAGGCCTTTCTCAAGTCAATGAAGAGTCCAATCGGAAACTCATTTTTGTCAAGGGCTGAGTAAATTATATCAAGGAGATAAATAATTGATGTAACTGAAGACTAAGACAGGAGAAGAACTAGAGACTAATACAGATGTAACTGAAGACTAAGACAGGAGAAGAACTAGAGACTAATACAGATGTAACTGAAGACTAATAGTGGCTTTAGGCATTGTATGTACTAGCTCTATCTATATATCAATCCATTAATGTAACATCACTTGTATGTATATACCTTACCTGAATAAACATCTGAATCTGAATCTGAAGACTAAGACAGGAGAAGAACTAGAGACTAATACAGATGTAACTGAAGACTAAGACAGGAGAAGAACTAGAGACTAATACAGATGTAACTGAAGACTAAGACAGGAGAAGAACTAGAGACTAATACAGATGTAACTGAATTTAGCCATATTGATATTTAGTCAACTACTTAACAAATCAACTAATACTAATACTGCCAGCCTGATAACCCACAGTTAATAATTAATAATTCATTGTGTCAGGACAGGCATCCACATTATATACAGTATATAAATATATAATAAATATATATAATATATATATATTCATGTTATTTTATTATTATTAACAAGCTTAGGTATACACAGCAATGTGCTGTTACCCTATTTCATTTGAAAGATTACACAGTATAAATACAAAAAAAAAATTGCTACAGTATAAGTTCATCTAATATTCCCATTTCACAGGATGGTTAGTCATACATGGAATCAGGGGAGAAAATACCTGCCTCAAAATATCTGCCCCAAAAAAAATCAACTCTGACTAAACAACTTCACAATTTTCACAAGAACTAAGCACTTATAGATGTTATATGTTATATGATATATGTTAGGCATATATCGAGGCTCCATAAAGAGTATTCCTTCACCCATATAACCATCTATGCTTGTCAACAAACCATCTATGTTTGTCAACAAACCATCTATGCTTGTCAACAAACCATCTATGTCAACAAACCATCTATGCTTGTCAACAAAACATCTATACTTGTCAACAAACCATCTATACTTGTCAACAAACCATCTATGCTTGTCAACAAAACATCTATGCTTGTCAACAAACCATCTATACTTGTCAACAAACCATCTATGCTTGTCAACAAACCAGCTATGCTTGTCAACAAGCCATCTATGCTTGTCAACAAACCATCTATACTTGTCAACAAACCATCTATGCTTGTCAACAAACCAGCTATGCTTGTCAACAAACCAGCTATGCTTGTCAACAAACCATCTATACTTGTCAACAAACCATCTATGTTTGTCAACAAACCATCTATGCTTGTCAACAAATCATCTATGCTTGTCGACAAACCATCTATACTTGTCAACAAACCATCTATGCTTGTCAACAAATCATCTATGCTTGTCAACAAACCATCTATACTTGTCAACAAACCATCTATGTTTGTCAACAAAACATCTATACTTGTCAACAAACCATCTATACTTGTCAACCAACCATCTATGTTTGTCAACAAAACATCTATACTTGTCAACAAACCATCTATGCTTGTCAACAAACCATCTATGTTTGTCAACAAACCAGCTATGTTTGTCAACAAACCAGCTATGCTTGTCAACAAAACATCTATACTTGTCAACAAACCAGCTATGCTTGTCAACAAACCATCTATGTTTGTCAACAAACCAGCTATGCTTGTCAACAAACCAGCTATGCTTGTCAACAAAACATCTATGCTTGTCAACAAACCAGCTATGCTTGTCAACAAACCAGCTATGCTTGTCAACAAACCATCTATACTTGTCAACAAACCATCTATACTTGTCAACAAACCAGCTATGCTTGTCAACAAACCAGCTATGCTTGTCAACAAACCAGCTATGCTTGTCAACAAACCATCTATACTTGTCAACAAACCATCTATACTTGTCAACAAACCATCTATGCTTGTCAACAAACCGTCTTTGCAACAGCGGCTACTTAATAATTTCAAACAATAGTTTAATTTTTTCATCCATCTGCTGCACCAGTATTTTTATCACTCATTCTTTAGGTACATTTTCTAACAATCAAGTTCATATTTTGAATTGTTGTTGACAAGTGAATGCCTGAGGGGGAAACGAGCTCATGGCGTTTGCTGGATGGAAGATTCTCTTCAAACAAAAGGATATCGTTCCTTTATTAGTTATTCCTTAAAGTGTACGTGTGAACATGAGGCTACACGTCAGAGTGCTAGGATGAACTCCCAAGATATGTCTTGAACATTATTACTTCCATTCACATTTCAGCTTGCGAAGCTTAGTATTTCCCAGGTTCTATATGGTTAAGCTGAGACATTGACTGTTACATTGAAGTTAGGGTTATAGCCCGCTCCTGTGCCAGGTAAGTTCACTACTGGCTCACCATAGCCCGTGCTACTTGGAACTTTTTGTTCCCAGTAGCTGAATCTAAAACAACAACAAGCATGTAAGGTTTTACGGGCTATTCATGCCCGTGCCACCTCTTGGGTGGCTTAATCTTCACCAATCAATCAATTGACTAAATATACGTATGGGTATAAAGTATATATGGAAGCTGATCAGAATTACATTTCACCTTTGTGAATGTACATTAATGACACTATGTAAAAGACACATCAAACACTTTATGTAGGGCATACGTAGATCTGTGTATCTATGTATTTACGCATGTAGGTTAGCTTAGCATTTTAAAAGCACCGAATCACCTTCTGTGGTTGAGTGTTCAATAAACCCTTGAACTATTTTTTTAACACTTCTCTAACCCTGTCCATGGAGGACAGAAGAAAATGTATATATGCTGGTTAGCATTGTAAATGTGTGGCCACGTCTGTGGTAGAAAAAAAAATCCTGACCATCCAAGTGGTTGGGCACCATTCCTTCTCCACGTCCCACCCCAAATCCGTACCCTGATCCCTTCCCAGTGCTAAATAATCGCAATAGCCTGATAATTCCCCTTCCCTTCGACCAGGTTATCATAGACATTATCGAAGGTGAATATATATATTTAAAGACACAGGTGAGGAAGAGTGAAGGCGAATGTGGGGACATGATCCTCCGGTGTGCCCATAGCTTTCCTGGAACTGTCATAATCACGTATTTCCTGACAGCTGGAGACAGACCAGGATCCAGCGTCCCTGCCCGTGCATTTCCTGTACCCGGTCAGTGTGCAACAGGTAATTAACCATGTCAGTTGCTGTGTGTCAACCTCTCCAGACGGATATTCCAGTCTTCACGGTGACACAATGCCCGCGTTCATGCCCCCTCCTCCTAGATTTGTTGAAATGCGATACAAAAGGCTTTGTTGAACCGTCACGCAGCTGGCTTTATAGATGGGGGGTGTAGCTGGCTTGGCTGAAGAGTGAGGCAGCTGAGTTTGTTGAAGAATGACGCAGTTGGGTTTGTTGAATATTGACGCAGCTGGGTTTGTTGAATATTGACGCAGCTGGGTTTGTTGAAGAATGACGCAGTTGGGTTTGTTGAATACTGACGCAGTTGGGTTTGTTGAAGAATGACGCAGTTGGGTTTGTTGAAGAGTGACGCAGCTGGGTTTGTTGACGTATGATACAAGAGTACGCCCATTTTCCCTCGTCAGACACCTGGAAGATGTCATCCACAGACTTCCACAACACATCAGGGTTAAGTTCCACGTGTACATCGACTAGTTGCCAAGGTACGCCTTCAGGGATGCCCCAAGAGGAGGACAAAGTGCATCCTATTATACGCTGCTTAGCGTCATACCAATACTCATCCCCGGGGTACGGTGGCGGGCATCAGCATCCGGGGATGATCTCATGCTAGGTGCCCGTGAACCATGTATAATCAGCAAATTCAATCGGAGAGTTAAGGGTAAATAGTCATGGCAAGTCTGGAGTCAACAGTGCTGAGTGTCTGCCAGCTTGTACGTGGGTGGGGTTATCTGGGTCAAGATTGATCAAGCATTTACGCAACCTGTTACGAAACCTGTGCATCTTTCCTCAATCATGGCGGCTCCAAAGCACTACGAGGTTGTTTATTACAGTAATATCCTCGGGTTGTGAAGTTTCGAAGCTCGTAAACTGTTTAATAGATGTATACAACACCGCTATGATTGCAGGCGATGAGTCACAATAACGTGGCTAAAGTATGTTGACCAGACCACACACTAGAAGGTGAAGGGACGACGACGTTTCGGTCCGTCCTGGACCATTCTCAAGTCATTCTCACAATTGACTTGAGAATGGTCCAGGACGGACCGAAACGTCGTCGTCCCTTCACCTTCTAGTGTGTGGTCTGGTCAACCGCTATGATTGAAGAAAATAGAGTTAATGATTGTTGTCTTGCAAGTGTTGGTTGGTTTTGTTGCCAAGGGAACGGTTATCAGACGATCAGTGTCTCTCTGATATGACGCCAGGCTCAAGCACCCTCATCCACCTTCCCCGCCTGTAATTACCTAAGTGTAGTTACAGGATGAGAGCTACGCTCGTGGTGTCCCGTCTTCCCAGCACTCTTTGTCATATAACGCTTTGAAACTACTGACGGTCTGTGTATTAGCGAGTAAGTTATCGACTATCTTCTTGAGGTTATCGTGAGATGATTTCGGGGCTTATAGTGTCCCCGCGGCCCGGTCCTTGACCAGGCCTCCACCCCCAGGAAGCAGCCCGTGACAGCTGACTAACTCCCAGGTACCTATTTACTGCTAGGTAACAGGGGCATCAGGGTGAAAGAAACTCTGCCCATTGATTCTCGTCGGCGCCCGGGATCAAACCCGGGACCACAGGGTCACGCGTACAGTGCTCTGTCCACTCAGCCACCAGCTCCCTTAAACTTATGATAATTGTCACTCCTGTGTTTCCATGAAGTCACTCCAGTTATTCCTACCGGTATTCCCCGTGTCTTCAACACCTATGCATGAAATCGATAAATTGTGACGAGGGCCTTAAAGTCCTTTTCCCCTATGAACAAATCGACAAGGTCCGTGACGAGGATTCGAACCTACGTCCGAGAGCATCCCAGACGCTGCCTTAATCGACTGAGGCTACGACAAACCTTTACCTTTTCCCCTAATTAGAATTTTAAGGAATTGTCGCTACCAAAGTGAATCTTGACCAGATGTCCACCTGCTTGGGGCAGGCCGACGACCGGGCCGCGGGGACGCTAAGCCCCGGAAGCACCTCAAGGCCATACGCAGGAGGCGGGTCCAGGTCTCGTGTCCATTGTTTTGTTAGTTGCTGGCTCTTGATAGCTTTTAGCGAGCCTTCTGGAAATTGGTGACATTACTTGCAGTTGCAATCAGGCAAAAAAGTAATGCCCCATAATGTCGCTGTATGGAACTGGTGGTTAATGAAGACAAAACGAAGTTTGAATGTAGAAGTCAGGAGCCTATTAGGAATAAACGGGGGGGGGGGGGATATAAATATTTAGAGACAAATATTGGATATGCACAAGAGAGTTGAACAGTCTGTTGGATCAATGTGGGAAGATTACAACCCAGGCATGTTGTGGCTCAGTAGCGGGAGTGTCTGTGCTACACGTGAGGCACTCATCAGTACTGTGCAAATATACACAGTACTGGTCATACACATAAATATACACCAGTACTGCGCTACACATGAGACACCAGTACTGTGCCGCACATGAGACACCAGTACTGTGCCGCACATGAGACACCAGTACTGTGCCGCACATGAGACACCAGTACTGTGCCGCACATGAGACACCAGTACTGTGCCGCACATGAGACACCAGTACTGTGCCGCACATGAGACATCAGTACTGTGCCGCACATGAGACACCAGTACTGTGCCGCACATGAGACACCAGTACTGTGCCGCACATGAGACACCAGTACTGTGCCGCACATGAGACACCAGTACTGTGCCGCACATGAGACACCAGTACTGTGCCGCACATGAGACACCAGTACTGTGCCGCACATGAGACACCAGTACTGTGCCGCACATGAGACACCAGTACTGTGCCGCACATGAGACACCAGTACTGTGCTACACATGAGACACCAGTACTGTGCCGCACATGAGACACCAGTACTGTGCCGCACATGAGACACCAGTACTGTGCCGCACATGAGACACCAGTACTGTGCCGCACATGAGACACCAGTACTGTACCGCACATGAGACACCAGTACTGTGCCGCACATGAGACACCAGTACTGTGCCGCACATGAGACACCAGTACTGTGCCGCACATGAGACACCAGTACTGTGCCGCACATGAGACACCAGTACTGTGCCGCACATGAGACACCAGTACTGTGACGCACATGAGACACCAGTACTGTGAGACCTCTTATCGACTATGCCACACACCCGTCATTGCTGGTCCTGGTGAAGGTAGACTGAACAAGCTGGAGATACGAAGCGATATCATGTGAATAACTTCCGGTTGGCAAATAAATGCAGTCATTTAGGATGGCAATGATATGATATCATTAACGTAAAGGACGACGTATCGCGGATACAGTTTGAGATAACTGTAGCTCCTGCGCTTAGACTAGGCGCTATCTTGAGATGATTTCGGGGCTTAGCGTCCCCGCGGCCCGGTCCTCAACTAGGCTTCCTTTTTGTAGCTGCTGACTAACTCCGGTACCTATTTACTGCTAGGTAACAGGGGCATCAGGGTGAAAGAAACTTTTTGCCCATTTGTCTCCGCCTCCACCGGGGATTGAACCCGGAACCTCAGGACTACGAATCCGAAGCGCTGTCCACTCAGCTGTCGGGCTCCCTTAGCTAATGTTATTGGACATAGCTTAACTGACAGTCTTTTCAACGCAGGCTGAACTTCAAGCTATGTTAGCTGGCTCCGAGTGGTAAAGATGCCCGTTTTCTACTGATAGTAGAAGAGTATGTGTACTTACCTAATTGTGTTTGCGGGGGTTGAGCTCTGGCTCTTTGGTCCCGCTTCTCAGCGCTCAATCAACTAATGTACAGGTCCCTGAGCCTACTGGGCTCTATCATATCTACACTTCAAGCTGTGTGTGGAGTCAACCTCCACATCACTTCCTAATGCATTCCATTTGTCTACTACTCAGACACTGAAAAAAATTCCTTCTAACGTCTTTATGGCTCATTTGGCCACTCAATTTCCACCTGTGTGTGTGTGTGTGTGTGTGTGTCAGTCCCCGCCGTGTGCTGGGGACAGTAGGGACCATGCTTGTCGCAGCCCGCCAACATACCGAGCACTGGGGCAGCCATATCTGTGTCGAGTCGTCAAAAGAGAAGAAAAGATTAAGAGACCGCAAGTGTAGACCCAAAGTGTAGTGGCTGTGCTAGGCAGCGGATCGAGGCATCCTGGAGTACTCCTACTACCAAGAGGAAAAGTCAAGCTCTCATGACATCATCTCAGAAGTCAACTGGTGCTGTGAGACAGTCTCCAGATGGAGAGTTGGCAAGCACTGCCTGTGCTGGGAAGAATGGCGCTACAATATGTTCTCACAAACGTTATCAATCAAGCCCGTTGTCGCCTGCATTCCCAACAAGGAACTGCCGTACGCCAGGATGGGTTGAAGACAACAGTGACTACAGGGGTATGAGGTCTACAGCACTTCATGCCACCATCTACTTGCCCCTGTTGTACCTGGTGCATCTTTTCTGTTTTTAATTTTATTGACGTTCGCGTATGTTCGTATCTGCCTTGAGGATCTGTTCGTATGTTCGTATCTGGCCTTGAGGATCTGTTCGTATGTTCGTATCTGGCCTTGAGGATCTGTTCGTATCTGGCCTTGAGGATCTGTTCGTATCTGGCCTTGAGGATCTGTTCGTATGTTCGTTTCTGGCCTTGAGGATCTGTTCGTATCTGGCCTTGAGGATCTGTTCGTATCTGGCCTTGAGGATCTGTTCGTATGTTCGTTTCTGGCCTTGAGGATGGATGTGGTTTCCACGACCTTGTCCTCCAGTGTCTTCCACCTGTTGACCACCCGTACATGGTACGAGTATTTCCTTACATTCCCAGCTGTCATCTATGCTCTCTTGTTCTTGTTTATTTACATTTAAAGAGACTGTTCTTGTCCACATTGTGTGTTAGCCTCTGCGTCTTGGCTGTAGTGATCATGTTCCCCTCTGTTTCTACTCCCGTAACCTGTCCTCTGTGGCGGAGACCTTGTCCCGTGTTACTTGGGCACCACCACAGCTGCCGGACCGGCTCCACTACAGCTGCTGGACCGGCTCCATGACAGCTGCTGGACCGTCACCACCATAGCTGCTGGACCGTCACCACCACAGCTGCTGGACCGCCACCACCACAGCTGCTGGACCTTCACCACTACAGCTGCTGGACCGTCACCACCACAGCTACAGAACCGTCACCACCACAGCTACAGAACCGTCACCACCACAGCTACAGAACCGTCACCACCACAGCTGCTGGACCGTTACCACCACAGCTGCTGGGCCGCCACCGCCACAGCTATGGTCAGTGTCAGCTGGAGACAAAAGGACAAAGGACAGGTATCCTGGGAGCAGATGTCGGCCACATTCACTGGGTTTCCCGCGGGGTGTTGTCATGACGCCGGCCACATGTGTAGAGATACCTTCGTTAAGGTGTCTACACCTCCATAGGCCTTCCCGAGTGCATATTATAACTCCCTAAAATACAATCACATTGAGAAGATACTGAAAGGTCCACTATGAGCCAACGTGTTTATAGTTCATTTAATTACAATTGGTGGGTAATTCGTGAGCTAAAGCCAAGGCCGGGAGTCGGACACCGCGGAGGCCAAGGTTGGCAAGAGGAGTCCTTTTCGTCTGAGGTGGCTGCTGTGGGCGCTGCTGTGGGCGCTGCTGTGGGCGCTGCTGTAGGCGCTGCTGTAGGCGCCGCGGGGGCAGCAAGAGTCCGGTTGGAGAGGGACCTAGAGATGAAAAAAATACAAATGTTTGACTGAAATTTTTAAAGAAAGAAAACGGACTAGCAGGAAGCCTTGAACAACCGACCTATGTCATGGACGTGCTTGTTCGGGATTCCTTACGTATTTACGCAACTACTTGCGAAACCTGTAGATCTTTTCTTAATCATGGCGGTTTTGTTTGCATATATTAAACAGTTTATGTGCTTGGAAACATGACAGCTCAAGGTTATTATTGTTCAGTCCATCCTCCTGTTTTAGTAGCACTTACAGTAATGACGAGGACCATAGTATATATACAGACGTACAACGAAATTAGAAAGTATAAATCGACACTATTGAGCTGAACAAACCGGAAAACTATTTTCTACTTATGTTGTATAGACAAACTAAACTAACCTAACCTTCCTAGGATTAATACACGATATATGATGCCTAATATAGTACATATGTGTGCTATACTAGGCCTAGGAATAGTATAGCACACATACTATACTAGAAGTTTGTAATCTTCATTTTTTCCGACTCTATAAAGTGAATAGTACAAAGTTCTAATTGCTTAGAACAACAATCTTTGTACTATGGTTCACACAGTTATAAAACCTACTATGTAAACAGGAGAATGGATTGCATTGTTGCAAACAGTTTGGTAATGCTTCGGGGCTTACAATCAGTCTAATATATGTCAGCAAAGATTTAATAATTTAAAAAAAGATGTGGAGGATTGTGGCTGTAATTCCAACTATTAAAAAAGGGGGAATTGATCACTAGGATCAAACGAATATTCAGTTAGCTTAACATTACTTGTGGGAAAATTATTTACGAAGAATAATGGGAGCTCCTATTTATATAACCACCCAGATTCATTCATATATATGTGTGTGTAACCTGCGTTTGAAACAACCCAGTCATCCAAAGTCTCAAGAAGATGAGAGGAAATGTCAACACTGGAGAAATGCCCGACAGACCACTGGAACATTATCTAACACAGTGCACAGTTACAAACCCATTAAGATTTCAACTTAGATTCAACAGAGCAGAAGAAGTTGTTAAACACATGAGACAAAATCTTACTGAAGCGACCATACGAGTCATAAATACTCATACTCAGCCCAAGTAAAACAAAAACAAGCAACAGAAACAAGCATTCCTCCAAGGAGTGCCGGACCAACCGGGCTGTGGTGGTTATGTGGGCCTGCGGGCCGCTCCAAGCAACAGCCTGGTGGACCAAACTCTCACAAGTCAAGCCTGGCCTCAGGCCGGGCTTGGGGAGTAGAAGAACTTCCAGAACCCCATCAATCAGGTATATGTGGGCCTGCGGGCCGCTCCAAGCAACAGCCTGGTGGACCAAACTCTCACAAGTCAAGTCTGGCCTCAGGCCGGGCTTGGGGAGTAGAAGAACTTCCAGAACCCCATCAATCAGGTATATGTGGGCCTGCGGGCCGCTCCAAGCAACAGCCTGGTGGACCAAACTCTCACAAGTCAAACCTGGCCTCAGGCCGGGCTTGGGGAGTAGAAGAACTTCCAGAACCCCATCAACCAGGTATATGTGGGCCTGCGGGCCGCTCCAAGCAACAGCCTAGTGGACCAAACTCTCACAAGTCAAGTCTGGCCTCAGGCCGGGCTTGGGGAGTAGAAGAACTTCCAGAACCCCATCAACCAGGTATCAACCAGGTAACACTTAGTGGGCCAGCCAGAGGCTTAGGGGCCGCGCAGGAATATCCCTGAAAAAAAAAATCCCAAGTCTATTAACCAGTATTTACTCATATTGAAGAAACCACGAAAGGCATTCGTACCCGTCTTGGGAAAAAACATGGCTTTACAAATGATGATCATTTTGACAATTTACTATCATTCTTTTCTAGCATTTTTGAAGCGGTAGAAAGCATCACAAATTTCGATTTTTATATAGATTGATGTAAGTTTTGAAACACTGCTTCACACAAGAGGTAGAGAAGGTAGAGGCGCAGGGCATCAGACATGACCTTCTTAACATGATGAGGACATGGTCACCACTCAGGTCACCACTCACGTCACCACTCAGGATGAGGACATGGTCACCACTCAGGTCACCACTCAGGCAGCAGAGAATCAACACACAACAAGTGCAAGTGGAGTAAGAAGAGCCAAATGGGGCTCTATCCTGGTCCTGTGCTGCCCATCCTACATACTAATGGCTTACATCATGAAATCTTACCCATTATAGGATTACAAACCTTCAATGGATTACCCAATATGTCCCCTTATACCCCACCCTCTTCCCCGTCCGTAAGACCGATGATATCACCATCGTCACTATCACTAATAGATCATCTATTAGGTACCAGCATGACTTCAAAAGATACCAATAATTTTGTTTCACTTTGCACGAGGAACAGTGACAAGAAAATCATTGTTATGGTTATATCTATTTACAGAAAACGATAAATCACAAATACAAAAATTAGCTATAACTAGTGAGATTTTTTTGCAGCTTGTGCAAAAAACAAAATATGGACTCGAGATAGAGATCTGATGGTTATAATTACATTGATAATTATAATCTAACCTTTTTTCAAGTTATAAAGAGTTTGAGTCCCAATGTCCCATTAATTGGTTCCATACCCCTAAGGAGTATGAATACCCCCCCCCTCGGTTAACAACACCTGATTTAGATAAAAACATTAACAACACCGTTAGTAAATTTGACATTGAAATAGGGAGGGGTACAACTCTCAAGCAGGGAGAAAAATATTCAGCTTATATTTCCTGGGATTATTCGAAAATTGTTGGTTTATATTTGAAAGCTGATTTTTTTCCTCAATATGTCTTCGTAGGGAAATTCTGTTACAGTGGGTGATGGCGCCAGAGAGTCATACTGTGTGGTGGCGCCGCCAGAGTCACACTAGGAAGGACTTGCCGGAACAACCGAGGACATCTTCAAGAGGAAACTAGATTTATTCCTCCAAGGAGTGCCGGACCAACCGGGCTGTGGTGGGTATGTGGGCCTGTGGGTCGCTCCAAGCAACAGCCTAGTGGACCAAACTCTCACAAGTCAAGCCTGGCCTCGGGCCGGGCTTGGGGAGTAGAAGAACTCCCAGAACCCCATCAACCAGGTATCAACCAGACGCACACTGTGTGGTGGCGCCAGAGTCACACTGGAGAGGACGCACACTGTGACGGCCCTCGGCGCCATCTACGATCCAGGTGTCCAACTATAACAGTTGACCCTCCTATTAATCGTAGTTTCCCATCTTCTAGTCGGCTGGGCTAGAAGGTAACGAGTAACCCCAGCAGGCGATGGTAGGGAGTGACGCCGGGAGAGTGGACGAGTACTTTGGTGACCCTGAATGTGCTAGCCAGTGGGGCTAGTTGAGCGTTGTGGTCTTAACTAGTACTAGCGAGTGCGCTACGGAGGGGAAGCGCTTGAAGGTTTCTCTGTGACTGCAGCTAGCGTAAGGGCTAGTGGTGCGTTGAGGACCTCGTCAGAGACAGTGTCCGTCATCTTTGAAGCTAGCTTCAGAGATGACGGACTAGTGACGGATGTCACTAGTAAGGGCTAGTGACGGATGTCACTAGTAAGGGCTAGTGACGGATGTCACTAGTAAGGGCTAGTGACGGATGTCACTAGTAAGGGCTAGTGACGGATGTCACTAGTAAGGGCTAGTGACGCCACTCTGGATGACCTCACATAGAGACTTGTATATATTAATGGTGAAGGGTAATAAGAACGGTTAATTTTAATTATTTTATTTACCTTAAACATTTCACTGTTTCCACCAGGGTTAGGGTCCTCTGAACGTCAGTAGCAGGTTACGAAGGACTTGTAACACACACTGGGTGGTGGCGTCACACTGGGTGGTGGCGGCGGCGGCGCCAGAGGGCGTCACACTGGGTGGTGGCGGCGGCGGCGCCAGAGGGCGTCACACTGGGTGGTGGCGTCACACTGGGTGGTGGCGTCACACTGGGTGGTGGCGGCGGCGGCGCCAGAGGGCGTCACACTGGGTGGTGGCGGCGGCGGCGTCAGAGGGCGTCACACACACTAAGGGTTGCACTAGAGTATAGAGGAGGGCCCCGCAGGTTAGGGAGGATGGTGTAATCATTACACAAGCGTCAGGTGTGTACTTAACTACCAGTAATACTCTCCAGCCCTCCTACACCTGCTCGTAATGTTGCAACCATACCTGATTGCCCAGTGGAGGTACCTCCCGTTCTCCCACCTGTTGGGGTGGCAGTGGAGGTACCTCCCGTTGTCCTACCTGTTGAGGTGGCAGGGGGCTTGTATTCTCCCAATAAAAGCCACATTACCCTCGGAACGCATAATGAAGGTAGCCCCCAAGAGTCTGCCCTCCGCCCTCCCTCCAAAACACACACACACACACACACACACATACACAATCCTCTTTCTAATTTACGTAAATGATATGTTTACAGGAGTGGAGTCATAAATGTCAATGTTTGCGGATGACGCAAAATTAATAAGAGTTGTGACAGACGAGGATTGTAGGATCCTCCAAGAGGACTTAAACAGGTTGCAGAGATGGTCAGGGAAATGGCTACTGGAGTTTAACACCAGTAAATGTAAAGTTATGGAAATGGGATCAGGTGATAGGAGACCAAAGGGACAGTACACAATGAAGGGGAACAGCCTACCTGTAACGATTCGAGAAAGAGACCTGGGAGTGGATGTGACACCTAATCTAACTCCTGAGGCACATATAAATAGGATAACGACAGCAGCGTACTCTACACTGGCGAAAATTAAAACTTCATTCAGAAACCTAAATGAGGAGGCTTTTAGGGCGCTTTACACTGCCTACGTGAGACCCGTCGTAGAGTATGCCGCGCCATCATGGAGCCCCCACCTGAAGAAACACATAAAGAAACTGGAGAAGGTTCAGAGGTTTGCGACGAGGCTTGTCCCAGAGTTACGAGGGATGGGATATGAAGAGCGTCTGCAGGAACTGAACCTTACGACACTAGAGAAAAGAAGGGAGAGAGAGGAGATATGATAGGGACATATAAAATACTCAGGGGAATTGACAAAGTGGAAATAGATGAAATGTTCACACGTAATAATAACAGAACGAGGGGACATGGGTGGAAACTGGAAACTCAGATGAGTCACAGAGATGTTAGGAAGTTTTCTTTTAGCGTGAGAGTAGTGGAAAAATGGAATGCACTTGGGGAACAGGTTGTGGAAGCAAATACTATTCATACTTTTAAAACTAGGTATGATAGGGAAATGGGACAGGAGTCATTGCTGTAAACAACCGATAGCTGGAAAGGCGGGATCGAGCATTGACTCGTGGATCCCGCAAGCACAAATAGGTGAGTACACACACACACACACACACACACACACACACACACACACACACACACACACACACACACACACACACACACACACGCTTGGTGAGACGCGAACAAGGGGACACAGGTGGAAACTGAGTACCCACATGAGCCACAGAGACGTTAGAAGGAACTTTTTCAGTGTCAGAGTAGTTAACGGATGGAATGCACTAGGCAGTGATGTGGTGGAGGCTGACTCCATACACAGTTTTAAATGTAGATATGATAGAGCCCAGTAGGCTCAGGAATCTGTACACCAGTTGATTGACAGTTGAGAGGCGGGATCAAAGAGCCAAAGCTCAACCCCCGCAAGCACAAATAGGTGAGTACAAATAGGTGAGTACATACACACACTCTTACACACATGTGAGTTACAATGTGCGGAGTCTGCGCCTATGCCAGCATTCTGTGTCTCCTGTTTCTGACGTGTGAAGGTGCGAGAGAGTGCGGCTGTCTAATGATGTCATTTATACTGGTTTAGTGATGGTCGTCTGGTATTGGGCCTCTGGTATTGGGCCTCTGGTATTGGTCCTCTGGTATTGGGCCTCTGGTATTGGTCCTCTGGTATTGGGCCTCTGGTATTGGTCCTCTGGTATTGGGCCTCTGGTATTGGGCCTCTGGTATTGGGCCTCTGGTATTGGGCCTCTGGTATTGGGCCTCTAGTATTGGGCCTCTGGTATTGGGCCTCTGATATTGGGCCTCTGGTATTGGGCCTCTGGTATTGGGCCTCTGGTATTGGGTCTCTGATATTGGGCCTCTGGTATTGGGCCTCTGGTATTGGGCCTCTGGTATTGGGCCTCTGGTATTGGGCCTCTGGTATTGGGCCTCTGATATTGGGCCTCTGGTATTGGGACTCTGATATTGGGCCTCTGGTATTGGGCCTCTGATATTGGGCCTCTGATATTGGGCCTCTGGTATTGGTCCTCTGGTATTGGGCCTCTGATATTGGTCGTCTGGTATTGGGCCCTCTGGTATTGGGCCTCTGATATTGGTCCTCTGGTATTGGGCCTCTGGTATTGGGCCTCTGGTATTGGGCCTCTGGTATTGGGCCTCTGGTATTGGGCCTCTGGTATTGGGCCTCTGGTATTGGGCCTCTGGTATTGGGCCTCTGATATTGGGCCTCTGGTATTGGGCCTCTGATATTGGTCGTCTGGTATTGGGCCTTTGATATGGGCCCTCTGACTTGGTACAGAAGGTTACAGTTCTAATTCTTCTGTTCCTGATGACGGAGCACAGATCCTCTCGCAATCACTAAAGGTTTTATGTGGGTTCGAGCCCCGGTTAAGGGGTGATTGACTGGGTGCCAGACCTCAACAGCTCGCCCCTGTTCACCCAGGAATAATTGGGGATCTGGTTTTGGTGTGAAGATCAGAACATCTTTCTGCTATTTGTACGGTGATGTTGTCAACAGACCCACCGGGAGTCCCAGGGGGAACCCCACCAGGAGTCGTCTATCACACTTCCAATGAACCATTAAAATAGTTTTTATTTTCGCATTTGAAATTGAGCAGTGAGTTATGGATCACTTCCTCATCTAATTCAGTCCAGCTATTTACGATCCCAATCGTTGAAAAGATTGCTTCTGACATCTTTGTGACTCATTTGCGTCTCCAGTCTTCATTTGCGTCTCCAGTCTTCATTTGCGTCTCCAGTCTTTATTTGCGTCTCCAGTCTTCATTTACGTCTCCAGTCTTCATTTGCGTCTCCAGGTTCTGGTGTTACTCGCAGACTTTCCCTCTATTTGGTGCGTTCTCTTTAGAACTCAGAGTTAGATATCATAATCTTTGTTTTTTGTTTTCTATTCGAACGCAGTTATGTTGTGTTGTCTCAATCTTATCTCGTGGCTCGGTCCTCGGCTCAGGAATGAGCATTGTTGAGATTACGGATTTGTTAATGTTTTGTATATATGCAAGCGAATGTGTGTGTGTGTGAGTGTATTCACCTAGTTGTGCTTGCGGGGGTTGAGCTCTGCTCTTTCGGCCCGCCTCTCAACTGTCAATCAACTGTTACTATTTCCCCCACCCCCACAATACCCCCCACCTCCCAGGAAGCAGCCCGTGACAGCTGACTAACTCCCAGGCACCTATTTACTGCTAGTTAACAGGGGGCATTAGGGTGAAAGAAACTGCCCATTGTTTCTCGCCGGCGCCCGGAATCGATCCCGGGACCCCAGGATCACGCGACCAGCGTGCTGTCCGCTCAGCCACCTGCCCCACCGGTGTGTGTGCGCGCGCGTGCTTGGAACTTAGTGAGTGAGTTGACATGTATATAATATACTCGTGCTTGTGCATACTCGTGTATCATAGATGAGGTATACCTCACATTCCATTATATTAAGGTAAGACTAAAACAGAGCATCATTCTCCCGGTCAAACCTCAGGGTGGCCGCCACCCCACACTTGGGCCCATGGGGCGCCTGACGGAGAGTCCAGCCCTCAGTGTGTTGCGTGGCTTCTCACCTGCATGACTCCTCACCAGAGTCTCGCTGGGTTTGAACAAATCCACAAGGGCCGTGACGAGGGTTCGAACCTGCGTCTAGGAGCATCCCAGTCACTGCCTTAATCGACTGAGCTACGACAGGGTAAAAGGGTTGAAACCCTTTTATTTGATTCATCACGCTAGTGTGATCTCCGTGTGTATCGCTGGGTTTATTCTATATAGGTACAGGTCACATCGTACAAAAGACGGTTTGCGAATGGGGTTTAAAGCCTACCCAACTTGACCTAACCCTAACATAACCCAACCTAACTTTACCCAACCTAACCTCGCTTAATATTTCGTAGGTTAACGATATATATACTGTTTGTTTATAATAATAAAACGAGCCTTATCGAAACGTATCGTGTACGATTTGATTATACTCTTCTCTGTGTACGTTCCCATCAAGAGTCCAGTGCACAGGAGTGTAGAAATATATGAAGTGGAAAGGGCGAGTAGAGGGCAATAAGGAACAGGCATTAGTGCACGAAAACACGACTCGATTGAACCTATATGTAGTAACTCGATATAATTTAAAAACAATAGTGCTGCACACGCAAGATATAGTGAGATATAACTGTGAAACTAGCTGCGTCACACCGTAGACTTGCGTCATGGAGCGTGGCTGCGTCACACCGTAGACTTGCGTCATGGAGCGTGGCTGCGTCACACCGTAGACTTGCGTCATGGAGCGTGGCTGCGTCACACCGTAGACTTGCGTCATGGAGCGTGGCTGCGTCATACCGTAGACTTGCGTCATGTAGCGTGGCTGCGTCACACCGTAGACTTGCGTCATGTAGCGTTCCGTCACCAAACTTACCCGCCTCTAAACATACAAAAAGTAACACAAAATGAAGCCCCGAGGGACGTCGACGTACCAAGATGCACGAGAATCATCAACATGAGGAAAGAACTGAAGCTTCCAACCATACCAGAGAGAATCATGCAAGTCAACACGACTTTTTGCCTTAAAGTCATGAGAGACCCTACATCTCCCATCTTAGAGACAAATTATTATGTGCAGTTAACACCCTATTGACTGGTGCCAACACATTCCTTCAATGATAAATGAGTTAAAAATACCTTTAATCTCATCCAACTAAACATTTAAATGCAATCCACCTGCCACTGATATTCCTCTTTACCTGTATCTCACCATTCGCGAATCATACACACCCATCACCACGCAAGGTAAAGATAATCTTGCTCTCCACAAACCTGTCAACACTTAAAACAATTGCCTCCTCCCTCGGAAAATTTCAGATCTCACGAGCACTGTATCTACACCGACGGCTCAGTCCAGTCGTCAAGAGGACGGAGTGGAGCAGAAATTATATATAACCTGCTAGGCTGCACGGAATAAAAGCTTTAGAATCTCTTGACTAGATACCTTCTCACATAAATATAACTCCACCATACTGACCCAGACATTGAAGCCATATTAGCATGCAACGGCGGGTGAAGTTAAATTAGGCTACGGTGTCCCAACCTGTGTTGTCAAGAGTAAAGTGTTGCAGATGTTGAGTCGCAATAACGAGCCTGAAGAGACGGTGACCAAGCCTCGCGTTTTATTTCTTGTTTCATTACTTCTTATCTTTTTCCTTTACTTTATATGATTCTCTTGTTCATTTCCCCACCTCTCTCTCATTCTCACTCCGTTTTTTTTCTGTTTCTTGCCGTTTATCTTATTCTTACCTTATTCTTATCGTCCTGGACGTTTCAGTCCGTTTTCATTTTCTGATGTGTGGTGTGGTTACCATATTTTCCAACCACTCAATTCTAATAAGAGATAAATTACTGACTCACTAAGGCCTGAAAACCCCAGTATAAAAACTGTTTTTTTTTTTATATAACAGGTGGGTAGAGGAACAGGCGACTAGTGACTCCTGTTAGCAGTCTGAGAACTTTCCCTTCCCATAGCTCATGGTAAGCCTTACCCGCTAGTTTCCCCCTGGAACACGACCCACCAATCGTTTAACAACCAGGTACACAATCAATGCTGGAGGAACAGAGGCGTATAGTTAAGGATTGGCACCTAGTCAATCCTCCCCGGCCAGGATACGAACATAGGCAGAATAAGCTCGCGAAGTACGAGTGTGTTGCCACTACGCCACTGCTATGATTTACTTGGATCCGAAACCTATGATTATAGGCAGTACAAAACGTCCACCAAACTGTGCGATACAGTGGTTGTCTGGATCAGGTATAGTTAGGTAAGGTTACCCCTCGCCTGTAAGCCCTTATAAGCGTCCATTCAGAAGTTTCTCATTGTCGGGACAGACTGCCTGTTGGGTTATCAAGACCTCACTATAGCCTAAACCGACGGACAATCTTCACCAGACCGAATTCCATAAAAAAAATGCAATTGTTTGAATGAACCAAAAATGTATGAACCCAAGCAACCCACCTATCAAGTCTGGTGCATCGCAAGCGTCAATAATGCCATGCTTTAATTTTTACTAATAATTCAAGTGTGCAGCGGATTGGTCGATACCGTAAACAATGCGGCGGCGTATTAGGCGAGAGGGAACACCACTGCCAACGAAAAACTTGAATGTTTACTTTGGAAAGAAAACGGGAGTATTCACCAGAGACTGACTCAATCTTAACTGACGGCATTTCTATAAATATATTTGTACACATATTTGTAGTATATTTGTATCTATAAAACATGTTATTTGAAGAACAGGACAACTTGAGCTTGTACGAGTCTCTTATCGAACTTTTTCAATGATTATTTGTAAACGGAAAACAATTAATAACAAAGTACTGGTGACGTTACTAAAAAATTACTTCAACCCTCGCGAGGGTTGAAGTCCCGCAGTTATCTTAAGGGTGATGTTACAGGTACAGGACTGGTGTGGAGTGTGTACATGTCACGCCTTCCCGACCATCACCGTCCACCCCGTCCTCCTAAAGTTATCCCAACGTCAAGAATAACGTCAATGTAGTGTCCTCTCCTAGCCACCCACCAGAAGACCCAAAACAGAAAGAGGGACAGTACGTTACGTTCGCTAGCCGCTTCCGTTTTTAAGTACAATTTTGTAACGCATACGAGCGAAATACGGCGTTCTTTATAGGACAGATTGGTGAATCACTCACCATCAATACCATCACCACCACTATCACCTTCATCAAGACTCCAGCACCACCACCACAGCCAGCCCTACGCCACTACCCCCTCCCAGTAGCACCCCCGCGCCACCAGTACTCGTGCTGGGATCAATAGTACGGGAGGGAATTACTCAGTACAGTAGTACACCGCCGGTGTTGCGTCACTCTGGCTGCCCCGGAAACACGTCCAACCCTCATACCACTTCGTACACTATACACAATCATACACTATACACAAGCACACATGTGTACCAGTCTCACGCCTGTGGGTCACAATATTTCCGCAGTTATCGCATTATTCCACTTTCATAATTTACCTTTTCTAATAATTTATAACTTTAATTGGATTTATGAATATTACAATATAGTATTCTGAAACTGCATTACCTACATTGGGCACATGACAGCTAAGTGGACAGTGCGTCGGATTTGTAGTTCTGAGTTTCCGGGTTCGATCCCCGGTGGAGGCGGTGACAAATGGGCAAAAAAGTTTCTTTCACCCTGATGCGCCTGTTACCTAGCAGTAAATAGGTACCTGGGAGTTAGTCAGCTGCTACGGGCTGCTCCTTGGGGGAGTGTGCTACAAAAAGGAGGCCTGGTCGAGGACTGGGCCGCGGGGACGCTAAGCCCAGAAATCATCTCAATATAAGAAGATACCTATGAACCCTTAAGTGAATTGTCATTATAGATTTTTTATATTTAATAATATCGTATTACGGTTTAATCAAATACTATTTGCAGGAGGTTTTTGTCTTCAAAAAAATTTAAGTTAGGTTATCTAATTTTTTTGTTAGTGGAGGCTAATAGTTTTAAGGCTATACATTTCATGTTCTCTCCTGATTCCATGTATGAAGGGAAGGGAACTATCAGGGGGGAAAGCGCCAAGCCATTACGACTATATAACCGTAAATCGACTTATAATCGTAAACCATTTTATAATATAAAATGGACGGCCATTCCATGTATGACTGGCCGCCCTGTGAGGTGGGGAATGTTGGATGAGCTTGTAGCTGATTTTTGATCTACACTGTGTAATCTTTAATATAAAATAGGGTAGCAGGACATTGCTGTATATACCTAAGCATGTTAATAAAAAAAAATATATTTTTTTTTTTAATTGTAAAGTTATAATATGGATTTTTTTAATGGAAATCTTTTCGGGAAACATTTCTGGAATGAGTGCTTAAATAATGTAGATAATTTGTTGTGTGTTTGTGAATAAATTACCTAATTATTGTAGGTCTTCATATGCAATTATATGTGACATTCATATCAAAGCGTTGATTACTCAATTATGATTTTACGTGTTTTCAATTATCCAATATACATCTTTTGATGGGTTTACAAGAACATATTAAAATTATGCATTTTTACCATTTCAAGCTTCTGATTCCAGGGCGTTGTGGTGACCACTGACCATTCACGAAGCGAGTGTGATAACACAATACACACAGAAATCACAATAGTGTGATGCATCAAATTAACAAATCCACAAGGGCCGTGATGAGGGTTCGAACCTACGTCCGAGAGGATCCAAGATGCTGCCTTAATCGACTTTTACCATATCGTGGCCTATATATAGGCCACGATATGGTAAAAGTAAGAGAAGATCCCAGACGTAGGTTCGAACCCTCGTCACGGTCCATGTGGATTTGTTCATGCCATAGACAAGTTAACCTGACGAGCTCACAGGATGTAGAGTGCGCAATATATCAACATGAAACGATGTATACAAACTGGAGGAATTTACATTCGGGAAACCTTGGGTAAATATTGGTTTGGGAGTAAGGTTTACAGATTTATGGATCAGATTAGGTTATCTTGAGATAATTTCGGGGCTTTCGAGGCCTCGACCAGGCCTCCACCCCCAGGAAGCAGCCCGTGACAGCTGACTAACACCCAGGTACCTATTTTACTGCTAGGTAACAGAGGCATAGGGTGAAAGAAACTCTGTTTCTCGCCGGCGCCTGGGATCGAACCCAGGACCACAGGATCACAAGTACAGCGTGCTGTCCGCTCGGCCGACCGGCTCCCTAGTAACAACAAACGTGCGATCACTAGGTTGTTTCAAGCGTAGGATTGACACGTGGTTCCCATAGTCGGGAACAGGAGAGAATGAGTTCAGGTAGTCATAGGAGCTCTATTGTACAAGTCCACAGGACGTGCACACCTAGTTGTGCTTGCGGGGGTTGAGCTTTGGCTCTTTGGTCCCGCCTCTCGACTGTCAGTTAACCGGCGTACAGATTCCTGATGATGTTTGCCATGTTATGGTATGAGTCCGCCACATTCCCTTGTATGAGGAGAAGAGACGTATTGCATGGCATCAGATCATTTAATGATCGTCACGGCATCGCAATGAGACCATTCCTGACGAAGCTGAAAAATAGGTTACAAGCACAGCCTCAAGGCAGAGCCCCACAGTTCCTGGAGATCACATTGTCAGCTAAACACACAACCTTTGCAAGTTAACCTGCGTGAAGTCTGTGTGACTAAGTAACAACTAAGTGACTAAGTAAAAGTGTGACTTAGGTAAGTCTGCGTGAAGAGGAATTTCTAATATATCGTTCTGAAATCAACATGTAAATAAGAATAAAACATATATTAATTGATAAATCTACAAGATATCCTTCTAAGGAATGCGTAATAATAAAATTATTATTATTATTAACATTATAATTATTATTTATTGAGTTAGAATAATCATATGTTGCAGTTAAATGCGAGATTGGTCCAGTAAAATAGTAGATAGGCCCACAAATCGATCCGACGCCATGACTCACACGGCGACTACAGCACCTGAGGACCTGGGACCAGCGCGCGTGTGTGTGTGTGTGTGTGTGTGTGTGTGTGTGTGTGTGTGTGTGTGTGTGTGTTGTACAAAGTCAACAATATGCCTACCTCAGCGGGTCTATAACTCGCTCCCTCAAGTACAACACACCAGTAACGAAAGCCTCATGTGACAACCAGATACATGTTTCCTTTGCAAGAATACAACAATTTTCACGCTTGACAATCCAATAAACACTCCAATAATTCAGATATTTTTTTAAACAAATAACTAATAAATCAAAATGGTGTCTAATAAATGGCAAGAATAACAGCATTGCTGTTAACAACAGAATAACAGCTGTTTCTTTCAGTAGCCTAGCATAGTCATGATTCTCTTAAACACTACGTTACTAACGCAAGAAAGGTTAATAATAACAACAATAATAATAATAATAATATTTTTTTATAATAATAATAATAATAATATAGCATATAAAACATTGGGAAGGGAGGAGGGAAAGATTTGGGAGGCATAGGCTAGTCGGGGTCGGCCCAAATGCCAAGCTTTCAAAAATAACATCTTAATTGTCTCCGTTTTTCGATTTTCACGAATTCTAAAATATAATCAGGGGTTGGGAAAACATGGTTTTGATGCTTCCTCTCGCTGTTTACCGGGTGAAACAGTGAGAAAGGGAGGGTTGGGGGGGATGACGAGGGTAGAGTGGGCGGGGGAGAGGGGAAAGATGGGGAGATAGGGTGGATGTTGGGGGAGAAAGGTGAAGAGGGGAGGTGAGAGGGAGAAGATAGGGAGATTGGGAGAGAAGGGGATGTTTGGGGAAGTAGGAAAAGAGTGGGAAGAGGAGAAGAGACGGAGAAGAAGGAAACAGAGGGAGGGAGGGACAGAGGAACAGAGATTAGAGAGGGGAAAGATTGGGATGGAGCGGGGGAAAAGAGAGAGACCTGGGCACAGCCGGTTACCCCATCCAGTATATTTATATTTATCTATGCACCTACATACCAGCACGCGCCCTCGTGCTAGTAGGCCTCCCCTACTAGCTCCCCTACTAGCTCCCCTACTACGTTCTGGTACGCGGCGTACTCGCTAAGGTCAGACTACCTGAGCATAACCCAGTAACTTTACATTACAACTTCTCGTTGGTCAAGATCATTATATACCATAGTTGTACCTGGATGATGAGGAGGCAGGGAGCGCTTGTGAGTCACGGCATCACTGATTCATTCACCTCAAAACTTTTCAGGACATTTTGTATGCTATTGCCCCCCTAAACAAACAAAAAAAATCACTATACCTGATTTAATGTTTGGTGAATATAGAAAAGAATTTCTTTACATTGGAATTGCAACGTCCGTTTGTAATAAAATATCATTTTTTTCCTTTGTGCTAGCATTACCTAAATTCCCCAAAAGGATTGAGTATGTAACCAGTCGCCAGTGAAGCGACGACATTATTGCTTCACTCACAACATCGCAATATTTCGAAATACGAGTGGCCGCCAGCTGGGGCCAGAGTGCCACTATTCTCAGCTTAATGCGCTACCCACTTCAATTATTCTCATTCATTCCGTTTTAAATCATACAAAATTCTAATACAGTATATCTAGTGTGGTATAAATCAGGTAAATAGTAATAATAATAAAATACTTTTGCGTTTATTAAAACTTAATTTTTAAATTGAACTTGCAGAGACGAGAGTTGACTGATGCACGATTATTACCGTTTATAAACGACATATTACATGCTATGCTTAACTAATACAGATACGCATTGTTAATGTGCATATCTACATAAATACAAACAAACACATACACCCAAGTGTTTATTATATAATAGGCAAATATGATAAAACACACACACAGCGACGTGGTGCAGACTTCATAAACAGTTTCAAATATATATGATAGAGCCTAATAGACTCAGGAATCTGTACATCAGTTGGTTGATTGATGAATGAGAGGCAGGATAAAAAAGCTGAAGCTCAACCACCGCAAGCACAATTAGGGAAGTACTTACACATCATACTCCGCCCAAGTAAAACAGAAACAAGCAACACTTAGTGGGCCAGCCAGAGGCTTAGGGCCCGCGCAGGAATATCCATGAAAAAAAAAACTTACACATCATCCAAGATCCGATAGTGCTTGGTAGTCAACTCGGGCAGAGATATTTCATCGAATCACCTCACTTGGTGGGGCCACGTGAGCAACACAAATGCGAACAAGCCTGAATGAGTCCCAAGCCAATATGCAACTGAAAACTCCACACCCCAGAAGGATTCGAACCCAGACAATTTTATTAGAAGTATGGGTATACCGCAATACCCGTACCGCCAATAAAATTGTTCTACAGAAACTTCTTCCCCACGGCCTTCAAAGCAGAGGAGAGAGCACTAAAAGAGATCACTGAGAGGAACGTCACCCCAACTGACGTCAACCAAAAGATAAAACTAACAATATATTATAAGAGGAGGAAAACCGCCAACCTGCTAATGAAGAATTATCCCGACACCAAGAAAAATGCCTTGAAGGAGACCAACGTTGTCTACACCTTCACGTGTCCACCTGGGGATTGTCAGCCCCAATGAACTCAGTATATAGGCAAGACAACAACGTCTCTCTCTAGGCGTTTAACAATGCACAAACAACAGGGCTCCATCAAGGAACATATAATCGCCACACACAACGACACGATCACCAGGGATATTTTGACGAGCAACTCCGAAATAATTGATAGATACAATGACAATAGAAGATTAGACATCAGTGAGGTGCTGCATATCAAGAAATCTGGACCAACAATCAATAACCAGCTAATACACAGCTACACTCTACCCACCTCAAGGGCCAATGTAGAAGCAGGACCAAATGACCCTGCAAAAGGAACGGCAGCAACGAGAAGAACTTAAACTGCCAACATGTCACACTCTTAATTTACTTCCCCATTATACGGGACCCAAAAACACCCCATGTATGCCATTCATCCATGTCACCTCACCATTAGAAGATATAATCAGGTGCTAACACAGAAAAATTCGTCTGGTTACAGCCCCGCTCCTGTGCCAGGTAAGTCCACTACGGGCTCACCATAGCCCGTGCTACTTAGTACTTTTTGTTCTAAGTAGCAAATCTTAAACAACAACAGAAGGATTTGTCTTTGAGAATGTGAGGCGAGACCTTACGAAACGCATCACTAGGCGTCAGACCCAAATTATAAGTAAAAATGAACTTTGGGTTCATTCTTATCATTTTCTTCACTGGAGAAGGAAATTCAAAATCTAACTCTCCAAAGTTAATTTTACAATTTTATTAAGGCCTCACGTTAAAGATGCTATTCGTTGACCCTTGTCAACATTATTGACCCCAGAATTCGATTTTTTACAAGTTGATTGATGAAGATTAAGCCACCCAAAATGTGGCACGGGCATGAATAGCCCGTAAGTAGAGGCCTTTTTGAGCCATCACCAGTATCAATAGATGATACTGGAGATCTGTGGAGGTGCGACTGCACCCTGCGTGACGGGAGATGTCTCCCGTGGTTTACAAGTTGTTGTGCTGCAGAATATATAGCCGAGGATGAGGTGAAGGTGAAGCACCTCACTTTTAGGCCAATAATCCATTGCAGTTTACCAGACTCCTGTTTCCATGATGGTTGGAGAAGTATATTGTATGTTTTCTCGTGTTCTCGAAGATGGCAGAGTATAATTTAGTGATGGTTGGCTGTTGATAGTTGGCTTGGTTTGTTTCATTCATAATACCTCGCCAGTCTTCTGTTGTTGCTGTATTTATCGATTATTTTGCTGTTGTTTGTCAGGATACTTCTAGTAATGATTTGCTTATGTGTAGAGATTATATGCTTTTTGATAGGACCTTCGCTGTATGTGCTGTTAGACACCTTGAAAGGGATGTTGTCGTCTTTCCTATATATTGAGTTCGTTGGGACTGACAGTCCCCAAGTGGGGAAGCGAAGACATAGATGATATTCATCTCTTTCAAGAGGGTTTGTTTGATGACATTCAAGAGTTTCATAAGCAAGTTGGCAGTCTTCTTGCTCTTATTGCATATTTATTTAATTCAGTCCTTTGGTTGGTGTCGGTAGGGGTCACATTTCTATCAGTAATGTTTTTGAAGGCACTTCCGTTTTGTGGAGAAGACGTTCCTGTAGGTTGACCAATCGACAATCGACTTGAGAATGGTCCAGGACGGACCGAAACGTCGTCGTCCCTTCACCTTCTAGTGTGTGGTCTGGTCAACTTACTTTAGCCACGTTATTGTGACTCATCGCCTGCACGTTCCTTGTAGAATATTTTAATAGTAGGGACCGGTAATGTACTTGTTGTCTGTTTCATCTGATGGTCCCATGGTGCTTCACCTTCTTTTAGTTATCTTTTCGACGGATCTGTTAGAGTATTCATTACTAATACTTGTCTTACTATACCGAGTTCCTTGCCATCCGGCTACGAACTGGACTTGTGAGTGCACGGTTGACATAGGCATTGACAACTGAAATGTAAACGAGAAATGATGTAATGAGAAAGTGGAGTGGGCCAAGTGTACTACCTTGCGGAACGCCATTGATAATCGGCAGTGTGGGAGAAGCAGCATCGTTCACAGGAAAATATTGATATCTCTCACTGAGGTTAGATTGTAAGTCTTGTAGGGCGTGACCCATGATTCTAAAGTAGTGTAGTTTGAGAAGGTTATTGTGTTCAACTGTGTCAAATGCCTTATGCAGGTCAACAAATAGACCTAAGAGGTACTCATTTTTGTCAAGAGCTATATGTATCAAGTCAAACATATTAATTAATGTACCGTTGGGGCTTTTTTTTTTTTGAGGTCTGAAGTCATGTTGGCAAGATATATGCATACCATGTTTCTCTAGGGACGAGTAAAACTATTTATACAGTAGCTTCTCAAATATTTTGGACACTGTGAGTAGGACTGATATTGGTCTAAAGTTATTGATTTTTGTGAGGTCATCAATTTCATGGACTTGGATTCTTTATGCAGGCGATGAGTCTCAATAACGTGGCTGAAGTATGTTGACCAGACCACACACTAGAAGGTGAAGGGACGATGACGTTTCGGTCTGTCCTGGACCATTCTCAAGTCGATTTTGGATTCTTTAGCCTTTTTTAAAATATCGGGGAAGGCTCAGAGTTACCTGGTTGATACCTGGTTGATGGGGTTCTGGGAGTTCTTCTACTCCCCAAGCCCGGCCCGAGGCCAGGCTTGACTTGTGAGAGTTTGGTCCACTAGGCTGTTGCTTGGAGCGGCCCGCAGGCCCACATACCCACCACAGCCCGGTTGGTCCGGCACTCCTTGGAGGAATAAATCTAGTTTCCTCTTGAAAATGTCCACGGTTGTTCCGGCAATATTTCTTATGCTTGCTGGGAAGCAAGCATAAGATGCATTTTAAGATTTGACCATTCCTGAGAAAGCGACCCACAACAGTCGACTAACAACCAAGTTCCTAATTACTGCTAGGTGAACAGAGTTCAAGTGATTTATTGTATAATAATATTATGATCGAAGCTATAACACGAGGCATTTTTTATATAATTAGGGCTAGAATCTCAAAGAGGGGATTTGATTTAATTTTAAGTGAAAGGATTATATTTATGACAGCTGAAGAGTTTGTTTGGGATAGACACAGACCTCCAGATACCTGTCTGAAAGATAGTAATTTACATTGATTTGAGTAAGTTTAGTATTTTTGGTTTCCGTTGGTAATTATTTGTATTTGCAGTACACGGGTGAAGCACTTGAGGTGCGGCTCGAACACAGGAAAAGAGCGAAACACTGTTAAAGAAGTGTGAATGCAATTAATTGTGAGTCAACTTAATTGTGTAGTATACTCTGTATACCTGTACCTATATACCTATAGGTATATACCTGTATACCTATGTGGACAACTCCATCTGTTGGTGGTGGCATGGCAGCAATGAATGGCTCCAGTTTCCTGCCCTAGTTAGAAAGAGAGGTTGATGTGGATGACCTCTGGTGGGTGGTGTGTCACGATCAGCGCCATCTAGGTTGTGCTACGAGCACAATATCAACTCTCCCGTGAACGAGTGTTACCCCCCCATGGTTTCCCCAGTGGCCTGTCCATCTAATTAATGACTTTTTATGTCCACAGAAGTGACGTGTGGAGGCAGTTGTACTGAGGAAGGCAGTTTACTTTGGGGAGTCCACGAACTCGTAGTCTGGTCCTGCAAGAAGACTCGGTAAACCGCCATTGCTCTGAGCAGTGCGTGTTAACTGCTGATATACGCTGTGTTGGCGTAGATCGGCGTACCCGGGATTGGCTTGTAAGAGTTGCGGACCACAGTGATTTGCCTATTGTGAAGTGTTGCTAGCAAGCTGCTAGAGGCTTGCCAGGGTGTTCGCTACCCCTGTATATGGTTGTATGAGACCTCTGTCAGCGTGTTGCTGAAGCCCTCTGCCAGTGAGTAGCTGGAGAGCGGAGTTGGGGTTTAGGCACCTCGTGAGATTGTGTCGGTGGACTGGCCCACATAAAAGACGAATTCGCCAGTGTTTGCCAGTACGGGTGGACAGGGTACTGGACGGTGGAAACACTGGAGTTGACGAACACTGTAAACACATGTCCTGTGTGAAAGTGACACTGTTGTACATAAGTGTAGAAATAATGTATTTATATATATATATTGGTGAAGGGAATTGTCTTGTTTATCCCTCCTTATTCTTTCTTGCGCTATACAGCCAGTTCTTGAAAGCTTACTACCGATTTGGGGTCGGATACACTATGCGTTTATAACATAAAGAACCCGGTTACTGGTCCATAGTGGCCGTAGCACCTTCGTACTACGAATACACATAATCACCAACAGAACCTAAACACCTATGCCTATATATGCACAAAATGCTAATATATTGTAACATTAATCTATATTTGAGAAAATTCCCGTTTTGAATGAACAGCATGCAAAAATGAAAGAATGCGTCTGTAAGGTCGACCGCTCGATAGAATCGACTTGAGTCGACGGGTTGCATAAGCAATGGCCAAATGCTCGTTAACACTTTATACACTACTCACAACGGCTGTTCGATATTTTATTCCGAACAGTACTTTTACTCTCGTGCTCTGCTCAAATCACACCTCTAAATGCTTTACCCGAGTACTGCAAATGAAATTAACTGCCAACAAAACCTAATCGCCTAACCTATGCCCATTTATGTACAAAATTCCATCATATAAGATTACTTCATATACTGAATACGAAATTTGCGATTCTGAGTACACGGTGCACTCAAATTGATGAATACGTCTTTGGGGTTCAGCGGCAGCTTGGACGAGCATAGCCTAAGAGAGAGGGAATTATTAGAAGAAATCACCCAGCCATTACGACTATATAGCACTGGGAAGGGATAAGGATTTGGGATGGGACGGGGGGAATGAATGGTGCCCAACCACTTGGACGGTTGAAAGGTTGATGATATTCTTGAGAGATATAAGAATTTTGCACCAAGATTGTAATATTTTATTGAATTATCTGCAGGTGTCTTGCAAATTGTCTATACAGCATACCTAGGTCATAAAAGTATTTGTGTGTACGTCTGATAACATACTACTTGTGAAGGAGGAAATGTATGTTTACCTCTCAGAATGTTTGGTAATGTTTATTTGTGATGTGTGTCTATGTATATATTAACACGTTGTACTGAATGGGGTGAGAATAGCTTGAGCTACCTCATCCCTTTGTGTGTATTTTACCTCAATAAACTTATTTCAATTTCAACTTGGACGGTCGGGGATTGAACGCCAGCATAGTCAGAACGGGTTGGGCGTGAGACGTGTGTATACTGTTTCGTTGATAAACAATGGCGGGTGGTGGCGAGATTAACGAGAATTTGGCTGTTGTATATGAGGGACTATGTTTAAGAGGATGGTAAACCATCTATCTCAAGCTATAACACAAATACTGACTTGTGTAGATTTTAATGAGTCGTTATTTGACTTTTACAACAGACAACCAGCTGACAAGATGAATCATTCATTCAGTATAATAATAAAGGCTTATTTTCACATATGAATTAATATAATATATTGTGGGGGTTATACATAGGACGTGAAAGGTTAGGAAAGATGATAGTTGTATTAATTTAAGAAATATTTACAAATGTAGACCAAAATTGAATGACGCAAACTATGAAACATGGCTTCGAACAGTCAAACGGACTGTCAAATAATGACTTCTAAAGATTTTAAGATGTATTTTAAGATTTTACAAGTATGTAACTTGAGGTAGTAATCCTGACGGCTACTTGATGTAACCCGTCATCAAGCTATGTACTCATCAATGTTAACACTCGTGAGGTTAGACAAGCCTAATCTGAGGAGAGGTTGGCTGTGTGTGATGGAGTGTCTTCACTCGTACACGAGGAGTTTGGCTTTCATAAACAAAGCTCGTGGATACACGAGATTATGGCCTTTGTTTATGAGGACGGGCTGCTTGATGATGACGGGCTGGAGGACGGGCTGCAGGGCGGGCTGCTTGATGATGACGGGCTGGAGGACGGGCTGCAGGGCGGGCTGGAGGGCGGGCTGCAGGGCGGGCTGCTTGATGATGACGGGCTGGAGGACGGGCTGCAGGGCGGGCTGCTTGATGATGACGGGCTGGAGGGCGGGCTGCAGGGCGGGCTGCTTGATGATGACGGGCTGGAGGGCGGGCTGCTTGATGATGACGGGCTGGAGGGCGGGCTGCTTGATGATGACGGGCTGGAGGGCGGGCTGCTTGATGATGACGGGCTGAGGGCGGGCTGCTTGATGATGACGGGCTGGAGGGCGGGCTGCTTGATGATGACGGGCTGCAGGGCGGGCTGCTTGATGATGACGGGCTGGAGGGCGGGCTGCTTGATGATGACGGGCTGGAGGGCGGGCTGCAGGGCGGGCTGCTTGATGATGACGGGCTGGAGGGCGGGCTGCTTGATGATGACGGGCTGGAGGGCGGGCTGCTTGATGATGACGGGCTGGAGGGCGGGCTGCTTGATGATGACGGGCTGGAGGGCGGGCTGCTTGATGATGACGGGCTGGAGGGCGGGCTGCTTGATGATGATGATGACGGGCTGGAGGACGGGCTGCTTGATGATGATGACGGGCTGGAGGACGGGCTGCTTGATGATGATGACGGGCTGGAGGACGGGCTGCTTGATGATGACGGGCTGCTTGATGATGATGACGGGCTGCTGGAGGACGGGCTGCTTGATGATGATGATGACGGGCTGCTGGAGGACGGGCTGCTTGATGATGATGATGACGGGCTGCTGGAGGACGGGCTGCTTGATGATGATGATGACGGGCTGCTGGAGGACGGGCTGCTTGATGATGATGATGACGGGCTGCTGGAGGACGGGCTGCTTGATGATGATGATGACGGGCTGCTGGAGGACGGGCTGCTTGATGATGATGACGGGCTGCTGGAGGACGGGCTGCTTGATGATGATGATGACGGGCTGCTGGAGGACGGGCTGCTTGATGATGATGATGACGGGCTGCTGGAGGACGGGCTGCTTGATGATGATGACGGGCTGCTGGAGGACGGGCTGCTTGATGATGAGGACGGGCTGCTGGAGGACGGGCTGCTTGATGATGAGGACGGGCTGCTGGAGGACGGGCTGCTTGATGATGATGATGACGGGCTGCTGGAGGACAGGCTGCTTGATGACGGGCTGCTGGAGGACGGGCTGCTTGATGATGACGGGCTGCTGGAGGACGGGCTGCTTGATGAGGACGGGCTGCTGGAGGACGGGCTGCTTGATGATGAGGACGGGCTGCTGGAGGACGGGCTGCTTGATGATGATGATGATGACGGGTTGCTGGAGGACGGGCTGCTTGACGATGACGGGCTGCTTGATGATGACGGGCTGCTGGAGGACGGGCTGCTTGATGATGATGACGGGCTGCTGGAGGACGGGCTGCTTGATGATGATGATGACGGGCTGCTGGAGGACGGGCTGCTTGATGCTGATGATGACGGGCTGCTGGAGGACGGGCTGCTTGATGATGACGGGCTGCTGGAGGACGGGCTGCTTGATGATGATGATGACGGGCTGCTGGAGGACGGGCTGCTTGTTGACGACGGGCTGCTTGATGATGACGAGCTGGAGGACGGGCTGCTGATTTATAAAACGTGAGCGAAACTTTTCAAGAGATTGGCTTGGAACCAACCCGTCCTCGACTAGAGTCCATTACATCCAGCGGTTGACCCCACAGACGCATTCCTAACTTTTAACATGCTGTTCATTCAAAACTGGAATTTTCTTATATATAAATTGACATTAAAATATATTAGCATGTTGTGCATATATAGGTTAAGTTAGGTGTTTAGGTTCTGTTGGCGATTATTTGTAGTAAGTAGTATGAGAAAATTACTATTTTGAATGAACGGCATGTT
This sequence comes from Procambarus clarkii, assembly GCF_040958095.1. Lineage (NCBI taxonomy): Eukaryota > Metazoa > Arthropoda > Malacostraca > Decapoda > Cambaridae > Procambarus > Procambarus clarkii. The sequence continues at coordinate 45,850,845 of NC_091159.1, read as the reverse complement.
AAAATTGACGAATGCGTCTTTGGGGTCGACTGCTGGATGGAAATGACTTGGTCTGAGGACGCGTTGAAATATTAACAGAACCTGAACAAAAAACCTAATTTTGGCCTAACTATACATCGAAATGTAATATATAATAATCCTAGTTGGGGTACTCGGCTGCATCCGGCTCGCCTCTATTTCTAAAGTGAGCGAAGGAAGGGGGGAAGGGGAAATGGAGGGAAAGAGGTTAGAGAGGGTAGAGAGTAGGGTGCATAGGGGAGGGGCGGGTCTCCATTTCGTAACAGACATACAAGACTGCTACCCCGTCACTTGGAGTAATTAAGCGACCATAACACAAATGGTAAAACAGGGAGAGAGGTGTATATACTAAGGCGGCATCACTCGTCGAAAACTGAGTTTAGAATATATATAAAAATTATATAAACTTTCATATAGAATAAGTTGTACTTCTGAGTGTTTGAGCCGGCTGCCCTCGCCTCAGGATCAAATGTAGCTTTCCTTGTCGTTCTTAATGGTCGAGATGCTGGAAACAGTCTTCAGATTATTCCAATGTGCAGACGAGGAGGCACAATAACGTGGCTGAAATATGTTGAACATAACACACTAGAAAGTGAAGGGACGACGACGTTCCGGTCCGTCCTGGACCATTTTGAAGTAGATTGTGTGGGCCATTCACACAATCGACTTGAGAATGGTCCAGGACGGACCGGAACGTCGTCGTCCCTTTCTAGTGTGTGGTCTGGTCAACATCATTCCAATGTGACAAAGTTGTCATCACACATATATTTTCAATCTTTATATTTGATGGAATGTTATACAACTGGAATAGCTCTGACAATTGTTGTTTTAATATATGGCTGGTCGCCTTGCGTTGGGTTCCTAGGATCAACGTCCACGAGTAATGCATCCAAGTAATGCCGATTTGTCTCGGTCTGTATTTAAAGGAACCAATAATTAGAAGGCTTAGAGACCCCTGCACAGTCAATGATGCTCCCGCGGCCTGATCATGTGGGATCTGGCCGGTGACTGGATGGGTGACTGCACTGGTAGCATCGCCCTTGTCTTGGGGGAACCTCGATAAACATAGCTATGTATCCCATCTCCGTCAATAGTACATAATAACTCACACTCTGTAGACACTAACAGATAAGTACAGCTAGGTGAGTACATTTAGCGCGAGTAATTTACACTCGTACTGAAACCCATTTAAACAATTATTTGCAGATGATATAAGACTATTTAGTACCATTCATTGACTTGTTTAACAAAACCTGTATAGTCTTTCTTTTGTATATACAAATATGATGCATATTCTATATATTATTAAGAGTCACTGAGGCAGAGTACGACAGCATCATAGTACAACAATACCGACACCAGTGTACGATGATCTTCGACGCCTGGCACGATGCGCACAAGAAACTAGTCCGCCCTCTTCTCTCCTCTCCCTCTGCTCGCTCGGTGTATATCATAAAAACACTCGACACACCATATAATATCACAATGATGAGCCTACGAGCGATGGAGGGATAAAGCAGGGGAAATGTTGAGCGGTGGCGAGGGAAGCAGCCCTGCCAGACTTTCATATAATGGCGGCTGGCGGTATGAGTCCATCAGTCTGCCGTGAGCGATGGCCGTGAGGACACTCGCATTCGTCTCGAGAGAGCGATAAGTCTCAGTGGCTCAATTTGTTTACCATTCGTCCAAGAACATTAAGGAACCCGTGTTATAAGCGACTATATATATATATATATATTACAAGATACAACTGCTAACGGATATATACAAAAGTGTTATATCGCCATAAGAAAAAGAATTGTAGAGCAACTGACGTTTCCGGAAAATAAAGGCGTTATTTTTACTGTGGGTGGCGGATATATGAAGTGTTGAAGGTAATACTTGCCGTCACTGTTGTCATTACCAGGACCTGATAGTGAACCTCTTGGTGCTCATGACGAGACTCGGTGTATTTTATAATGCTTTAGAGAAATGGTTATTCACCAGCTTAAATGGTGCAGACTGGGCCTGGTGCGCCTCGCAGCTGGGTGGTGGGGGGCTGTCGCAGCTGGGTGAGGGGGAGCTGTCGCAGCTGGGTGGTGAGGGCTGTCGCAGCTGGGTGGTGAGGGCTGTCGCAGCTGGGTGGTGGCTGGTCGCAGCTGGATGAGGAGCTGTCGCAGCTGGGTGATGGGGGGGTTGGCTGTCGCAGCTGGGTAAGGGAGCTGTCGCAGCTGGGTAAGGGAGCTGTCGCAGCTGGGTGAGGGAGCTGTCGCAGCTGGGTGAGGGAGCTGTCGCAGCTGGGTGAGGGGGATGTCGCAGCTGGGTAGGAAGCTGTCGCAGTTTGTAGTGTCATAACTGGCGGATATTATTACTTAATGTGACCAGAGAACTAGTGACTGGTCTGGTGGCATGCAGTGTTGGCTGCTATAGAAAATCTGCCGCCCTGTGCACACTTCTTTAATTCTGATTATTCTAGCCCAGTAGTGATATGTTGTGGATCAGTATGATAGCCATGAAGTCCGGTGCCCTAGCCCTTGTCTGACAGCCCCGGAGCGCAGTGCCATAGTCCCGTAGGCCTAGTGTTGTCCGAGCAATGGGCCGTAGACCTTTAGTGCTATGACATGGTTCCATAAATGTTGCATGCCTATAACTGTATACTGCTGTCTTCTGTTAGCCTGCTCTGTAATGCTGCAGTGTAGCTGTGTAATGGCGTGTTCTGTCCGTCACGCGCTTGGTCCAGCATTTTTGTGAGCAAAGTAACCTTGTTGAAGGCGGTGTTCGTGACATACTTGACAAGGTCGTGTGGCGCCGCCGCCGCCTCCCCGTGTTGGGGATTAGTGCTTCCCGTGGCCAGCAGCAGCAGCCTACTGTGTTGATAGGTGGTTACTGTGAAGGCATTGTTGCAGAAGGGGGGAGAGATGGTGCTTGGGTAGAGGTGGTGTTGCAGAGCGGTTGAAGTGATTTTGTAGAGTTAGTGAAGAAAGTGGCTATGGTTTCACAAGCTGCTGCGTCCACTGATGTTGCAAACTAGACTGGAAATGCTGTGAGCGTCGTATGGAAACACTGCCACATGGTACTAATGATGAACATGATCACAAATCTTTTGTGTAGTTTGTTTGAGAGCACCTCGCAGATTTACACTTGATATGTAGGCTGTGAAGGCTAAATTATTTGTAGTTTATTGATAGAGGAATCTTCTATCTCTGCGAAGTTGTAAATACGGTGTTTGGGCTTGGTTGGCATGTAGGGAATTGTGTAAAATTTTATTCTTGTTGGTTATTCATATTGATGAAATTTATTCCTGAATGAAGATATTACTAATTTTCATGTTTTTAGTGTGTTCCGTTTCCTGTTTCTCTTTACAAAAGGATATATATATATATAATATATATAAAGCGGTAGGTGGCAGCTATAATGTGTTGCCTAATGAATGAGCACATCTTTTGTGTGAAGATGTTTGATATTTTCTAATTGAAAATACTTATTTAAATGTAAAGGGTGGCTTTCAACCACCTTTGAATGACTTGATTTATTAATGACTTTGTTTATTATGTTACAATACGTATATAATTGATCTTTAATTTCCATCAGTTTCTCGCTGCCTGCAATGCGTAATATCTTTACAATTGACGTGAGCAACCGCGTTGTTTCAACACTTGATTTATGTTCTTGTAATGGCTTGGCATCAACTCGTAAAACAAATTTGCTGAAGTATACTAAACCTTTGTGCCGTCCTCAGCAACGGCTTGCCCAGCATGCACCCCAGCTGCCCTGTTGTTTCCTGACTAGCTTGCCCTCTGCTGCGACGCTTGTTTCTTCCTCGGCCAGTGTATAGGAGGCACGCCAAGCTCTTGTCTTTTTGCCTCGCCATGATTGTATACAGGGAGACAAGGGATGGAGTGCAAACATGTTGGTAAAGGTCGCGGCCTCTTGCTACCAGTTTTGCTTCTAGCACACAGCTGCTCCGCCGCCCGTGTCAGCCCCCTCCTCCCCACTCCCGTTCCTCTCCACTCATCTCTCCCCTTCCCTACCCTCCGTGTCCCCCTTCCCCCCCCCATCCACGTCTGCAGCATGAATCGCCCCTCACCCGCCTCTATTTTATCCAGGGACAAGTCACGTACAACCTTTTGTATAATCCTTGGGGTGATAACTGTTCCCAGAGGCAGGATGTAGTGTGGAACATTTTGCTGGCCCGAAAACGGTAATATTGTATTAAATATACAACAGTAAATAACAGCATATATAGGCCTATGTTGCTTTCAGTTTTTCGCATTATTGTATTCTTATAATTGATAATGACATTTTCACTTGCAATTGTTAAATCATAGTTTGATAGTGGAATTGTACTTGGTTGCGGGTGTCATTTGGGAGTGGGTTTTGTTGATGGGAAAGCATGTCTATCCGTAGTAACTTCTTTACACTAAATCCGGTGCTTATCTTCCACAGGTGTCGCTGCGTCCACGTCGAGTGTTGTAGTGCAACACAAGTGTAGTGTAGTGTTGAGTGTAGTGTACAGTGATCAATGATGATGAATGAAGTACAGGAATATGCACGTCATGGGCCGCGTCTCCAGCCCCTGCTGGCCAGACAGAAGGCGCTGCCTGACCTGTGTCCCGCAGCAGAGACTAATTCTGCCCACACCGCCCAGAAAGAGGAGGTGGGCCCGCCCGTGCCATCCGTGGTGGTGAGGGGCGGTACGGGTACTACTACCACAGGAGGGGCGCTGTCGCCTACGGCAGCCCCCGGGGCGGCGCCAACTTTCCCAACCGTGCCCACTCTGGTGGGGGGCAAGTACTTGCTCACCCGCCCCCTCGACCACTCCGCCTGCCACGCAACACACATCCACACCCGCCAGAGCCTGCTAGTCAAGGTGAGACTCCACCCATCACACCTGCAAAAGGTGTTAGTAGGCGGACAAACTATCTCGCTATTGTTAGGCATGTAATCTTAGGAGGTTGGGCTGGATATACAATACTTGGAAAAGTAACTGGGTGAAGGCTTGAAGTAAAGTGCACATTAGCAGCTTAAGTATTCTAATAAATTAGCCTTTTTTCTATTTGCATTAATATGAAAGGACATATTCACTATTGTTATGCTAATGTTATATAAACAGCGAAAACATACTAAAATTATCAAATGGAAATATTTTAGTGAAATGTATTTAATCGCAAAGATAAAAATTAAGAAAAAACGTACTGCTGCAGTCGAGTTAAAATCATGACTAATTTGCCACATCATATAATGGCGCTAATTGTGATAATCTAGTGTTAGGTTGCCTGTTGAGGGCTGTGACCTCTTGCACAAATAACCGGTAATAACCTTAACCCGATAATTGGTTTCTTGTCAATGGCAGCCCATAATGATATGACCTTCACACCCCTCTTCATGTATTGTATAATTGTTGATATGTTCAACAAGATGAAAGAGCTCGGGCATATTTTGTTATATACTGTATATACTCTCGAGGAAAATGAACGCAAAGTGCTTGAGAGCTTACACATATCTTCCGAAGTGGTTTTAAAAATGCACAAAAGCGCACTCGATCCTTCCCGTCCTCTCTAGCGTTCACAACGTCACTAAACTGATGTACTAAATTGCCAAAACCTAACAAGACAGGACTCTCGAACAGAAAATTGGACATCGCGTCATTTTTGCGAGCCGCTGTGATTTTTAGCACTGTATCTTGCTTTGAAGTTGGTGATTTTTACGTCTAAATACGGTAACGGCTACCTTGAGGGGAGGTAATTTTGGGGCTAAGCGACCCCGCGGCCCGGTCGTCGACCAGGCCTCGGTGTTAGGTGAGAGGACAGGGTCTCATTACCGTTCATTTTCCTAATTTGTAGTCAACACACTTGTGTACACACACCTAGTTGTGTTTGCAGGAGTTGAGCTTCGGCTCTTTGGTCCCGCCACTCAACTGTCAATCAACTGATGTACAGGTTCCTGAGCCTATTGGGCTCTATCATATCTTCTTTTGAAACTGTGTATGGAGTCTGCCTCCACCACATCACTGCTTAATGTATTCCATTTGTTGAGGTTTAATTCTTGTAACCTTTCCTCGTAACTCATACCTCTCGGCTCTGGGACTATTCTGGTGGCATACCTCTGAATCTTCTCCAACATTGTCTTGTGTTTAATTAGGTATGGACTGGATTGGTCTGACATGTGGTATACAAGGTTCTGAATGATTTCTTACGCAAGTTTCTGAAGGCTGTTCTTATGTTGGCCAACATGGCATACGCAGCTGATATCCTTTTGAGTGTACTCACCTAGCTGTTATAGCGAGGGTTGAGCTTTGGCTCTTTGGTCCTGCCTCTCGACTGTCACTCAACTGATAGTGTGTGCGTGCGTCCAGTACGTACGTACCTTATAATGAGTGTGTGTCTCCAAAACTTTCACCACATGCGGCATATTACCAGTATGAATGTGCATATTTATCCTGCTGATTATCCTGTAATGTAACAAAATATTTCAACAAATTCGCCGTGTAAAGACAATAGGGTACATAGCCTATCTAAAATATGCATTTTTGCACAGTTCACAATTTCACCTTTTGTAAAATTAAGAAAAAGGTCGTAAACATAAACAATGATGCAATTAACCTGACCTTGGCCAAATATACTACATAAATGTACCATTGTAAGACCTAGAGTAGATGAACTGTTACATGCTAAAGCCCCCATATTCTGCAACCCGTTCTCGCACTTGCTTATAGTCAATATTGGCTTATTTAATAAGTGCATATGTGACATACTAATTGATTCTAAATATTTTAGTTTACCTTGAAAAGCTTCATAGAAAACACCGACCTCACCTAACCTTCTTAGTATGTTAAGACAAGCATCTTATTGCTTCTTATTTACAATTATTACTTAACCTATCAACGGGTATCATTCTGGGTATAGACCTGAAGCCTATTATCGCGTATAGCTTTAACGGAATGTGAACCCACTGAGATTTAACCCTTTGTATTTCAACAAAAACTCAACCAGTGTAAGATAATCAGTGTGTGGGATACGAATGGTGATTTTCAGTTAAGCAAGGTCTTTTGCGGGCTACGAATTTCATTGTCTTTTTAGTGTTGTTGGCGACATTAATTTCAGCAGTTTTAATTACCAGAGCTATTTTGGTGATTCAGCTGGTATGATAAGAGGTTTTCTTATGCTGCCCATTGTGGAATACCGAAACCCAAACACCAGTTTTTTTTTGTTATATAATCTCCGCCGGTAAGGAGCCGGTTCTGTTGGCGTATCACTGGCGTTTCACCTTTTCAAGTAGCTTTTCTTCTCATAACGGCATTTTGCGTCACCAGCTGGGACGGTGATAACACTATCAGCAGATAACACTGCGGGAAGTGCACCCAGTGCGAGGGTAGCGACTCTAGACTGTAATCACGATACGACTGACCTGCCCACCCTATGGCTGCCAACGGCTTTCATTAACAGAGTTATAATATTTAAATGTAAACTAGTAGGTATGCACATGATTTTGAGAGATACTGTACTTGTAGATAGGTACCGTACTATATTGTGTCTACTATAATACTAATTTTCTTAGGCATGTGAATATTCATAATTATTGTGCTATGACCTCCGAAATGGCAGATGAATATATTTTTTTTTTGACTCGCCCACATTCTAAATATCATTGTAATTGAATAACAAAGCCCCGGAAGGGCTATATTGCCTTGTAGCCAAGCTCACTCTCATACTTGAGTCGTCGATCATTTCACTCTGAATAAATAGTATTAATATGAATAACTCTTGAGGTCCCAGAAGAAAAACGATATATATTCTTCAAGTAAATTCACGGGGCTGCTCTTGAAGGATTGAAGACAATAAACATCTGTGTTCAAAGACAGGCAAGTTTTTGTTATCCAATCTATGAGAATATGCTGCTTGATAACAGTTCTACTCTGCAAATTTGGAGTATTTACACGAACTTAAAGGACAAAACTGACTATTTCAAGATTTAAAAACTAATACGTGATATCAGCACATAATATCGCAGGGAAATCATGTTAACCAAAGAACTAGGACATACAGAACGTTGTCGATAGTGGAAGCTTGCGAGAAACCACGTCTAGTTTCTAAGGTCTCTGTGACCTGCCGGTGTGGACACTCATCACGGCGATAACGATTAGGCAAGCAGATGATAGGCGAGCTATCACGTGCACCACTGAGCAGGTTTTGTGTTGTACATCCCCAAGCTCGGCCTGGGGCCAGGCTTGTCTTGTGATAACTTGATCCAAAACGGCTGTAACTTGGGCCGGTCCGTAGGACTCGTGTATCCATTACAACCCGGTTGGTCCGGCGCTTCCAGCAGGAACTTGTGTAAGCATGTTGAAGGTCCTCTGCACAAACGAATCTAGTCCTATCTCCTTCACCAGTGGTTCCTGTACGTTTCATCGTCTACATGAGTCTGTTGTCTTCCCTAGGCCAAATATAGTAAAAAAATGTACTATATTTGAATTGTATTTCATAAATTTGGTCTGGGATTGCTTAAAATAGACCTTGGAGAGATTAGATTTCTGTCAATTTTTGGTAGTTTACAACTTCAATAACACAAACTAAAGACTGAGTGCAGCAGTCCACATTTTGTACATGTGCATGTTTGTTTCTATATTTACTATAATTTTAGTATGACGGTTTGTGTACGCGGGTTACTTATGCAACGCCGCGTAAGCTGTCATCACACCGTTCTGGTCTCGTGGTATGTAAACACGGTCAACAAGTGATCTGAGGACCCTGGTAAGTCCACTACGGGCTCACCATAGCCCGTGCTACTTGGAACTGGCTGAATCTATAACAACCAAAAGAGATCTGATCAAACTCGACGAGTGGGCTTTGTTTCGTAGCGTGATGCGTATGGGTCCAGCCTGCCGTACTGCCTTCATAACGGCATGTTCAGCCTCAGGATAAGTGACAGTTTGACATACCCGTCCCTACCTTACCTTCCTGTTGTTGGCTCCGGGGAGCAATGTCCCCGCGGCCCGCTCTCGGACCACACCCCAGCGCAAATGTTCCACAAGATTAAACAGGTTTCTTGAGTTAAATATAATTTTACAACCACACAGCCTTCCAGCCATTAGCCATAATTGTAAAATATACATTAAATTCAGACTAAAGACCTCCTAGTATGTTACATTACCCATGTCTATGCAAAATATTACGCCTGTAGCCTACGTTAAATTTATGCCATGTACAGGCTCACAATTCTTGCCTCTAGTTTGGTAGTATTAATTTTGATGCTCTTCCTAGCCTATACATATCCAATATATTAGCCGTTTTAAAACAGCGTAATCTCAAATGTTTTCAAAGAAATTGTTTGGATTACGTTATTGTGTAAATGCTCCGTATCCTCGAAAGGGACTATATATGCTGACCCGTTTTTCTATTCATGGGACCTCGGTTAGGTTAGGTTCGGGTAATTAGTACATCAGTTTAATAATGTTGCGACCACTCGAGATATCGGGCTGGGTGGAGTTATTGGTTCCCAACGTCAAGAAACTGTCGTACTAAAACGCCTTGCCCTACCCTAACCAACCAGAGGACCCACGAACAGAAAACGGGACCAGTGTCAATTTCACGAGCCGCTAACATTTTCTAGTACCAGTGTTTGGTCTTGGGTAAAATATACGTCAACATGCGACGTTCTGTTAGGTGGGTGGGTTGATATGCCACCGCTATTAACGTATGTTTGGCCATTTGGGTATTCATGCCCCCCGCCAGTCACCGTGGGGCAGAGAGACATGTACATACAACATAAGTGTTCTTAACCTTGCCCACCATTGCACTCCTCCATACTAATAACGCTCCCCAATACACCACAATTCTATTATGAATTGTACCAATGGTTTCCACCACTGAACTAACAGTGCCGTGCAACAGAAACAAAATATTATAATATCTTGAAAATGACGCCCACCTCCACAATTAACCATCACCAAAACTACAAAAAACTACTAGAACCACAATCACACAAAACTAGGAAAATCAGGACTACAAACATCGCAAGTATAACTACCTACTACCTTAACCATTACAAACACAACCTCTACTCCATGCTTATTACTCTCACAGCTAATTACACCAGCTTGCCTGTATTCAAGAGACGTGTCGGCCCAGGGATGTACTCGTTAGAAGACTGTTATCATTACATTTCCTGTACACATTACACAACCATGTTTGTGTTAGAAATATACCGGGCTGTGGATACCCTTCTGGTAACTTGCCGTCGAATTCAGGCGTTTGGACTTTCTCAACTAGTGTTGAGTGGCGGGTTCCAGAGAAAGATGTTCAGGTAAATCACATCTCCACCACATGGAAAGTCGTGCTGTGTGTAAAGTAGTTGTTCACTATTTCAAACAATAGGAGCAAGAGTGCTATTCGTTGTCCGTAAATATGTTGTGATCCCTGAAAAAGTTGGTGAGGTGGGGTTTGATTGTTTCTCGGAGCTTGCAGACTTGGGAGTTTTCTGTTGAACTTGTATCTTTGGCTGGAAGATTGGGGTGACGTTTGCAGATTTTCAGTTCCGATACACTTCCTTGGTCCAGTGATATTGATAACTTGTCGGCTGTCTCGTTTATGGTATTAAACTGCATTCCGACTACCTGTTATGCTCTTAGAGAACTGCAAATCGACCTTAGACCTATTTATTGTTCTTGTTTTGCACTTAATGAGTAGCCTTGTTTGTTGTCCCTTCAACAGCAAGGTGTGCGTGTAAAACAACAATTATAAGGTAACCTGTTGACGTTTCCACATAAAAATTTAGATTTTTTTTATCTCTGACTATTATCCGGTGAGTGAAACGTTTGTGCATGTTTACTAGCAGTAAATATGTATCTGAGAATTAGGCAACTGTTGTGGGTTGTATCTTGGAGGCTAGTTGTTGGCCTTTGGGGTACTTCGTTGAGACTAACACACTTCTTTCCCAGACAATGGAAATGCCATAATATTCTTCTTCCTGGACTGAATTCCATTGTCAAATATTATGGCCACAAGAGGACGAGAGTTTTCCTTCGGTCTGAATTTGATTGACTGTGTGTGTGCGTGCGTAACACCTTTGTCTGTGGAGGGAGGTATTGGTGTCCTTCCCTCTTGGCTATCAGGTATCTGGTGGATTTATGCCTTGACCTTCTAGTGAATTACATTATATCTGCTCTTCTTGCTGAATATGGTGGTAGCCTCGGCTTCCACATGTTGCCCCTCAATCTATTTCTCGGAATCCGGTCACCCTCTCAGTATCTTGTACATTGTGATCATGTCTCCAGTGGTTATTCCCTCTTTTATCCTGTAGTGATAGCCAAGTTTATTTTTTACTTATGATATGTATTTTGTAGCAAATCTCAGGATTTATCGATATTCCTGTGCTTTACAAAGTGGGACTTTCATACTGACACGAGTAAGGTATTAGAGGATTGGTTTGGTTTAGGCTATGAAGCGTTTCGAATGATTTCATGGGTCTGGCTTCCTAGCACTATATATTGAACCATAGATTAATTCTGCTCTCATAGACTTACTGTATGGTTTTAACTTTTTGTGGCTTTTGCACTGTTCCTGGTTATGTGATCCATCTCATACTTTATCTCCTTTTCTTTAATCTAGCTTCCTTCTCAGCTCATTTGTTGCTCTGTTCCTTCCCTTCAGTTCTATTGGAACACGGTGATGTTCTAGTGACAGGTTCTATATGGCTTTTCATATTCTCTCTCCGTATCCATAAAGCCCTCGTTGGTTTAACCGTTTCATAAAGATATTCCTTACTGCAATTTCTACTCATTTTGCTCTCGACGTGTCATCTGTATCACGGTGATCGTTTATTACCCAATTAATTTCTGTGGTTGAAGTTTCAAATTAGAAACGGCATTTTTCAGTTGACGCCATTGCTGCCGTGTGTGCAGTTAGGCTTGCTTTGTTGCTTTAGGCAAGTTATATTTATACATGGGTCTCGTACTGTTGGGTGGGGGGGGAGGGTTGTATACGAATCGCCACTACTTATTGATAACATGACCATTAAGAAGAGAGATCGCTTCTCGGCCTTTTGGCTAAGATCAAAGTGCATTAAGAAGCCCCCGTTGTTCTTTCGTCGGACTTTTAATGTGCAGCTGTGACATAAGTGTTGGTGTGCAGGTGTTGGGTAGCGGGGAATCAACTGGAGAAGTGTTGGGCCAGTACGCCGCGCATCTCATTACTCACCAAATACCTTTCCTTGTTTACAGACTCTAGACGGGCGGGCGGCGCACGACCTGGTGGCTCACCACGCTCTCATGGGAGGGTGCGAGGGCGTGCGCTCCCCGCTAGAAATGGTGGTGTCGGCGTGCAGGCGGCGGGCGTGGGTGGTGTTCCCAGCGCACCATGGCGACCTCCACTCGTACGTGCGGGTGCGGCGGCGGCTGCGGGAGGTGGAAGCCCAGAGGCTCTTCGCCAAGGTTGCCGCCACCGTCGCCGCCTGCCATGACGCAGGGCTCGTTCTCAGGGACTTAAAGTTACGGAAATTTGTCTTCACCGACCCGGACAGGTAAGTTGGCGGTCCAGTTGTGGCCTTTCAATTACCGTGCTGTTTTGCATGTTGGTGTATTTCAATATGGGGTTATTTTTCATATTTTTATTTGTATATCTTGTTTATTTTATGTAAATTGGTGTTAATATAGTTGAGCACACTTTAAGAAGCAGTCTTGGCTGCATTTGCCAAGGCTAAGTCTCATTATTAGCGAGTCCTTAAGCTATTGGAACTTTTTAACCACTTATTTCTCGTCTATAATAAGTGAATACTCGTTTAGTTGTCCATAATATTAGCATTAGTTCTTGGCTGTCGTGATTGACTCAAATCTCTCAAATATACAGATATTAATATCTGTTGGAGGCAGCTGATGGCAGGAGGAATCTGTATTTAACCCTTCTCTGTAGTGGACCGATACTATCGGTGAGGTTGACATTTAATCTTTCTGTTTCTCCTTTCGCTGGGTTGTTTCTAAACTTATTTCCATGTGCAGTGGTAAGCGCGGTCCGATTAGTGGGAAAATTCCGGGTTCAACTGCCGCTGTAGGACAGAAGTATTTGGGCATCGTTTGATTTCCACCCGATTCCTTCACTTGATGTTGGGAGGTAGACACTGTCAAGAAGTCGTTGTTCTTATCTGGAGTTTAGATGGAAACGGTTCCTGGAGTTCTACTTCCCAAGCCCGGCGTGAGGCCTGGCTTGACTTGTGATTACTTGGTGCAGCAGACTGCTGGGGAAGTATATATAATGGTAGTAGGGTGACTACCTTCATATATACTTGAACATAATTAAGTGCTTGTGTGGGTTAAGCTTCGACTATTTGATCCCGCCTCTCGACTGCAAATCAATTAGTGGAAAGGTTCCTAAGCTTATTGGACACTCATGTTTAACTTCAGACTGTGTGAATTCTGCCTCTACCACCATATTTCTTAGTGTAGTCCATTTGTTTACGACGCTGACACTGAAAAAAGTCTCTTTGGCTCATCTAGGTACTCGGTTTCCACCAGTGTTCCCCCTGTGCGAGTGGGGAAGGTGGTGGTGGAGCAGTATGTGAAGATAGGGATGGTAGTGGTAGGTCAGTAAGTGTGGGGGTGGTAGTTGTGGTGGGGCAGTAAGTGTGGGGATGGTGGTGGGGCAGTAAGTGTGGGGATGGTGGTGGGGCAGTAAGTGTGGGGATGGTGGTGGGGCAGTAAGTGTGGGGATGGTGGTGGGGCAGTAAGTGTGGGGATGGTGGTGGGGCAGAAAGTGTGGTGGTGGTGGTGGTGGCAAGGCAGTGGTGCAGGACACTCACCTGAAGCGGCCACCAAGGTCACCACCACCAACCTGCTCTCTTGTGTGAGGGGAGGATCGGAGGGGGAGGATCGGGGGGGGAGGGATGGGGAGGTGTCCCTGGGGGAGTGGTGCAAGTGCGACAACCCGTCTCCGTCAGACGACCTGTAGGGCGGGGCGCGCCTGAAGGACGGCGGCGGCCGGTATAAACAAACGATGGTCGCAGAGACGGGTATAAATGGCGTGTTCGGCGGGACAGGAACTTGGAGTAACACACGTAATATGTGCAGGGTCGGCGGCCATTTAGCAAATGGGTCAACTAGGTGGTGTGGGGAGGCAGGTGTATTGTGGTATGAATGGGTCAACTAGGTGTGGGGGGGGAGGTGTATTGTGGTATGAATGGGTCAACTAGGTGGGGGGGGAGGTGTATTGTGGTATGAATGGGTCAACTAGGTGGGGGGGGGAGGTGTATTGTGGTATGAATGGGTCAACTAGGTGGGGGGTGTATTGTGGTATGAATGGGTCAACTATGTGGGGGGTGTATTGTGGTATGAATGGGTCAAGTAGGTGGGTGGGTGGGGGGGGGGCAGGTGTATTGTGGTATGAATGGGTTAACTAGGTGGGGGGGGGGCAGGTGTATTGTGGTATGAATGGGTCAACTAGGTGGGTGGGTGGGAGGGGGCAGGTGTATTGTGGTATGAATGGGTCAACTAGGTGGGTGGGGGGGGGGCAGGTGAAGTGGGTGTGGCATAACTTAAGTAGAAGAACAGGTGTAGTTGGTTACCTAGGTGAGGAACAGGTGGTGATGAGGGGTGGGGGGGGGGCGGGGGTTCTGCTTGTTTGGGGATGGTGGTCGTGGGTGAACACCCCCCCCCTTACTCCCCACCCCGTACCCCCCACCCCTTACCCCCCAGCACCCACCATACCACATTCCTCGCCGGCCGTCAAAAGATAAGGATCAGTCTGCTGGGTGTTCCCGAGTGGTGACTGCTGTGGTGCTGCTGCTGCTCCTGCTGTTGTTATAGCCTTCTCCTTCCCCTCCTCCTGCTGCTGCTTTTTATTGGTGTTCTCTTCTACCTCCCATTATTTGTTCTAGTCTCCCAGTACTCCAGTACTCACAAGCAGGAGTGACTCAACTTCTCCAAGAACCTCCCATACGGGGGTTTGGAGGTAGCCTCTCCCGTAGGCGTATGGAGTGATTCGCAAGGTTCCTCGTGTCATATGTGCGTTCAGGTATTCCTAAATTAGTTTTCTCTTTAGCGAGGTGTATTTTAATCACACTTGAGGTGGTGTGCGGACCATGTTAATGCAGCGTATTCAATTGGCGCCATCACGCACCTGGTGCACATTGTTCTCAATGATTCATTGAATAGGTTCGTAAAGGCGGGGTTTGAATTTGCATAGCCTACGTTGTTGAAGTGAAATTTGTTCATATTCAATTTATTTTTGCACCGGAGGGCTATAGTTCGTTGGGCAGCGTCACTCATCTTGTGAGTGAACATTCCGCCAGAGTGACAGTATTGGGCAGCGTCACTCATCTTGTGAGTGAACATTCCGCCAGAGTGACAGTATTGGGCAGCGTCACTCATCTTGTGAGTGAACATTCCGCCAGAGTGACAGTATTGGGCAGCGTCACTCATCTTGTGAGTGAACATTCCGCCAGAGTGACAGTATTGGGCAGCGTCACTCATCTTGTGAGTGAACATTCCGCCAGAGTGACAGTATTGGGCAGCGTCACTCATCTTGTGAGTGAACAGATTTGGTGTGATAGGCTTTCCTGTGACTCTTCCCTTTCTTAGGCGCTGCCGTCTCTAGAAGCTGGACAGTGCCGGGTCTCCTTTCTCCCAAATTATTTCTTATCGATTTGCCGATATTAAACTCCAGGAGACGTTTGCTAGACCATTCTTTGTTTCTTGTCATTTTGCCGTCCACTATTATCCAAAATAACTTCATACGTAAACATCTATATAATATTCCATCAGGACTTTTTTTGTATAAATCAGAGATAATATGGGTCTTTGGAGTGATCTCTGCTGAACTCCTCTTGTTGCGTCTGTTGAATATTCTCTTGTCAAGGTTGACAAGAGAATATTCTCTCACTTTTCCGATGAGATAGAATGAAAGAGAAGGAGGAAGAGCGCGCGCGCGTGTGGGTGCGGGAATGGTGATACAAGAACAGAGAGATGCCGCCCAGGACGGCCTTAGTGTCTCGCCTTGGTGAGGCCGGCTGGTCGACCCACACGCCTTGCCGAGTCCTCGCCACCACCCGCTTCCTATGCCTTGCTCGCTAAATGACCCCACAGGCTCAACACTGCAGACAGACCGAAAAAGGGGCGTCCTTAATGTGTCCTTCCATACCCCCGCCTCCCACACCTTCGCCCTCCTCACCCATTCCACTGTTTTGAGCCTCTCGTCATGCGTCAAATTCTTGCAGAACGTGTGTGTGTGTGTGTGTGTGTGTGTGTGTGTGTGTGTGTGTGTACTCACCTAGTTGTGTTTGTGGGGGTTGAGCTCTGGCTCTTTGGTCCCGCCTCTCAACCGTCAATCAACTGGTGTACAGATTCCTGAGCCTATTGGGCTCTATCATATCTACACTTGAAACTGTGTATGGAGTCAGCCTCCACCACATCACTTCCTAATGCATTCCATTTGTGTGTGTGTAACACCTACTTCATTACACACCTACTCCATTATTCGTGACAATAGTCACGAATTCGTACGTAATTGCTTTTGATTGTAGTATACTGACTAGTAAGGAATTCTTTTAAAATGAAGCTACAAAACAAACTTAAATATTCATCTGCCTAATATATAGCACACACATGTACTATATCAGGCCTAAGAAGGTTAGGTTAGGTTAGTTTGTCAAAGCAACACAAGTAAAAAGTAGTTTTCCGGTATGTTAAACTCAATAGTTCAGATTTCTACTTTCTAATGTCGTACGTCGGTATATATACTATGGTCCTCAGCGTTACTATAAGTACTACCAAAATAGGAGGACGGGCTGCATGAGGTGATAGGAAACGCGGCCAACCATTTCTGCTACAATATAGAATTTTGCTACAATTAAGGTGGTAGATGCTTCTGCTGCGTAACATTTTAGGGGTTGACAAATGTCAATCTTGTTTGATAAGACTTCACTTGAGACAGTTAAGCAAGTCCCAGCTGTGTCTGGGTACAAGTGACACGATGAACAACCCAGTGGGTTTTCTTCCTATTGGGGAGTGTTGTACATGCTGCTATGGCGGTGTGTCCACTCACAGGATGAGTGGCGCTGCCCAATACTGTCACTATGGCGGTGTGTCCACTCACAGGATGAGTGGCGCTGCCCAATACTGTCACTATGGCGGTGTCTCCACTCACAGGATGAGTGGCGCTGCCCAATAAACTCGCCCCTCGGGGCAAAATTAAAAAATAATAAACTACTCCTATTGTAACCCCCTATCTGATACCCACTGTTGGATTACACACTGGTGCTCTTAATTATATTTCCTTAGTCTACACAATATTCAGAGTTGAGTGTAACCTGGTACTACTAGTCTCTCACAGAACCAGTGGTACGTTAAAGGAAATGCTTATTATCTGTTCAAAGGAGAAACCCCGGCTGCCACCACCCCATTACTTATTCGTTACTAAAATAGTATGAATAATTACCAATTGGTGGAACGCCAGTGGTTCGTGGGGGAAACCACCGTGTCCTCTTGTCTTTAACTACTACTGAGAGATGTCTTCTTTTGTTGTGATCACTTAATGCCAGTTATGTTAAACAGTTTAATACTGGAGGATTTTGGGAGGTTCACGCAAGGAAGTTCAACATCCTTGATGGCATATACGGGAGGTGACTATGGAGGGGAATCCAGTGACAAAGATAGCAATTTAACAAGATTTATAAAATCGAAATTGATGTTCACTACAAACTCGTAAGCCCCTTAAACTGGCAAATTCCTAAGTCACTATCCCAAACTGGCAAGATAAGTAATTTAGACATGGTAAATGCATCAGAGATACCACACATTACCTTTGATCACAGCCTCTCACAGCTGGAGGCCCTGTTTCTCAACCCTCCCGGGTGATGACCTGCAGACCGGCTCCTGCAGTCACTTTCCCAGCCACTCTGAAGCCTATCACCACGCAAGAACCACGTGCTGTTTTGTATACATATCACAACAACACTAAATGAAACTAGGAAGGCACGGCTGAGATCCGTGCTGTGTTTGTGCCTTTCCATAATAATAATCGTAAGTCTCACGTGTGCTGCTCTAGAATGTCAAAGCATTATACGACTCCCGAGATTATCAATGTACAAATTGTTTCCTGCATCTACAGAGATTTCTCAATTTGATCATTTGTCCAAATGATAATAGAAGGTTGTGTATGTATGTACTTACCTAGTTGTCTTTGTAGGGGCTTAGCTTCGGCTCTTTGGTCCTGCCTGTCAACTGTCAATCATCTGGTGTACAGGTTCCTAAGCCTATTGGGCTCTATCATATCTACATTTGAAACTGTGTATGGAGTCTGCTTCCACCACATCACTTCCTAGTGCATTCCAATTATTAACTACCTTGACACTGAAAAAGTTCTTTATGACGTCCCTGTGGCTCATTTTTATACTAAATTTCCACCTGTGTCCCCGTTTTCGCGTACCACCCGTGCTAAATAATTTACCCTGTCAATTCCTCTTGAGAATTTTATAGGTGGTGATCATGTCTCCCTTAACTGTGTGTGAGTGGGGGAGGGGGACGGGGTCGACAACCTGACGCTTCAGGCTGGACAAGGTGAAGTCCTGATCCGGAGGTTGCGACAGGGTTTGTGTGGAGGGGTGGGAGGCGATCAGGCATGTGGAAAGAGTGTGTGGGCGGGAGAAAGGGGGTGGGGGAGATGGGGAGGGGGAGGCAGCGTTTTAGAAGTGTGGACATGAGGCTTCTCGCCTGGAAACTGGTTTAGATAGGCAACAACACACGAGCACCAAGCAGTGACCTCGCAGCAGAACGTTTGAAGGTCACTGTAGGTTATACGGTGACCATAAGTCGACCCCCACCCCACCCCATCAACCCCCTCCCCTCATCTTTACCCCCCTCCATCAACCCCCTCCCCTTCACAACCCCTTACCCTCACTGGCAGCCCGGCAGTCACGTGACATGTATGGGCAACGCTCTCGCAACACTCTTGGGCTTCGTTGTTTATTAATAGAAAACTTTAAGAAATGTTTAAACGAAATTTCAGTATCGTTTCATATACTTGTGATATAACTGACTCAGGGAAAACAGCAGAGTTATGTTTAATATTTATCAAGTCGTTCAGGTAAATAAATCTATACAGAGTTTGTTCACTAATGGGTGCGTGTGTGTCATGGTTTCTTGTTATCGAATAGCTCGAAATTTCTACCCCAAACCAGCCCTCTCAGCTTGGAATAAATATAGAAGTTGAGATAAGAGGAGCGGGTGTTGCGCCATCGCTGTCCTCCTCCAGCACTGTCAGTCCCCTCAGAGTCCTGCTGCTGTTGCTCGTGTTGCTGTACTGCCAGCACAGGAGACCTGCTGCTGCCAGTTAGACGGGTGGTGCTGCTGCTGCTGCTTCTGCTGCCAGTCAGCCGGGTCGTGCTGCTGCAGCTGCTTCTGCTGCCAGTCAGCCGGGTCGTGCTGCTGCAGCTGCTTCTGCTGCCAGTACCACTATTTCCACGCACCGCCTGGCCTGGTTTCTGTTCTATTGGACAGAGGAGTATTTGCACAAAATGAAGAAACAAATATATGTAAATAGAAATATATTTAAATATTACAACCCATCCTCCAACCATGATAGTACTTAAAACAACTATTGGTCGAACGTACACAAATTGTGTACAAAAAACAAAATATAGTTTTGCACTGTTCTGGTTCGAGTACTCCAACTGAAATGCGACAAATCATTCAGTATCTATAGAACCTATCCTAGGCCTAAATAAGCAAACCTTTTGTTTATTTGTAGTGCTATACTATGACTAGGAAAGGTTAGGTTTGACTTTTTGCAGTCTTTGTGGTGTTCTCTACCAAATTAATAGTACAAAACGCGAACATTTTTGGGTGGTTGTTAAAGATTCGCTACCTGGAACAAAAAGTTCAAAGTACCACGGGCACACGGGCTATGGTGAGCCCGCATCCCATTATTGGGGGTCACCATTGTATGTATATGTGTGTGTGTGTGTATATATATATATATATATATATATATATATATATATATATATATAATATATATATATATATATATATATATATATATAATATGCAATTGACGATCACAAAACACTGATCATTTTATGCGGAAAATCCACAGAGAAATATGAAATGAGGTGAACGTTTCGGCTTGTTAAAGCCTTTGTCAACACCAGACTAAGGAGAAGGGAGAAGGGGGAGTATATATATATATATATATATATATATATATATATATATATATATATAATATATATATATATATATATATATATATATATATATATATATATATAATATGCGTTTCTCCTGTTGAAAAAGCGACTGCAGTAAAAAGCTAGCTTGAGATTCTATAGTGACTAGTCTCTATAGTGGCACTAGTGTCACTATAGAATCACTAAGTCACTCCCGTGTCTTTGCGACACGGGAGTGTTGAGTGGGGCCTAAATACTCTCTGATGTGTGTAGGGGAAATTTATTACCGGCCATTCTTGAAGACAAATGTTCCAAGGAAGATTAACGCGGGGACAAGAGAGTTTGGGCCAAGCCATCGTTCATATGGAAGGTGTGTAGCAAACTAAAGCAACGCGGAACTTTGGCGTCGAGGACACGTGTTTCTGGTACAGGTAGTGCGCAGCTGATGCTGCTGCTCCTGAAACAGGTGTGGAAACATCTGTTTATTGAGGTGTGTGTGGTAATTTTAGAAGCACTTGGACGCGAGTGCATGACTAACCTGTGTGTGTTTGGTGGAGAGGGGGGGGGGGGTTGAGTGTGTAGTGTAGCGTAGGGTTACTATTTCCTAATATGCATATTTGTATTTTTACTCTACAAGTTCATGAGAACTGATTGTGCTGGATTCATGTAGATAAAAAAGAAAATGTTAAAATAGTGCGTATAAAGTTAGTGAAATCTAAATAGAATAGGCTTGATGCCAGTTGTTGGGGCAGGCTCCCGAGGATAGCGGAGCCGAGAATGTAGAAGCTGCTGCTGGCTAGGCTACCAGGAACATGTCCGCGATGCTCTACGCTGGTGAATGATCTTCAGGGTGGGACTTAGTGGTTGATGAGACGAAAATAAATCGCCAGGTGCTCTTATAACTGATAAGGGCGTTGTAGACGAGGCGTCACAATAACGTGGCTGAAATATGTTGACCAAACCACACACTAGAAATTGACGGGACGACGACGTTTCGGTCCGTTCTGGACCATTCTGGATAAGAATGGATCCAAATGCTCTTATCCGGGCAAGAATGAATGGTCTTATCCAGGACCGTCCTGGATAAGAGGATTCTTATACACCTGTACAGGTGTCCAACGTGTTCTTTAGTACAATATATTGTAAAAGGAATAAGTTATTCAGAGAGAATATGGTAGATTCTCCCTAAACATTTGAATAATATTTTCTTCTGCCGCCCCTAATTTATACATGGCATAATACTAATTCTGGCGTTACCAATGGATCCCTAGAGAGGCCGGGAGAGGGGGGGGGGGGGGTAGCAGGGATGTGATAGTGAAGGGGGGGGGGCGTGAGTAAGCACCCAGACGCACTCTCAGGGTTGGTTATCACAGGGCCACGTCATCTTAGCAGCCGAGAAAGTACTAGAATCGTTATAGAATAGTTAATTTTTCTTGAGCAAAAGAAATTTTTTTTGTCCCCCCCCCCCTCCTCTTCTTCCCCTCGTACACGCACGCGCGCGTGCGTGTGTAAAGGCAGGCGTAAAAAGGTAAGGTGCTCCAGTGGATAAGGGAGTATCTAAGCAACAGGAAGGGAGTCATCAGAGTGGCGAGATGTCACCAGCGGAGTCCCACAGGGCTCTGTACTTGGACCCATCCTGTCTCTGATATGAGTAAACAATCTTCCAGAGAGTGTAGTCTCATTCCTCTCAATGTTTGCTGATAATGCAAACATTATTTTGAGAAGAATGAAGGCAGAGATAAAGATAGACTACAGGACGATCTTGACAAACTGGAGAAATGGTCAAGAAAATGGCTAGTAAAGTTTAACTTGGTAAAGTGTAAATTAACGAAATTAGGCAAAGGGAACAGAAGGCTGTACACAAGGTACCATCTGGGAGGTGAAATCTTGCAAGAATCCAACAGAGAGAAAGATCTGGGGGGTTGATATCACACCAAACCTGTCCCCAGAAGCCCACATCAAAAGGATATCATCAGTGGCATATTCTAGACTGGCCAACATAAGAACTGTCTTTAAAAACGTGTGAAAGTAATCGTTCAGGACCTTATATACCACTTAGGTCAGACCAATCTTGGAGTATGCAGCTCCAGCCTAGCGTTCATACCTAGTTAAACACAAGACAAAGTTAGAGAAGATGCAGAGGTACAGTATGCCACCAGACTAGTCCCGGAACTGAGAGGTATGAGCTACGAGAAAAGGCTATGGGAGCTATACCTCGCATCCCTGGAAGACTGAAGAGTAAGGGGAGACATGATAACCACCTACAAAATTTTCAGGAGAATTGACAGGGTGGACAAAGACAAACTATTTAGCATGGGTGGAACACGAACAAGGAGACACAAATAGAAACTTAATACCCAAATAAGCCGCAGGGACGTTAGATGAATTTTTTCAGTGTCAGAGTAGTTAGTAAATGGAATGCATTAGGAAGTGATGTGGTGGAGGCTGATTCCATACACGGTTTCAAATGTAGATATGATAGAGCCCAGTAGGCTCAGGAATCTGTACACCAATTAATTGACAGTGGAGAGGCGGGACCAAAGAGCCAGAGCTCAACCCCCTCAAGCACAACTAGGTACCACACACACATTAAGCAACCAACGATGTTAGGATAATGTTATTCAGAAATTAGCAGACGCCTCAAATGGCACGATGACGTTAAGCAACAAACTCTCACATGAATCCCATTATAATTATTAGTTTAAATTATCGTCACTGTTAATACCAAAGATTGTTGTGCGCATTATGCCTAATGACTAAGGTTGAGCAACAAGATAAATATTGGGTATAAGCGATATAATAAAACGGTGGATAAAATGGCTTGTTTGGGTTGGGATCTAGCTCTCGGGCCTAGTGCTGGAATTTTGCTGTTTTTTTCCGTTTTTGTTTATCAAGATCCATCGATCCAACAACCAGGTCCCACCAATTACTGGTGCGTGGACAGGGGTCGCCCGTGAAGGAACGGCGCCCAGTCTTATCTGCAAAAAAAAATAAAAAAAGTTGGCACTGGGGCTCTGTGGCTTGGGAGGAGTGTGTGCTAACCCCTACACCAGAAGATGCCCCCGAGAGATAAGTGTTGTATACTAAGCACATTGGGAAACCCAATTCCCAGTGTGCGACGTTCATTAGGAAGCGCGAGCAACACAGCGAGACACGCAAGAACGACTTCTGGCAAGAACATTTAAGATGTGAGAACCACAGTGAAACATTATGCAGTATGAGCCATGCAGCTCAATACAGAAGCAGCAGAATAATACATAGACCGTATGTATTTCAGACATAGTTTCGTCAGAACAGCAGCTGCGACCACCACATATAGACTGGCAATGTGAGGTGAGAGGCGAGGTGCAGGGCCAAAACTAATAACCCCACCGAGGGTATGTTATCGTCAGTGTCGCAACGCACCAGTCTCCACCACCTGCCTGGCCCTCCAGCACCCCCGGCCACCAGTCTCCACCACCTGCCTGGCCCTCCACACTCCTCCAGCACCCCCGGCCACCAGTCTCCACCACCTGCCTGGCCCTCCAGCACCCCGGCCACCAGTCTCCACCACCTGCCTGGCCCTCCAGCACCCCCGGCCACCAGTCTCCACCACCTGCCTGGCCCTCCAGCACCCCCGGCCACCAGTCTCCACCACCTGCCTGGCCCTCCAACACCCCGGCCACCAGTCTCCACCACCTGCCTGGCCCTCCAGCACCCCCGGCCACCAGTCTCCACCACCTGCCTGGCCCTCCACCACCCCGGCCACCAGTCTCCACCACCTGCCTGGCCCTCCACCACCCCGGCCACCAGTCTCCACCACCTGCCTGGCCCTCCACCACCCCGGCCACCAGTCTCCACCACCTGCCTGGCCCTATACTCGTCAGTTTAGACTTTAGGTTCCTTATCTGTGGAAGAGGAGCGTGCTAGTTACAAGGTACATGATGTTAAGAAAGTTGTTTTCTCGAGGTTTTCGTCTCTTTGAAGATGAAATTTACATGTTTGGAAGAAACTGTTGTGTCTGTTGTTCCTCTGGTTACAAGTTGCATAGTGACCTTGGTCAAGAGTTTTGTTAAGATAA
This sequence comes from Procambarus clarkii, assembly GCF_040958095.1. NCBI lineage: Eukaryota > Metazoa > Arthropoda > Malacostraca > Decapoda > Cambaridae > Procambarus > Procambarus clarkii. Next base: position 45,826,637 of record NC_091159.1, on the reverse strand, counting down.
CAACACACTTATCTTTTATGCCGGTCGTCTCTTATCGCGCTGCTAATGGTGCAATGGTTCCCGTGTGTGTGTGTGTGTGTGTGTGTGTGTGTGTGTGTGTGTGTGTGTGTACTCGCCTAGTTGTACTCACCTAGTTGTGTTTGCGGGGGTTGAGCTCTGGCTCTTTGGTCCCGCCTCTCAACCGTCAATCAACAGGTGTACAGATTCCTGAGCCTACTGGGCTCTATCATATCTACACTTGAAACTGTGTATGGAGTCAGCCTCCACCACATCACTTCCTAATGCATTCCATTTGTCAACCACTCTGACACAAAAAAAGTTCTTTCTAATATCTCTGTGGGTTTCTCAACTGCAAATCAACCGGTGATTTGCGAGCCCGCGTGTGTTCAAGTGAGATTTATTTTAATAATAATGGTAAAAAAAAGATGAAGATTGATAAAATGGAAGTGTTTGGGTATAAATAAGCTTGTAAAATCGTCGCGTTGGGGTTTTTGGGGAGGCCTCGTATTGTACCTGTAATACGAGCTCGTATTGTACCTGTAATACGAGCTCGTTTTGTATCTGTAATACGAGCTCGTATTGTACCTATAATACGAGCTCGTATTGTACCTGTAATACGAGCTCGTATTGTACCTGTAATACGAGCTCGTTTTGTATCTATAATACGAGCTCGTATTGTACCTGTAATACGAGCTCGTATTGTACCTGTAATACGAGCTCGTATTGTACCTGTAATACGAGCTCGTATTGTACCTGTAATACGAGCTCGTATTGTACCTGTAATACGAGCTCGTATTGTACCTGTAATGCGAGCTCGTATTGTACCTGTAATGCGAGCTCGTATTGTACCTGTAATGCGAGCTCGTATTGTACCTGTAATGCGAGCTCGTATTGTACCTGTAATGCGAGCTCGTATTGTACCTGTAATGCGAGCTCGTATTGTACCTGTAATGCGAGCTCGTATTGTACCTGTAATGCGAGCTCGTATTGTACCTGTAATGCGAGCTCGTATTGTACCTGTTGCCTTTTATCCTGTCTTATAGCACCTATATGTGCTTTACTAGGCCTAAGAATATTTAAATTTGGTTTTTAGCTTTATTTTTTCCAGACTCAAAAAATGAGTACAAATAAGTTGCTTACTGAGGGGGTGGAGGGAGAATCCATAACTACATTGTTTTTTTTTTTGACCACATAGTTACAAAAAGTATTATCATATCGGGAAAATAGGGTTGACTGTGATTGTGTGTACTCACCTAGTTGTACTCACCTAGTTGTGTTTGCGGGGGTTGAGCTCTGGCTCTTTGGTCCCGCCTCTCAACCGTCAATCAACAGGTGTACAGATTCATGAGCCTATCGGGCTCTGTCATATCTACACTTGAAACTGTGTATGGAGTCAGCCTCCACCACATCACTTCCTAATGCATTCCATTTGTCAACCACTCTGACACTAAAAAAGTTCTTTCTAATATCTCTGTGGCTCATTTGGGCACTCAGTTTCCACCTGTGTCCCCTTGTGCGTGTTCCCCTTGTGTTAAATAGACTGTCTTTATCTACCCTATCAATCCCCTTCAGAATCTTAAATGTGGTGATCATGTCCCCCCTAACTCTTCTGTCTTCCAGCGAAGTGAGGTTTAATTCCCGGAGTCTCTCCTCGTAGCTCATACCTCTCATGTGTGTGTGTGTGTGTGTGTTTACTAGTTGTGTTTACTAGTTGTGTTTACTAGTTGTGTTTTTGCGGGGGTTGAGCTTTGCTCTTTCGGCCCGCCTCTCAACTGTCAATCAACTGTTTACTAACTACTTTTTTTTTTTTTTTTTTTTTTTTTTTTTTTTTTTTACACACACACACACACACACACACACACACACACACACACACACACACACACACACACACACACACACACACACACACACACACACACACACGCTCGCGTGTGTGTGTGTATGTGTGTGGGGGATGGGCCATACACCCACCCACACCCTGTAGGCAGCGCTGTAGGCTCTTGAGTATTGACCTGTTCATCTTGGACCACGCCTCTACTCTCTGCTCTCGTCTCGGACCTCTTCTGCACCCTCTGTGCCATTTTATTGACCCCCTGGTTGAACATAGAGATAACTTTAGGTAAAGGAGTGTGTGTGTGTGAGTGTACTCACCTAGTTGTGCTTGCGGGGGTTGAGGTTTAGCTCTTTTGGTCCCGCCTCTCAACCGTTAGTCAACAGGGGTACAGGTTCCTGAGCCTATTGGGCTCTATCATATCTACACTTGAAACTGTGTATGGAGTCAGCCTCCACCACATCACTTCCTAATGTATTCCATTTGTCAACCACTCTGACACTATAAAAGTTCTTTCTAATATCTCCGTGTGTGTATGTGCGTGCGTGTGTGTGTGTGTGTGTGTGTGTGTGTGTGTGTGTGTGTGTGTGTGTGTGAGACGACGTGTTGAAACTTCAGGTTGGTGGTAGTCACGCGTTTCAAAGAGAGACTTCATCTTAGCTAAACGAACTAGAGGGTTCAGTTCCTGAACCGATTATGTGCCTCTGTAATCCTTTACACCACCGCCCACGGGATGGGTATGGGGTGCATAATAAATTGAGAAATTGAATTGGCCAGCGTCCATGCATAACTCCGGGGTTGGTGAACGACGATGTACACGACACAGGAAGGGTGAGAATGTCGCTAATTACATGTTATAGGCCCCGAAAAGCCCCCTTCCTTGTTGGTGAACTATTTTTAAAACAACCTTTTTTTTTACCCTGTCGTAGCTCAGTCGATTAAGGCAGTGTATGGGATGCTCCCGGACGCAGGTTCGAATCCTCGTCACGGTCCTTGTGGATTTGTTCATTTAACTAATTTTAAAGCTTCAGAAAGAGCAATTGACATGTCGCCAGAGAAATATCTGCGCGAGAATAATACCTGCTTACAGAAAAGGAATGCAAAAATACATTTGTAATAAAACTCGTGTACACGGACAATGAACACAAAATTACGTTTGCAGTACAATCAGTTATTATTATCTTTATTGACAATTTAATTACAATTTTGCCTAATTTGAGGATTTCAATTAAGTCTTATTAATGTGAGGATAATGCTGGTATTCACTGTCACACAGGACAGAGGGTCATACACAAGACAATAGGTCTAAACTGTAGGCGGAAGCACACATATATATCATGGTTACAATCAATGTTTTAATGTATGACTATGTAAAATCAACTTTCTATTGTGTACTGTCACACAAGGGCAGGGATGGGTTCGTAAGAGATGCAACTTAAAAATACTATAAATAAAATTGTTCTTCATTCTTTAAAATGGACAAGCAAATTCTGGATAAATTGTTAGGATGTCGTCCAGTGCATCTGAGTCAATGAAATAGTTACACAGTTGATGGTACAATAGGCCAGGAGGTCTAAAATCTTCTACGGTTTGAATGCATTCAAGGTTTGTCACAGAGTTTGCAATCTGAACATTGAGGTAGTGGCTCAGCCTCGGACAAACACACACGAGTTTACTAGAGAGCCAACATAGACCATCACAGTTGGCGGTAACTCCCTGCCGTCGGTAGCCGAGCTGGAAATACTTAATCACCCGACCAAAACGCACTTGTCTAGCAATTTTCTCCTTGTTAACAGCAAGATCCGGGAGGGTGACAGACTGTTGATAAGAGAAGAGGAAGAGCACGGCTTACATCCGGCTGGCTCAAGGCTGGCAGGCTTGGAAGCCGGAGCTCCACACTCGGGTATCTGGGCGACGCTGCAACAATCAGCATTGAGACTTTGTCTAATGTTTAAATCTTTAATTGAAAGTGATGTTCTACCATAACAATCTTTGCCAAATATGCAGCATTTGTCTACTGTAGGTAATTGTATATTAGTGACTTGAGACTCCTGAGACATGAGGCAGGGAGGAGGAGGAGGGGACATCTCGTCCAGACATGAGGCAGGGAGGAGGAGGGGACATCTCGTCCAGACATGAGGCAGGGAGGAGGAGGAACATCTCGTCCAGACATGAGGCAGGGAGGAGGAGGGACATCTCGTCCAGACATGAGGCAGGGAGGAGGAGGGAAATCTCGACAAAAAGGCTAAACTTTTACTAATAAAGTACTGCATGCGCGCACTATTACCGATTAATGCGCAGTCCAAGACTGGCGAAGTCAGAAACCCCAGATATATCTTAACTGTACCCAGGCCAAGGATTGCATCCTGCTATTTGCCGCATGGTTACTAAGTCTGATATATATTGGTACATAGCGGTGGAGCATGCCAGAGGTAAGGCACATGTGAATGATTCAGTTGGCGTGTGCACGAGTAGCGCACAGCCAGGTGCTCAATTATTGTACGGAGAATGCATAACGATAATACATTGTGTATTGACTAAGAGTGTCATTGCATATTGAGCAGTTCCAGGCAGCAGGGGAGGGCTGTATGTTGTGGTTCAGGGGAAGGGGCTGGCGCTGGGGTGTGGAGCCTGGCGCTGGGGTGTTTGGAGCTTGACGCTGGGGTGTGGAGCCTGGCGCTGGGGTGTTTGGAGCTTGGCGCTGGGGTGTGGAGCCTGGCGCTGGGGTGTTTGGAGCTTGACGCTGGGGTGTTTGGAGCCTGGCGCTGGGGTGTTTGGAGCCTGGCGCTGGGGTGTGGAGCCTGGCGCTGGGGTGTGGAGCCTGGCGCTGGGGTGTTTGGAGCTTGGCGCTGGGGTGTGGAGCCTGGCGCTGGGGTGTGGAGCCTGGCGCTGGGGTGTTTGGAGCTTGGCGCTGGGGTGTTTGGAGCTTGGCGCTGGGGTGTATGGAGCTTGACGCTGGGGTGTGGAGCCTGGCGCTGGGGTGTGGAGCTTGGCGCTGGGGTGTTTGGAGCTTGACGCTGGGGTGTGGAGCCTGGCGCTGGGGTGTTTGGAGCTTGACGCTGGGGTGTGGAGCCTGGCGCTGGGGTGTTTGGAGCTTGGCGCTGGGATGGGGGTGTGGAGCTTCACGCTGGGGTGAGGTATAGAGGCTGGGGTGGGGGTGTGGAGCATACATGGTTTACTTCTGGGGGAGAGGGGGGGGAGGACCCCCCCCTCCTGACACCTGGGGCATGCGTGTTCTTTGGGGAAGATGGTGGGTTGGGGGGTTGTGGCCCCCACCCCTGAGGAATCTGCATGCATGCTCTTGGGGAGGAGGAATCTTATAGGGCATGTTGCTTTCAGGCGTTAGAATACTCTGGTGTAGGCATTGCTACTAAGTGGCTCCCAGAACTGAAGGGCAAGAGCTATGAGGAGAGGTTAGAGGCATTAAATATGCCAAAACTAGAAGACAGAAGAAAAAAAGGTGATATGATCACTACATACAAAATAGTAACAGGAATTGATAAAATCGATAGGGAAGATTTCCTGAGACCTGGAACTTTAAGAACAAGAGGTCATAGATTTAAACTAGCTAAACACAGATGCCGAAGAAATATAAGAAAATTCACTTTCGCAAACAGAGTGGTAGACGGTTGGAACAAGTTAGATAAGAAGGTGGTGGAGGCCAAGACCGTCAGTAGTTTCAAAGCGTTATATGACAAAGAGTGCTGGGAAGACGGGACACCAGGAGCGTAGCTCTCATCCTGTAACTACACTTAGGTAATTACACACACAGGGACGTAAGAAGGAACTTTTTCAGTGTCAGAGTAGTTAACGGATGGAATGCATTAGGCAGTGATGTGGTGGAGGCTGACTCCACACACAGTTTTAAATGTAGATATGATAGAGCCCAGTAGGCTCGGGAACCTGTACACCAGTTGATTGACAGTTGAAAGGCGGGACCAAAGAGCCAGAGCTCAACCCCTGCAAGCACAAATAGACGAGTACAACAAAGTGAATACACACACACACACACACACACACACACACACACACACACACACACACACACACACACACACACACACACACAGTCTGCTCAGGCTGCAGTGGTCGATCCCCGTCCTCCTCTGTGGGTTCTTTGTGCTCAGGCGGTGGTGTTCCGTGCTCAGGTGACGCTTCAAGTTCCACATATCTTCTCCATAAACAAAAATTGCTCAAAACCACAAAGTAACATTGGATAAATTACACCAAGATGCTCCTTCCCCCCCCCCCCCCGTCCTTACTGCACTTGTATCATAATGCATATTCAATTTTGTTTTGCTTTGCATCTATATTGTTGTAGGTTGATTGGTTGCCGTGTTGAAAGACTTTTACCCTAGCTGGTGTCTGCTACGCTTGGTAATAACATTACTGATGGGGGGGGGGGTAGAAATAGCCTAAGCTACTCTATCCCTTTTGAGATGTATTTCTTTCTCGTCTCCATAAACATACTTGAACATTACTGATCATGTTTGCTTCCTTTGTTTTACCGGGGGGGGGGGGGGGACGCCATCTTGCCTCCGGTATGATAGGTTGGACAAAAGCGGATGTGTTGACGGTAAACATTTAGCGCATCCTTCCTCTTTCGTGGAAACAGCGTCTTGGGGATTCGTCGTGAAGATGGTTGTTCCTCCCTCCGGATGAGGTACATTCCTGGGCTTTCACCTGGCCGGCTTGGGGAGAGGGAAATGCCCGCGTGTCTTCTGCTCCTCAGACGGGACTGCCATTCGCGCCCCCTCGCTTGCTAATTATAAAGTATTGCTCAAGTTGCTCTGATTCACTCCTTTGGGGGGTAATGCGTACCCGTCTTGTCCTCCGTGAGAGAGGGGGATCACAGACTTGGATATTACCGGCCGGTGGACTTACGAAAGCTACCTCCCGAAGTTTGAAATATTGACGCGATATTTCTCGCCCCATGACATCATCGGGGACGAGCCATGACGTCACTGGCGATACGCTACGTCATACAGCCTCGCTTGAAGGACCTCCGACCGCTTGCGCATCTAGTTTTAGTCTGGAAAAATCTAGATCCTTGTCCGAAATATACGAATATGATGTTGGAAATCATGCCGTATAATCATACATCGAGAGTAATAATAATTGCTTGCTGGGTTGAGTGACGGGCGGTGCAGTATACGGAGGCTGGTGATAGTGGTGGGCCGCATCTGACCTTCCTTTATTCAGTGTTGCTGCAGTAAGCTCATGACGTCAAGCGTCTGAGGCATTTTGGACGTGATATTTGCGTTCTGAGGCAAGAGATGCGAGGGTTAACCCCCGCAGTCGGTGCAGGGAAAGCCACGGGGACGCTATGATGTGCTGGCAGACCTCCTCTGACGCACTGCCTCACTTTACCCGGAACTAGGCTTTGTAGCGGCTTTGTCATCAATTGTACTCGCCTATTTGGGCTTGCGAGGGTTGAAATTCGGCTCTATGGTCCCGCCTCTCAACTACCAATCAACTGGTGAACGTACAAGTTTCTGAGCCTATTAGGTTGATAAAATTTTTTGGGAAAAATGTAATGCTAATAAACTAATTATAAATAGCCGGCTATCTAGCAAGGTAAACAGCGAGTGGCAAAACCAAATAAACTGGGCAAAGGCCCTTAAACCGGTTAACGCTGGCTCGTTGCTGCTTTATTCTGCTTGGGATTAAACGTTAATGAGTTTGTCGAGTCCGGTGAATGAATGTGAAGGTTGATTATGTTTGATGAAGCAAGCCGGGCTTGGTAGTATTTCACACTACACTTCATTATAGTTCACCTAGACCATTGTGCTTTAATAATACAACTACCGCCGTTTACTACATTCTACTAACTTTTGCTGCTACTACTACTACTTCTACCTACTGACTCAAGAGGAACGTGGGAGCGGCGCGCGGGCAACGCAGTTGACGGTGTGACATAGTTATATTACTAAACTATTTTTGTACGGTGCCAGAACTAGTGTGGTTTGTATGGCGAGCCGTTGGTGGTAGCTGAGGCCACCATTCCGTTCATGAAGGAGATGCATTAGTACACCTGTATATATATTAGTACAATATATATGCACTAGTATGGAAGCACCGTGAAAGTTGACGACTTTTTTTCTATTCCTCGACCTCGATAATTTTGGTGGGTCGCTTGGGTTCGAACTCTTCTGGATACACAGACAGACACAGATAGACACACAGACACACACACACATTGGTTGTGCCAATCTGTCACTCCGTTATTTTTACGGAGTGACAGATTGAGAGAACACAGGCTTTTGTTTAGAGATTTCTGGTTAATTGGAGACTATGTGCTCTTCCATACGAGTGTGGTAATAACGCCAGACCTAACAACGTGGGCTTAGCAGTCTAAAACGAAAACCTTTTTTGTTTTAGGTCAAACCCAAAAGGGGTTTACCATCCGCTACTGACAGTAATTGCCCGAAACCCGAAACGCCCGATGCCCGAAACGCTTTGCGTAATAGTGGCTTTAGGCATTGTATGTACTAGCTCTACCTATAAGTCTACCAATCCTTGTAAAAATTTATTGTATGTATGTGCCTTACCTAAATAAAATTGTATTGTATTGTATTGTAATTGTTTCCGCCGACACTTTCTCTTGCCCCGAAAAAATGGAGAGTTCAAATTTCAGCGGAAGGAGAGCAGAAATAGCCTAAGCTTCTCGATGCTTTTTGATATGCATATTATTACCTCAGTAAACTTATTTGAATTTCAGTGGCATAAGTGTCATACTTTTTCATTCTTTTTAAGTGAGAGTCGATACTGTTTTGTTAAGATTGTGTGCGTAATTGCGCGTTTAATTGGACTTGACCTCTTCTACATGTTTATTGTATTTGGACTTGACCTCTTCTACATGTTTATTGTATTTGGACTTGACCTCTCCCACATGTTTATTGTATTTGGACTTGACCTCTCCCATGTGTTTATTGTATTTGGACTTGACCTCTTCCACGTGTTTATTTGGAGTCGTGTGTAAATCCACGTTTACAATCAGTCCTTCTAAACAAAAAAACAGGTGGCGTTGTTTACGTTATAGTAAACAACGTTACAAATGTAACCTAACATAGGACAGTAACCGTTCACAATTATCCATTTCTATGCATAGGCATAGATAGGCTAGGTGGGTTGATTGGGTTCATTCGTTTCTGGTTAGGTTTTTTTTTTTTTTTACGGAGTGGAAAATCAGGTTTGGTATTTGATCACCGATTGTTGAAGTAGTTGAGGAGGCACTTGAGTGTGTGCTGAGACACTTGAGTGTGTTTCAGGCACGGGTAATTGTCACCCTTGTTTAAAATTGTATTGAGGCTTACCTTTGTTTTGTACTCTGCGATGGCCTAAATATAGAATTTGAATTTGATTTGGCGTGTATAGACTTAACATGTAGATTTTGTTCTCATCAAACATTCGTCTTCCTGTGTGTGTGTGTGTGTGTGTGTGTGTGTGTGTGTGTGTGTGTGTGTGTGTGTGTGTGTACTATTTGTCCCTAGAGGATCGTGCGGTTAGTACCTGGACACCTGCCTTTCTAAGATATTTGTCTAACATGCACACAAACACATCCCCGAGATGCTGCCAGTAGTATCTGTCATAACGCTCAGGTACCTATTTGCTGCTAGGTGAACACAAGCATCAGGCGAAAGACTCTTGCCCATTTGTTTCTGCCTGAGCCGGGAATCTAATCCGGGTAAATATGGTGTGGAGTGTTGCAAGAGGTTCGTCCCTCGCTAAGTTCCCAGCTCCGTGTTGATGAGGGCACCAGCTGGCCCTCACACCACCTGCCTCACTCATCAGTGTCACTCATAGTGTCACTCACCGTACTGTGCTCCTACTCTTGTTACCCAACTGTTGCTGCTGTTGTTACTGTTCTTCGCTGGTTGTTCTGATGTTTCTTATTGTCTACTTCTCCTTGTTATGTTCTGATCTTGGCGCTGTTGTAATGTTGCTGGCCTTATTGTACTCGCCTAATTGTGCTTGCGGGGGTTGAGCTCTGGCTCTTTGGTCCCGCCTCTCGACTGTCAATGAACTGATGTACAGATTCCCGAGCCTACTGGGCTCTATCACATCTACATTTGAAACTGTGTATAGAGTCAGCCTCCACCACATCACTGCCTTGTGCTTACCTATCAGTGAATACGGAGTTGATTCCCCACGTGTTCATAGATGTTAGTAAGACTTAGGAGGGGGGTTGGTTGTGTGGTGGTAGTGGTAGTCTATAGTTGTGGTAGGCTGCGTGGTGGTGGTGGTTGTGATGGCAGGTTCTGTTGAGGTACAGGTATGCTTTATGGTGGTAGTGAAAGTAAAGGGGGGAGGGACTATACTAATGGTGAAGGGAGGGGGGGGGGGGTACAAAGGGGAGTGATAGATGTATTGGTCATAAAAGGTAGAATGGCAATGGTGATAGCAACAAGGGTCGTGACGTTGCTTCATGCGTATATCCTCGAGGCTGGACAATGAACACACACCCACCTTTTTTCATTTTATTTATAGTGAGTATTGATACCTGGTCAGTGGCAGAGGGTAGTGGGGGGGGAGCCTGCAAGCCCTGCGCAATAACCACTACGCCAGTGGTTTCAATGTATATATATATATTTATGCATGAAAACGTATAACTACAAAAGGAAAAGGAAATTGGAAATTACTAGTGCGCTTTCGTGTTAACTGATCTACAGAAGTATAATCAATTAAATGCAATACTTGATTTTATAGGCAGAAAAAAGGCAGGTGCTCGCCATGCTCGCTCAGGGCAGGTTGCGTCATGCTCCGAGGGGAGGTTGCGTCATGCTCCGAGGGCAGGTTGCGTCATGCTCCGAGGGCAGGTTGCGTCATGCTCCGAGGGCAGGTTGCGTCATGCTCCGAGGGCAGGTTGCGTCATGCTCCGAGGGGAGGTTGCGTCATGCTCCGAGGGGAGGTTGCGTCATGCTCCGAGGGCAGGTTGCGTCATGCTCCGAGGGCAGGTTGCGTCATGCTCCGAGGGGAGGTTGCGTCATACTCCGAGGGCGGCGCAATAATTACCCATCCCGCTGAGAAGTGGAGAGGATAGAGGGGATGGGGAGCCATGAGTCCTGAAAGTATTGAGGGGTGGCGGGGTGGCAGCCATCAGCTGGGGGTGGTAGCCATCAGCTGGGGGGTGGCAGCCATCAGCTGGGGGGTGGCAGCCATCAGCTGGGGGGTGGCAGCCATCAGCTGGGGGGTGGCAGCCATCAGCTGGGGGGTGGCAGCCATCAGCTGGGGGGTGGCAGCCATCAGCTGGGGGGTGGCAGCCATCAGCTGGGGGGTGGCAGCCATCAGGTGGGGGGTGGCAGCCATCAGGTGGGGGGTGGCAGCCATCAGGTGGGGGGTGGCAGCCATCAGGTGGGGGGTGGCAGCCATCAGGTGGGGGGTGGCAGCCATCAGGTGGGGGGTGGCAGCCATCAGGTGGGGGGTGGCAGCCATCAGGTGGGGGGTGGCAGCCATCAGGTGGGGGGTGGCAGCCATCAGGTGGGGGGTGGCAGCCATCAGCTGGGGGGTGGCAGCCATCAGCTGGGGGGTGGCAGCCATCAGCTGGGGGGGTGGCAGCCATCAGCTGGGGGGTGGCAGCCATCAGCTGGGGGGTGGCAGCCATCAGCTGGGGGGTGGCAGCCATCAGCTGGGGGTGGCAGCCATCAGCTGGGGGGTGGCAGTCATCAGCTGGGGGTGGCAGCCATCAGCTGGGGGGTGGCAGCCATCAGCTGGGGGGTGGCAGCCATCAGCTGGGGGGTGGCAGCCATCAGCTGGGGGGTGGCAGCCATCAGCTGGGGGGTGGCACCCATCAGCTGGGGGGTGGCAGCCATCAGCTGGGGGTGGCGGGGTGGCAACATAAGGCCTGGATATGATGCAGTCGTCATCAATTGATACTTTACTGTACAAGCAACAGCTCACAGTCATGTTATTTCATAGTCGCTACAAAGCAATTTGGTTATGCCTTAGATGCCTAAACTTAGGTAAAAGAAGCCTAAACCTGGGAAAAGAATAACTTTTAAATAAATATATATACTTTGAAGCATCCAAAATAATGTTACAATTATAACCCAAGCTACTAGTTGTATATACTTAAGGAGCCGATGATGGAAACAAAACTCTACGAAGACTTTCACAGGTTTGAAACAGTGGCTCAAGAGTTTCCTAGTATAACGTTTGCATTTTTCTCCTAGATTTCCAGGTAGTTATAGATTCAGCTATTCGGAACAAGTTCCAAGTAGCACGGGCTATGGTGAGCCTGTAACTTACCTGGCACAGGAGCGGTGTTGTGGGGATTTCCAGGGAGTAATACAGTTTTTTATATCCTCTTCAGTAGTTAAGGTGAATGTTCAAGTGCGTTTATTGAGATAAATCTTAAAAATAATTGAGCAGCTTAGGCTATTTCTACCCTCCTAAACAGGTGGGGCTCTCAAATCCATACAGTACACAAATAATAATTATATTTTACATTTAGATTAATTCAATAGTTGTCACAAAGTATAAATTACAATAAATTAAAAAAAACTATAGTATTACATTCTTGGTGCAAAGTGTTTGAGCTTAAGAAAAATTTTATTTTCATCCCATTGTCACAGAGATGAACGTTCACTTATTTTCTGTAGATCAGCGATGTAATAATATCACACAATGTTGATTTGTGCACATTTGTCTCGGTAAGTGTAACATAATGGCAAGTGTTGTATATACAGAATAATTATACTAAAATATTACTCGCGATAAGTGGTCACCAGTGGCGATTGAGAACTGTAGAAGAAAGTATTTGAATGTGGGCGGAAAGGAGTAGCGTAGCAACAGGGCCATGTCAAGGTTTCCAGGACGTTATAAGTTTCCAGAGGGAGGTGGAGGAGGGCAAGGGAGTCTCATCCTCCGGTGAATGGAAGGACGACCATCGTTCGGGGCAGGTAGCGACATCTGCGGCGGTGGCTGGGGGGCAGGTAGTGACATCTGCGGCGGTGGCTGGGGGCCAGGTAGCGACATCTGCGGCGGTGGCTGGGGGCCAGGTAGCGACATCTGCGGCGGTGGCTGGGGGGCAGGTAGCGACATCTGCGGCGGTGGCTGGGGGGCAGGTAGCGACATCTGCGGCGGTGGCTGGGGGGCAGGTAGCGACATCTGCGGCGGTGGCTGGGGGGCAGGTAGCGACATCTGTGGCGGGGGCTGGGGGGCGGCGGCGGCGGTGGCGCTGTGAGCACGTATCCGGCGGAGGTTGGCGCAGGGAGCCACATCTCCGGTCGTTACTGTTACAAGGATCACTTCCTGCTTCTTGCCTCCACTCCGTGGCCGTGTACATGGTTCCTGAGGCAACACCAGCTCTCCCCTTCACACGTTTTCCCTGCTCGTGACAGCCGCGGGCGACAGCGGGCCTTTGTGCCTCTTGCGTACCAACCTCCACAACACATTCCACATTTCAAATGTTTAGTGAAGATATTTTATACATTATTGTGAGGTATGGGGGATGGTTGGTTGGTGGGTATTAATGCCAATACTGGATGGGGTATGACTAGATAATTGTCTATAGATTTTATTTTATCCGAAGCCTTGCTAAGCTGTTTAAGAATGATTGAGCTGTCAACATATGAATGTAAGAATTATCCTTAATTCTGAAAGTATATTTGGTTTATACGAGGCAGATACTATTTGAATTTTTCTTTTGGCAAATATGCCAGTTTTGTGTTTTCTTCTTGGTTATCATTCATTTTGGTGTTAATTTGTAATAGGCTTTTATTACTAAAAATCCAGTAAACTGGGCCAGACTTTTTATATAGTTATTTGTCCGTGTTATATTGTACTAATTTTATTCAGGTTTATGATGTGCTTTTGTAACGAGTTGCGTTAATTTTGCTTTATAATGTCAAGCGTATTTATCCTTTTGCAAGAAATTGTCAAGAGACAAAGCCGGGAAATATCTTACTGTAAATATACACATGAATTGGTACTCATGTAACATTGTCGTAGGCCTGTATGTGTGTGTATCAGTGCATGTGTCTGCCAGGCCTGTATGTGTGTGTATCAGTGCATGTGTCGGCCAGGCCTGTATGTGTGTGTATCAGTGCTGTATGTGTGTGTATCAGTGCATGTGTCGGCCAGGCCTGTATGTGTGTGTATCAGTGCATGTGTCGGCCAGGCCTGTATGTGTGTGTATCAGTGCATGTGTCTGCCAGGCCTGTATGTGTGTGTATCAGTGCATGTGTCGGCCAGGCCTGTATGTGTGTGTATCAGTGCATGTGTCGGCCAGGCCTGTATGTGTGTGTATCAGTGCATGTGTCGGCCAGGCCTGTATGTGTGTGTATCAGTGCATGTGTCGGCCAGGCCTGTATGTGTGTGTATCAGTGCATGTGTCGGCCAGGCCTGTATGTGTGTGTATCAGTGCATGTGTCGGCCAGGCCTGTATGTGTGTGTATCAGTGCATGTGTCGGCCAGGCCTGTATGTGTGTGTATCAGTGCATGTGTCGGCCAGGCCTGTATGTGTGTGTATCAGTGCATGTGTCGGCCAGGCCTGTATGTGTGTGTATCAGTGCATGTGTCGGCCAGGCCTGTATGTGTGTGTATCAGTGCATGTGTCGGCCAGGCCTGTATGTGTGTGTATCAGTGCATGTGTCGGCCAGGCCTGTATGTGTGTGTATCAGTGCATGTGTCGGCCAGGCCTGTATGTGTGTGTATCAGTGCATGTGTCGGCCAGGCCTGTATGTGTGTGTATCAGTGCATGTGTCGGCCAGGCCTGTATGTGTGTGTATCAGTGCATGTGTCGGCCAGGCCTGTATGTGTGTGTATCAGTGCATGTGTCTGCCAGGCCTGTATGTGTGTGTATCAGTGCATGTGTCGGCCAGGCCTGTATGTGTGTGTATCAGTGCATGTGTCGGCCAGGCCTGTATGTGTGTGTATCAGTTCATGTGTCGGCCAGGCCTGTATGTGTGTGTATCAGTGCATGTGTCGGCCAGGCCTGTATGTGTGTGTATCAGTGCATGTGTCGGCCAGGCCTGTATGTGTGTGTATCAGTGCATGTGTCGGCCAGGCCTGTATGTGTGTGTATCAGTGCATGTGTCGGCCAGGCCTGTATGTGTGTGTATCAGTGCATGTGTCGGCCAGGCCTGTATGTGTGTGTATCAGTGCTGTATGTGTGTGTATCAGTGCATGTGTCGGCCAGGCCTGTATGTGTGTATCAGTGCATGTGTCGGCCAGGCCTGTATGTGTGTGTATCAGTGCTGTATGTGTGTGTATCAGTGCATGTGTCGGCCAGGCCTGTATTTGTGTATCAGTGCATGTGTCGGCCAGGCCTGTATGTGTGTGTATCAGTGCATGTGTCGGCCAGGCCTGTCATTTCCTTGTCAGGCAGAGTGCTCTGGGACCTTCACAATCACCCCGAGAGCAGCTACCAACTTTCTCACCCCCACAATACTTTCATGCTGCAGTTTTGCTTCCCTCTCTCCGCCGCTTCCTGGCTATGCCGCACTCCAGAGCTGCCTGGACACATACTTCACTGATTGTTGAACATAGAAGTGTTTTAGGTCCGGATAGAGTGCAGGTTTGCAGGAGTGAGTGCAATATGTGGCACTTAT
The DNA here is from genome assembly GCF_040958095.1 of Procambarus clarkii. Classification (NCBI taxonomy): domain Eukaryota; kingdom Metazoa; phylum Arthropoda; class Malacostraca; order Decapoda; family Cambaridae; genus Procambarus; species Procambarus clarkii. Next base: position 45,811,250 of record NC_091159.1, on the reverse strand, counting down.
TGATGTACTCTGGGGGTTGGGAGGATTATTAAGAGATTGCTGGGGACGCTAAACATATTTAAAGGGTACTTTGTACTGTCACTTACTTTCGATATTTGGGTAGGTAATATGGAGTACATTGACGGTATACTCGCTAATTGTAAGTGCACATTTATCGTGTAGTGTAATTGCAACAGAAGCGTAAGTAATTGTATTGATGTAGTTTAGAGGTTAGGGAAGTGAGGGGAGTGGGGGGGGGGGGGGGAGTGTAGTTCAACTCTCTCTCAACAAGATGGTTCAACGAACTATGCAACTTTCGCCGGGGAGGTCGACCACCTCTAGCTAGCTAGGAGGAGGAGGAGAAGGAAGACTTGGCGTCGGGTGCCACGCCAATGAAAGTGCCACTCCGAGGTATTGCAAGACCTGGCCTGGTACGTCCCTCCTCACTTTGACGCCATCAACACGACGGGTTGCGTCATCGTAGCTCAAATGGGAATTTCACTCGCCATCTTCGTCAGCTCGGAAAAAACTAAAAGTGAATATATTGAGATTAGGGCATGGGTTTTTGCCTAGGTTTTGTATTATGCTATTTTTTTTATAATATATTTTTTTGTCCTGACAGAGGAAATGTATAAAAAATTGTCCGGTGAGGAAATATAGCAGGTAATTTTAGGCATGCATTGCTCGCTGCTCTTGCTGTTATTTCTCGGCTACTGGTGAGTAATTTGCAAATGATGGTTTGTGATTGAACTGCCAGTGTGTGTGTTTACCTGATGCCAATCTTGATATTATAGTTATACCTGTTAATTACACGGCAGCTCAAGCTGATGTATCTGCTTCTAGTAGGCTGTGTTTGCTTCTTACGAACAAATCTATTAAGGCAGGCAAGGCAGCGTCTGGGATGCTCTCGAACGTAGGTTCGAATTCTCGTCACAGCCTTTGTGGATTTGTTCATTTGATGCATCACGCTATTGTGATTTCTGTGTGTTCTGCTTCTTACGTTGGTGGGTAGCATGTTGTTGCTTCGTCTGTGGTTGCTGGTTTCCGGTTGGTTTTGTCGCTCTGCTGTTTATATGCAGAATTTCGTGCTTTTAGGCTACTTGGCTTTTGTTGCTAGGCTACTTGTGTTACTTTGCTCCAATTTGTCCTGTTAGTGTTCAAAGCTGCGTCCTTTGTCTTTGTTGCTGTCCAGCTGCGTCCCTTGTCTTTGTTGCTGTCCAGCTGCGTCCCTTGTCTTTGTTGCTGTCCAGCTGCGTCCCTTGTCTTTGTTGCTGTCCAGCTGCGTCCCTTGTCTTTGTTGCTGTCCAGCTGCGTCCCTTGTCTTTGTTGCTGTCCAGCTGCGTCCCTTGTCTTTGTTGCTGTCCAGCTGCGTCCCTTGTCTTTGTTGCTGTCCAGCTGCGTCCCTTGTCTTTGTTGCTGTCCAGCTGCGTCCCTTGTCTTTGTTGCTGTCCAGCTGCGTCCCTTGTCTTTGTTGCTGTCCAGCTGCGTCCCTTGTCTTTGTTGCTGTCCAGCTGCGTCCCTTGTCTTTGTTGCTGTCCAGCTGCGTCCCTTGTCTTTGTTGCTGTCCAGCTGCGTCCCTTGTCTTTGTTGCTGTCCAGCTGCGTCCCTTGTCTTTGTTGCTGTCCAGCTGCGTCCCTTGTCTTTGTTGCTGTCCAGCTGCGTCCCTTGTCTTTGTTGCTGTCCAGCTGCGTCCCTTGTCATTGTTGCTGTCCAGCTGCGTCCCTTGTCTTTGTTGTTGTCCAGCTGCGTCCCTTGTCTTTGTTGCTGTCCAGCTGCGTCCCTTGTCTTTGTTGCTGTCCAGCTGCGTCCCGTACTGTTGCTGCTGGTGTTTTGTTTTTGCTAGGCCGCACGTTGTGCCGTCAGTAAAGTCTCATGGTGGCGGTACCAGTGGTACACCGGCCAGGCGGGTTTGTTAGGGGGCAAGAGGAACTTTGGGTCAGTAGCCTGCCCCAGTTGTTGGGGTCATTATCATCTCCATCTAGACCATCGGCGGCCACACCCTTCCGCCACACCCACCAAGCACCAGGTTTAGACTCGTTGCCCTCAACTGGGATCATAAACGGTTTCCTGAATGGCGCGGCGACCTCCACTGGGGGTCACCAGCCTTTTGTTGTGCCTCCTGCTCGTTTCTCCCAGCAATTTAGCTTCAGTATTCTATAGTTTGTTGTGAAGGTTGTGTTCGTCCTCTCGATCACGTCTCGTCAATAATTTTATCGCTATTGCTAATTATTCCGGGCTGTGGTGGTTATGTGGGCCTGTGGGCCGCTCCAAGCAACAGCCTAGTGGACCAAACTCTCATGAGTTAAGCTTGGCCTCGGGCCGGGCTTGGGGAGTAGAAGAACTCACAGAACCCCATCAACCAGGTAATTAGCATTTACTAAGGGTTGTTCATTTTGATGTGGTTTTGCTTCTGCCACGCGGCCTTTTGTCAAAATGTTCCCAGTACATGTTGGAAGGTAACGGGAGAACACCGGCTGCCACACAACCAGGACGGAGCTGTCAAGGCAGTCCTCTACCATAGCAGGAGGTAATGACTTTAGTCACACCACTCACACTCCTACCATAGTTAGAAGGATCCCTGCCTGCCGTAATAATAATAATAATAATAATAATACACATCTATAAAGAAAAATGTGTATTAATACTTGCATTCATGTTTTGCTATACAAGGCCACTAATTAGACCACCTACCAAATCGCTACGGCCGCCAAAGGGCACCCATCGCTATCACAACCAGGAGGAAACTACTGCGGCCGATGCGACCTTTCCCTACCCACGGATTTAATTGTTTAATGCAGCTCGAGATACGTGCCACATCTTAGGATGACATAGCAAACACAAGAGTCACTCCTATCACAGCCGGGAGCCATATTATCACGCTAGGAAATACTCGTAGTCTATACAATCGAGCAAGGGGCGTCCTACCACACCCGAGCACCAATAATCTTCCACAATAGGGTTCCATCCGACCCCTCGACAAGACTACACCATTAACCAAGTCTACCTTTCTCACAGCTCCAGGACCATTTAACGGCACCTCGGACAAAACCCTTCCACGGCTGGGACAACCCTCCACCCAGGAGAGAAGGGGCAACAGCGAGTTGTTTGATGGGCATGAGTGGAAGGAACCTTCCTCTTGGGCAGGTGGGTGGCTAGCAGGGCTCACCTTGGCTGTTGCACCGTCACCTCGGGTTGCACCACCGCCGTGTTGATGATGCCTATGTGAGGTTCGTCGTGGTGTTGGTGATGCAGGGGTGGGACCTCCTCCATCCCCCCACTCCCCCGTGATGCTTCATGCTTCACCCTTTACCGTGAGGGGCCATAGCTACCCCCGATGGGGTCCTGTGTGAAGGTTGCTTCCTCCCCACGATGCCTCTGTGAGGACACTAGAGAGGTTGTTATGTAAGGAACCAATATCAGGTGACGACACTGTCTAGAGTTAGTCGTGTCGCCATGACTACAGCGTCTCTGTTTCTCCCGCACCAGGCTACATTCACCTATACTGTACTCGTATGTGCGCGCGATGCTGCAATGCAATCGGATGCAACGCAATACAGCACAATGCATTTAACAAGTGGGTGTCCTGAGGATGACCCCCCCCCCCACCACCACCCGCGGCCTTGTCGTTGGGTAGTTGTAGGTGCTGGCAGATAATTAGTGACAGTTATAAACAAACTATAGTCAGTAGGACCGGCCAAAGTTATAGATTTCTGAAGATTAAAATAAAAACAAAATTAATACTCGGTGGTAATAATATTTAATCTAAATCCGTTCATTTTCTCTGGTCCTCGTATCAGAGTTCCTTATTCTCGCATCCCCTTCATATATAATTATACATGCTTGACGCGCTCCTGATAATTCGGAAATTTAATCTTCAATTGCGTACTAAAACCAGGCGTTTGCTTGACGGAGATGGATGGCTCTTGACCACGGGGGTGTAAAATGTAAGGAATTGCGTGCGTGCTGATCTCAGTTTTCACATTAGGCTATGGTCCAAGATGGTGGAGCTTCGGGGAAAAATATTTGCGTTATCAAGTATTGAGAACCCGTTGTTGAAGTGTCGCAAGATCACCTTATGAAACCCCCGCTTGAAAGCTGGCGATAAGATACCGCAAGATACTGGTGTGTGTAATGTTTGTGTGTGTTACGGGTTTAACACGGAAATTAACCAGGTTGAGGCTTGCAGGAAAGTGGAGAAAGGATTGAATGATACGGTTGAACAGGTTCGTAAAAATGGCCGCCGCCGGATACCGTTGTGAAATTCGGTGAAACAGCTGAGTTGTTGCTTCAGAAATGCCGTGTTGAAACCTTCCCTTCCTCTTAATTAACTCACTCCAGAGCTTGGTACACAGGGCATGGCTCCAGAATATATATGGAACAGTCTTCACTCGCATAAAATATATTATCATGATAATAAAATATCTTGTCATGATAATGAAGCCTAATTCCTAAAAATTTTCAATAGTGATGATGCAATAAAGATTGAAAGATTGATTACCTGTCCTCATACTTAATGAACCTTGTTTATTCGTGTCTGTTTAGCGCTTTAGACCACGCGTAAAAAATCGGATGCTCTAATGAAATTGAACCATAATATTAACGTATTCAGGACTCTGCATCTGCCTAGATAAGTATTGTGAGCTGCTTAGGTTCAAATGCTTCTGGAGTAATAGTAGTTTTTAGATTCAGCTGCTCAGAACAGTTGTTGTTGTTAAAGATTCGCTACCTGGAACAAAAAGTTCCAAGTAACTCGGACTATGGTGAGCCCGTAAGAAACGCAGTAGACTATAGCTTCATCCGGGAAACTGGTCAAGTAGCCACTTAACCCAGTGGGAGAGCCGAGCGTATTTCGTCATCCAAATGTGGGAGCTGATCCTTGTTTTGAACCCAACTGGGTTGCCAGTCCTGTTGGGTGGTGAACTCTTCACCTGCTTCACCTCTCCTTATTCATCTGCACTTTCCCTTAGCCATCTTACACATTCTCGTTCATTCTTAAAGTATGTCTTGGCAGAGACGTCCACTCAGTCTCTATTTAGAACGAAATTGTGAGAAATGGGATTATATATTTAGGAAACGTTAACCAATATATATACACTAGTTGTATTTTGCGAGGAAGCATTGGTATGTTGTACTCATTGTAGGAAGAAATGACGGCTCAAAATGCGTAGCTTGTTAGTGGTTTCCGCTTGTTCTTACTGCACTATTGTTTCTTAATGCAGGCATGTGTGAGTGCTTGCTGGTGATGGTGGTTTGTAACGCATATAGGACTACCCGGAAATTACTGAGCCGCACAAGTCTCCAACGATAATGTTGACCTAGATTACTGAATTTTCCTGCTTTTTTGTTTTCCTACTATCACCAATAGATATTTAATACATTATTAATAATACATATTAATAATACATTATTAACATTATTATTATTTAATGATAATTATAATAATGAAAAACAGGTAATAATGGCATGATCTATATGTATATTATTTATTATAAAAATGGTATAGGAGGAAGGTAATTAGTGAGGTAATATCAGACACGTATTATCTAGTATTCCTGGAGTTATTAGATAATTAAATGATTTAGTCAGGAGTGACCGGACCTAAGCACTCGTTATCAGTAGCCACATTAATATTGGTGATGTTATCTTAATGTTCCGTTGCTCCCACTTGTCGTTAATGGATCAAGGATCTTATTAAGTAATATAGAGGTGTCTTGGTGGAATATGTACTGCAAGCTTTGCCTTGCTTTGCTCATTGCTTGCACTGCTGCATATGTTTCGTATAAATGAAGTTGTCATTTCTTGCTCATAATAGCAAGAAATAGTAATAATAAAAGAATGATATATGAAATAATAAATGGAATAAAAAGCTATTAATGTGAGTGAGTGTGAGCGAGCCAGTGAGCGTTGCTTCTCATGCTGAAGAGGATTGGGCCAGGTGTTCCTTCAGATCAAGAGTGGATCAAGTCTGTGGCTCAGGTCGAGGCTACCCAGATGACGAGGTCCTTACTGAGGAGTCACTCGGGCTGGGGCAGTTGCCAGGTCGGTTTCACCGTAACAAATCTCTCGACCATGACTGGCTTAGTCCTTACTGACGTTTGTCTTGCAAATACAACTGGCTTTGTTTTGTGGCCGACTCGTGTTGGATTTGTCTGCTTGCTTGCTTAATGCAAGGAACATTGGCGGTGATCAAGTGGCATTAAGATAAGGGAATAATGAGATGGTTTGACGGAACATTAGAAATATGTGATGCTCTCATCAACTTTAAACTTCACAACCAGAGCGGCATCTACATAGCCTAGTGGCCAAACGAGGCTCGCGCACACAACCTTCACGTTTAAAAATAAGCAGTCTATTAATTGTGTTTATTTTCTTTAAATTCGAGAACCCTCTCGTTGTTTTCTTTACTGTTTTTGTTTGTCAATTTGTGCATAGTTGAGGGGGCGGCTTTAACAGACTTAGAAAGTTGTATTACAAACATATTACTGTACTGGCTTCTCAGGAATAATGTTCATCACCGTCCCCGTCTTGTCGAGAGCTCAAATTGTTTAGGAAAAGCCTTGATAAATACTTCACATGTTTATGCAAGCACGCTCTTATAAAATATTTTAGTATAATATTACGATGGGCAGACTTTTTTTCGTACCGAGTAAAAGTTGATGAACATAAAGCTGCGACACAAAGAAACGTTTAGTATTCAGTATATTTTTAATCGATACCTTGGCTTGCTGTACGTGCACTACAGCCAGTTTTTGTCAACAGCAGCATGATAAGTCAAAGGGAAGATAGCCTCTGCGCGGCCTTGCCAGAATACCACACTCTCTGTGCTAAAGGACTGACAACCCGCCTAATTTTTCTAACTTGAAGCACACTGCTGACACTATATTCAACATGTAGCTCTTTTTTTTAAATCTTTGGCACTAATTAAGGGCTGTTGCCGACGTGATAAATGAGTGGTAGTAGCCTAGCTTCCCAAAATGTTGCAGCGCGTATTATAATATATTGCTCAACACGTACACGATAATGAGCTTCATTGCTCGCCTCCTCAGCTTGTCAAACGCTTGCCCAACACTATTAGTTGTTGCCTTGTCTTGTATAGTAATGTTGTAAATATATTTCGCAAGTGACGTGGAAAAAGAATTGCGTTGCTCATTCATACGTCATAATCGTCCTGGAAATTTCTCTAATTTGTGAGTCTGTCCCAGAGTTGGAGGCCAGACGCTTAGGGGCAAGTCCCAAATATGCAGGAGGAAGGGTCAGGGGGTAGGGACGGACATAGCCTGGTCAAGGGAAGGCCAAACTTAAATGCTTTGAGAAATATTGGCAATTACAAAGACCTCACGCCAAAAACAAAAATTAATCTTAGGCCATTTTTATAGTAAAGTGTTAAATATGTCGTGTGATTTCAATGAAGTTGTTAGTGAAGATAAAAAGGAAGAAAAGAAAAAAACAAAAACAAATGAGAGATCCATTTCGCAATAAAATTTTATAAAACTTTCTAATATTTTTTTCGGCACCTTTTGTTTCCTAAGCTTGAATCTGTGTCCTCTTGTTCTTGAAGATAATGGTTTCAGGAATGCCTCTTATTTCAATTTGGTAGATTCCTGTTATTATTTTGTAAGTGGTGATATCATCTCTTTCCTCGTATCTTCTAGTTTTGGCATATTAATGCCTCTAGCCTCTCCTCGTAACACTTGTATTTCAGGGGCCAGATTCACGAAGCAGTTACGCAAGCACTTACGAACCTGGAAATCTTTTTCTCAATCTTTGGTGACTTTGTTTACAATTATTAAGCACTTAATGAGCACTGAAGCACCAGAAGGCTGTTTATAACAATAACAGTTGATTGGGAAGTTATCATGCTTGTAAATTGTTTAATAAATGTAACCAAAGCCGTCAAAGATTGAGGAAAGATGTACACGTTCGTAAGTACTTGCGTAACTGCTTCGTGAATCTGGTCCCAGGTTCGGAAACCATTTGTGTGCGCGCGCAACCCATCCTCTTGTTTATATAGTACTTTTTATAACTATGTGGACCATCGTACATACATAGACGTAATGGACAATTTGAAGTAGAATTTAGTACTATTCACTTTAAAAAGAGTCCGAATAAAATAAAAATAAAGCTAAAAAAAACTAATTTAAATAGTTCTAGGACTAGTATAGCACATTTATGTACAATATTAGGCCTCAGCGTGTATTAGGCCTAGGAAGGTTAGGTTAGGTGGTTTTCTTTGCAGGATTAATATAGAAACCTTTCCGGTTTCTCCAAATTTAATAGTACCGATTTCCACTTTCTAATTGCCGTTTTACGTAAGTATATGTAAGATGGTCTTAACAGGTGGTTGGGGGGGGGGGGTGAGGTGTGGCAGTGGGTGGAGCATGGTAGTGTGAGGTGTGACAGTACCTGAGCATGGTCGTGCCTGGAGGATGGTGGTGCCTGGGTGTGGATAGTACGGATGTGACAGCACATTAACCTCGACCTGCTGGATAAGTCCGTTGTCCCAAGGTATCTACTGCTGCCTCCCATGGGATGGGTATTGGGGTCCACTACCTCCCCATGGGATGGGTATTGGGGTCCACTACCTCCCCACGGGATGGGTATTGGGGGTGCAGAATACACGAACAAAATCAAGCCTAGCAACATGTTAACTCAGTAACATTCCAAAAGTTCATTCTGAATCACTTAAGGTAACACAGCGCTGAACTGGTGTTATGTAGTATTGGAGGGGGAAATCTATACTACCGGAATTGGCATTAATCCAGCGTCCGGTGCACTTGATAACCCAGGGGATAAAAATTGTAGCCTAACTCTTACGGTTGTATTCGTTCCGTAAACACGTTTACTTGTGTTGGGCCTAACTGGTGGAGGTTGTCGCTACCCCCCACGCCGGTACCCCCCCCCCCCCACCCTCCTCTGTGCGTGGCAAGGGGGGGGGGAGGGCGGTTGCAACAGGCTGATAAAAAAAATATTAATGGATGAACTGTCTAGAGAAGACCGATGGGCCGTTGTTATTCTTTACCTGGAGTAGTGCAAGTCGGGGTGAGTGTGGCGGGCTGGCCCTCACGAACTTGAGTTTGTTTCTACTATCGGCAATATATATATATATATATATATATATATATAAAATATATATATATGTATGTATGTACTCGCTTAGTTGCACTAGCGTGGGTTGAGCTTTGGCTCTTTGATCCCGCCTCTCGACTGTCCAGATTCTGGAGCCTATTGTGCTCCTGTCATATCTACATTTGAAACGGTGCATGGAGTCTGTCTCCACCACATCACTGCGTAAAGACTGTATGTATGTAAAATGTGTGTGTGTGTGTGTGTGTGTCAAGCGAGGTTAGTAGTGCCTGTTTATAGGTAAATGACAAATTAGGACACATTCCGACGCTGGCTCACATATGACATTTGCTTTCAAGTATTGAACTTCCTGCAAGACTAGATTGCCTTCACAGGCTGACCTCAATCCCCCGGGACGAGGCTAAGCGTTAAGTTACTCACGTTGTTACGTTACTCACTGCGGTCCTTGCGTTGTTCTGGTGCCTTGTGGCAGCAGCATGGCGGCTCCTGGGGGAGTGTGTTGGGTGGTTGACTTGGGACTGTTGGCGGCCGGGAGCGGTGTCTTGGTTTTTGAGTTACATGTCAATGTTGTGCGCATTGAGATTGTTTTAATAATACGTCTGTATGTGTCGATCTCATGTTCTCTATCTTTTCTCTCTCTCATACTTTTCTCATCCTTGTTTTCTGCATGTAAATGTCAAGGGAAAAAAATGAATATGTTAATGTGGAGAAAGGCGCTTTTGGCTCACCAGGAGCTTGGATGACTTCACTTATTTTTGCAGCTCCCAAAGTTACTGCATCCCACTATCTCCTCTGACCCTCCTCCCCATACCCATTGTCCCCCCCTCCCTCCCCCCTCTGGTGCCGGGATGACCAGGACTCGTGGGGGGGGGGGGAGGGGTGTTGATGGTACAGGTAGTGGCGGATGGATGGATGGACGGAGAAGGGACGGTGTTGGTAGATGTAGGATGAGTGCGTGTTGGAGCTTAGCCAGACCATCACCTGTCCCACCTTGCTGCTAGACGCTGACGACGCTACCCCCGGGTGTGGCGGGCCTGGTGGTGCCCGTGATCGCTGCCTCTGATTCGCTGTCTCTGGGGGTGGTTCAGAGGCCTAGCTGGCTGCGTCGCGTGTCTCTGCCAGCTGGCTGCGTCGCGTGTCTCTGCCAGCTGGCTGCGTCGCGTGTCTCTGCCAGCTGGCTGCGTCGCGTGTCTCTGCCAGCTGGCTGCGTCGCGTGTCTCTGCCAGCTGGCTGCGTCGCGTCTCTCTGCCAGCTGGCTGTGTCACTCTCCTCCCAAAATGTTCAGCTACAGCTCAATACATGTAGGATTAGGGTAGTTCCCTTTATGCTGTGCGTGGGGTTATCGACCTATTTGTGCTGGCAGGGTGTAGCTCCAGCTCGGTGGCCTAATGCCATGGGTTTTGTCATGCATTTCATTCCACTTCATCAATTTACTTCCACTTAATCTGTCATTTTTTTTACTCATTTAATATTAGATATTCGTCAGTGTCTGTGACCTGTTACTGCCCACGACAAGCATTGGCGGCCACTGTTCTCACCTAATTGTACTTGCGGGGGTTGAGCTCTGGCTCTTTGGTCCCGCCTTTCCACTGTCAATCAACCGAGTTTACCTTGGACTGTATTTACCTTGTCTCTGCTCCTGGGAATCCTGTCACGATCGAGTCTGCATATTGAAGAATTGGTCTGACGTATGGTGGTGCCCAGCATTCTCAGTGACTCCTCTGTTGTTTGATTTTGTTTTAGATTCAGCAACTCGAACAAAAAGTTGCAAGTAGCACGGGCTATGGTGAGCCCGTAGTGGACTTACCTGACACAGGAGCGGGACAAGTAGCACGGGCTATGGTGAGCCCGTAGTGGACACAGGAACGGGGCTGTAACTGGGAGTGACTCCTAGTTCAGGGGAGAGTTTATGTACTACCAACGTTCATCAGCCTTGCATACACCACTATATAATCTGAGCTTGTAAAAGTATCTTAATCACCTTCAGTGGTTAAGTGCTTAATAACACACTAGTTTCTCTATCAGCTGTCTTGCCCTCTGAGTAGGAGAACCATAAATATGCGTATGTGTGTGTATATAATGCATATATGTGTATGTATATGTATGTGTGCGAATACATTATATATATATAATATATATATAATATGTCTGTAGGTTAGATTAGCATTTTAAAAGCATTACAATCACCTGTGGTTGATTGTTCAATAAATCCCTACACTATATGTTTAACAAATCTCTCACCCTGTCCATGGAGGACAGAAGAAAATGTATATATGCTAGTTAGCATTGTAAATGTGTGGCCACGTCTGTGGTAGAAAATAATAATAATAATAAAAACACTAGTTTATCACGTTTAATATCTTCGGTCAGAAACTGTGTACAGAACAATTTCCCGGGTAACATATGTGGGATCGCTGTAGTGTTTCGAGCGTAGCTTAGACATGGATATGGATGAGTTTAGGTGGATATAACTAGGAGGTGCCTCCTATGGACCAATAGGCATTCTGCAGTTTATATTATTCTTATGGTATTTATATACATTCCCAAAACGATATGCTGTGACTGGTCTTATCTTTCCGGAACCGATTTGTATTACTCTGCAGTTAGTGAGATTGAATTCTAGTGGCCACTTGTCTTTCCGTTCCTAGGTGTTAAAATCCGCTTGAAGTTTCAGCAGTTTGTGTCCGTTCTGACCCAATGTTTCGTTATTTGTGAACAATAACGTCAAAATCTCTCCCCCCCCTTTCCCTCTGATATAGTTCGCGTATATCTGAAATAGGAATAGGTTAGGAGGGGGGGGGGTAGTTAGAGGCAGGATTAGGGAGGGTGGTTAGAGGCAAGATTAGGGATAGATAACAGTAAAGAATGAGACACAAGAGGAATATTGCGAAGATTGGGAGCTAGTCAACTGATGATAGGTGTTTGGTGAGAGGGGGGGGGGGAGGTGTACGATGGTACCGCGTGTTCCCAGGGATGGGAGAAGAGGTACGATGGTACCTCATGGGAGGTACGAAAAACAAGTTGGTACCGCGCATATACCATTCTTACTGAACGTACCAAATTCGACGTTATTGATTGCGTCATATTACAATGACCATTGACGCTATTAACACCTTTTATTAACGGTGAATATATATAGTTTACAGTGGTTACTGGGGGCGGGGGGGGGGGTGTAGTGATCCCTGACACCCCGAAGGTTGGCCGGGGTGTTGCTGCGTCAGGGGGGGGGGGCGGAGGGGGTCGTTCGCGTGTCTTTTACGCAAGGCTACGGAGTCACGGCCCTAGTTGTGACGGTCGTTGTGACAAAAGTTACAGCCCCGCTCCTGTGCCAGGCAAGTCAACTACGGGCTCACCATAGCCGGTGATACTTGGAACTTTTTGTTCCAATTAGCGAATCTAAAACAACATATAGAGTAGTCGTATTGGTAGTCAGTAACGAGCATAGTTATCAGAAGCAAGTCACAAGCGTAATTGTGGCCAAAGTGGTCGTTAGTGGAACTAGGGGAGGCAGGTGCGATAACTGAACCTCTCAGAGCCACAATCTGCGTTGACTAAAAGTCATCCACGACAATTTAGTCCCCCAAGATAGTGATGACGGCATTGAAGGGCAATGTCACATCTTGTGTGCAGGTGCAAATATATTTGTCATTATATTATGTTAGAGTGACCTTTGCTGTGGAGCAGAAGTGTCCGTAGGAGCACCACTAATGATGGGGCGCCCATCGCGGTGGTCTCATGACTAGCGTGTATTACTTACTGATGAACGGCCATGTTGTCCAGGCTAACTAATTATTAATTACCAACCTTGAGAGAGTGTGTTCACCTATTTGTGCCTGCAGCATCGAGCTATTAGCTTTTGAAACTTCCCCCCCCCCTCCTCCTTTTTAAACGTCGGTTCTCTAATATACCGAAAATCTATATCTCTCTAAATTCTTTTTGTCATATCTTCTATATATTATGCGTGCGCGCAATCCTAAAGATGTATGCCACAACAGCTGTCAGACTCCTAGGTACTTACAGCCAGGTGAACATGCGTGTATGTTATAGATTTAGGTACTCTGAAGTTCCTAGTAGCACGGGCTACGGTGAGCCCGTTAAATGTGTGTAAGAAAACACTGCTCAAATAGTCTGTCCTGGCCGGGGATTGAACCCGGTGTCTGTGGATGAGAGTCGATGATATTCGCCGCTAGACCCCTGCATATACCTGCGTGGGAGGCAGCGACGTCGTGCCCTGGAGCGGGACGCCCCTGGGGGTGTCGGGTGGGACCGTCGCTGCCTTCCCCCCCCCCCCCCACGCTAATGACGTGCCCCGGGACCCTGGTGAGAGCCGTCGTGCTCCTCGCGCCAACAGTACCGTCGCATAATGACTCTCCCAGAGGCACCGGGAGTCTTCACGGGGGCCAGGTACCGTCACAGCCTTCCGCGGCGCCGCCCGCCTGCCTGCCTCCCTGCCTCTACCGTCGCCAGGTACCACGGTTCCTCCTGGTACCGTCCTGGGACTGCATGGTACTGCTGGCGTGGCCTGCCAGTCCTTTGACAGTCGGCTCCCCAAGGCCACGCGGCTAGCCACATTTCGCTCTCATACACATGCGCTCAAGCAAGCAAGCAAGCGTGCACACGTGTGCGTGTCTTTCAACCCCAGCAAGCACAAATAGGTGAGGTGAGTACACACGGAGGGGGCCATGTTAAAGGCATACAAAATCTGTACAAGACTCCAATACAAAACTAAACAGATAAGCGATGTACAAAAATAGAAACGGCGTATAACGGGGACTTAAATGAAAACGTTATTATTATTATTAACCTCTTTATTGACAAAATTAATTACAATTTTGCCTAATCTGAGGATTTCGATTAAGTCTTATTAAAGTGAGGATAATGCTGGTATTCACTGTCACGCAGGACAGAGGAAAACTTGAGAGCCCAAATGAGTCGGGAATGAATGTTCCAGCCTAGGAGCTGTAGAACAAAAAATTGAAAAGGGGCCAGAAACGGATATGACTGACACGCACACTATACAAAGTTCCAATGGCAAACTGCTCTAAAAATACATTAAAGAACAGTCATTGCTTTACAACTGAAGGTGTATGCGATAGCTGTAAGGTGGTGGTGAATAGGGGGGCATACAGGGTTAAACCTCACTTGTAATATCGTTAAGTACCGATAGTACTTTTACTAGTACTTTTACTCGAGTACCGATAGGCAACTACTGCAAGCATAGCTAGGCTAGGTGACTACCCGTGAAAATATCTCTCTTGGTTTAACGTACCGCGTCCAGGTTGGTCAGCCAGCCTCTCTAGTGTGAACAGACGTTTCAGGTGAGGGGACAGTGTCGACAACTTTCTTACAGTCCAGTAAAATGCAGTAAGATTGTAGGAATTTGTTTTCTTCTTACAGTCGAGGAAGTGTAGTTAGGTCGTGGTGTTTCGGCTTGCCAGCACTGTCATATGACGCTTTGATATTACCGAAGGTTTTGAACTTGTTCCAACCGTCTATCACTCTGCAAAAGTGAAATTTTTCATGTAGTTTTTCGCCACATTGTAATGAATGGTATATAGTGGTAATGACTTGGTGCTCCCCCCTCCCCCCCTGATAGTTCCCTTCGCCACGTTTGTTACCTCAGGTTGAATCTATGACTTCTTCTTCTTCTTGAAGTTGCAGGCTTCGAGAATTCCTGTCATCTTTGGCGATTCCTCTTGCTACAGCATTTTGTATGTCGTGACCATATCACCAATTATTTTTCCATCCTCTAGTTTTGGCATATTTAACGACTCTAGCCTCTCCTCGTAGCTCTGTTAAGTTCCTTAAGACATTTCGTAGCGTGTTTGTGTATGCAAGTGTAAGAGATAAACAGACGGACGGAGGGACGGGAATGGGCAAGGGGGAAGGAAGAGACGGTAGCCTGGATGGTGGACACGTCTCCTGTGCCAGGTGAGTAGGACGGGCTCGCCATAGCCAGTGCTGATTAGAACTCGGTTTAAAGGTGATTGTGTTGTATATAAGCAGGTGCGCGTCCCTGTACGCGGGGGTGGGGGGGGGAAGAGTCTCTCCCCCCCCCCCCCCCCCCACGGCCGCCGCCGGCCTGGCCTGACCTCTGACCTTCAGCAGGGTCACCACTCCCGTGTCAACACCCCGCTCGCCCGCCCGCGGTCTCTGCCACTCACCTGCGCCACCCTCTCATTCATCTCTCTCTCTCTCTCTCAACCTTGCAACACTGCTCTTCCCTCTCCTCCCTCACAGTCTTGCAACACTGTTCTTCCCTCTCCTCCACAGTCTTGCAACACTGCTCTTCCCTCTCCTTATTTCCTTTAGGGATGAGTTCAGGGGCAGTTTTGGGCCACAAAGCGGGTATCTTCAGATTCGACGCCTCCTGTTTTAACAATAAAGTAATTGTTCTAATTTAAACATTCACTTGTTTCTTTATTATGTAACAGTAGACAAACTTTGTGTTTAAACTGCGTGAATCCTCTCTATCTCCCCCCCCCCTCCCATATGGTGTTGGGGTGAGAGACGGGGGTCTGGGGTCTCGGGGGGGGGGGGGGAGGCGGGGGTCTGGGGGCTCGGGGGGGGGGGATAGACGGGGGTCTGGGGGCTCGGGGGGGGGGGGATAGACGGGGGTCTGGGGTGCTCGGGGGGGGGGGGAAGACGGGGGTCTGGGGGGCTCCTCAACACGGAGAAGTTTCCTATATTGATCACAGGAGGCACGTGGCCCTCTTGTGACGTCACCGGCGTTGCCATGGAAACATCAGCTGGCCGGTATACGAGGCTTCAAAAGCATTCCTGACTTGGACCATATTTTTATTAGCCATCTCGCTGGAGTTGTTGTAGGATGCTTGTGTCTTTTGTGTTACCTGCTTGGTGTGCTGGTGACCGGTTGTGGGTGGGGCGGGAGCCGGTTGTGTGGGGGTGGGGGAGCCGGTTGTGGGTGTTATGGGGGTGGGGGGGGGGTGCATTAGGTGATGAATGTTGCTATCGCCTCGTGAAGGTAAAGGTCACGTGACCTTCGAGTCTGTCCCGTGTCACATATATACATGAATGATACTGGAAAGGTCAGCTTCCCGAAATACACACTGTGTAACCGGCCACGCAATCGACGAATGATATGGCAGTGGAGGAGAGGGGGTGTGGGAGAGAGGGAGAGGGGGAGATGGATGGACGAACGGATGAACGAACGAACGAACGAACGAACGGACGAGAACACGGACATAATGGATGCACAACGTCCACCATTCTCTCCTACCACCACCACCACCTTCCACCAAATTTCTGAAATATTGCCGAAATTAATTGCTAGAAGAATTAAACAAGATGGTGAGAACTGGATTGTTTTCTTAAAGAAGTGCCGGACCAACCGGGCTGTGGTGGATATGCGGGCCGCTCCAAGCAACAGCCTGTTGGACCAAGCTGTCTCAAGTGGAGCCTGGCCCCGGGCCAGGCTTGTGGAGTAGAACAACTCCCAGCACCCCGTCCAGGCCAGGATTCATCAGGTGTTTTCGTAATCATATGGCGGCTTTGTTTACATTTAATAGTTAAGTTTCGAAGCTTTACATCCCACGATAATTGTTTTTATGAAACAGTCTCGTAGTGCTTCAAAGCTCGTGAACTGGTATGTAAATAAAACCGCCATGTTTGTTGAAAGATGTAGATGCTTCGTAGATGAATGCGTAAGTCTTTTATAGATCCTGGCCTGACACAGGTTCGTGCAAGATGTGCCGAATCAGCTGGATATGTGGGCCTGTGGTCCGCTGCTGGCAAAGGCCTAATTGTTAAAGTTATGGCCAAAAATGTTTGCACATTCTAAATTTGACTAATGCCATCATGAGTAATATATTTGGGCGACAGGTGAGATTAGTTAACATGAGGAGTGGGGGTAACATAGTGTGTAGGTGAGGGACCTGGTGGGTGTAGATGTGGTGGGGGGAGGGGGGCTAGCGAGAGTGGGTGTAGGGGAAGTGTCTAGGCAAGTGTGGAGGGAAGTGTCGGGCTGTGTAAGCCTTACCCCTCACCCACGGCGGCTGACATTTTCCCCTTTGTTCCTCGCCTTCTCATTAGTGCTTTACCTGTTTTCCTGCTCCTCCTCTCTCTACTCCCCCCTTCGTTACTCACCCCTCTCCTCGTCCACACTTCACACGCTGCTTCTCTCATTACACTGCACCCCCCCCCCCCTCCCCTCTCACCAGCCCGGCACCACGCTTCCTCTCCACTTTGCACACTGTGTATGCGCGTGTGTGCGTGCGTGCGTACGTGCGTGCATGTGTTATGAAGGAGCATCCCGGAAGATCATTTTGTTGTTCCGCGCGGTTAAGTTCCCGGGTGAAGACCATGGCTGGAGGCACCAGCTGGACCCGTGCGTCACGCGCTCGTCTCGTTGTGTCTACGGCAGTCCGCAGCGGTAGCGCCTCCGTCGCTCTTGCTCTTGAAGTTGCGAATGGTTCCTTCCACCATCTCCTGCTCAGTCTACTTGTTTGACCACTTTCACGACGTACCACTTTCCTGCTTCAGGTGTGTCCCATGGTCTGGCGTCTGCGGGAGTTACTTCTCTTTGTGTGTGTGTGTGTGTGTGTGTGTGTGTGTGTGTGTGTGTGTGTACTAGTGTCACTCTCAGTGTCATTGTCCGCTTAAGAACTCTAGTCCATCATTGCTGTCTCTCTCCCTCATCCTCACAGCACATTCCTTCCAAAGCCTCGTGCTCTCAGTTTGTGGTCATATGAGTCTTCAGCTATCATTTTGTCCTGTGATTAACATGTGATCGACCACGTTTACCTTGGCTATTTCCTTGTATCTCCAATTCATTTTCAACAGCAGTGATGCTTCCTCGTTTTACTCTCTTCTCTGATCAAATTTTGTTGCTGTAATTATTATTTGTGTAAGTTTTGTTTCTGTGATTGAAAGCATGTGTCGCTGCGTGTAGTGTACCATGTCAAAGTTCTCATGACTTATTCAATAGGTAATACCATCTGCATTTGTATACAGCACTCGTGCTACTCACTCTTCATTACTACCGGCGATTGTATTCCTATGGGGGACTCTTGAGGGTCAATATATTCTAATGTTTGTGCACAGGAACGATTTGTACCTTGGAGTCACTTGAGGTCATTGAGGGGAGAAGCACGTTGATCGGCAGGACGGAGCTACGTTGTTCCTCAGGTGATAATACCGCTTGCTTTACAAGACCCTTTTGTGACCTAGGGATACAGTCTCTTGCATTTTGAATATCATCCACTAATATTCTCTCTCCTTAAACATGACTCGATTCACCATCTGGTCACCATTTGGTCCGGGAGACATCTCCCGTCACGCTGGGTGCAGTCGCACCTCCACAGATCTCCAAATCTGTGATGATGGCTCAAAAGGGCCACCACTTACGGGCTATTCATGCCCGTGCCACCTTTTGGGTGGCTTCATCTTCATCATGACTCGATTCAGATGCGTCTTCCGATATCTACTTAAATCTTTCCAAACTCCCGCAGCCTGTGTCCTCACTATCACATTGGTTTTGAATATTACTTTGACTGGTTGCACCTGCCGCGTTTATTATCTTCCTAGCCTATCGTGTTTCTCAGTCTCTTGGCTTTCATTTCATTCACTATGACTTAGGATCCGTGTCCTTCCCACTATCTCTGGTAACTAGTAACGGGTATATAAGAGGCTCGAGGCTCACCGCTGCGAAGGTCGTTGGAGCGGGAAGATGGCCAGTTGCTCAGAACATGAGAGATACAGTTAGAAGAGTAAGGTATTAGTGCAGCCACGCTACCATGAAAGACAGCCTCAGAGCGATAGAAATAGGAGGGCGGTAAAAGGCAACAAAAGAGGAATTGGAGATAGCCAGCTCACGAGGTAGAGAGCGAGTACAATAGGTAGCTAGGCTACCGTGTGTGTCTAGCCAGCTCACAAGAGAGCGAGCACAATAGGTAGCTAGGCTACCGTGTGTGTCTAGCCAGCTCACAAGAGAGCAAGTACAATAGGTAGCTAGGCTATCGTGTGTGTCTAGCCAGCTCACGAGAGAGCGAGTACAATAGGTAGCTAGGCTACCGTGTGTGCCTAGCCAGCTCACGAGAGAGCGAGTACAATAGGTAGCTAGGCTATCGTGTGTGCATAGCCAGCTCACAAGAGAGCGAGTACAATAGGTAGCTAGGCTACCGTGTGTGCCTAGCCAGCTCACGAGAGCGCGAGTACAATAGGTAGCTAGGCTACCGTGTGTGCCTAGCCAGCTCACAAGAGAGCGAGTACAATAGGTAGCTAGGCTACCGTGTATGCCTAGCCAGCTCACAAGAGAGCGAGTACAATAGGTAGCTAGGCTACCATGTATGCCTAGCCAGCTCACGAGAGCGCGAGTACAATAGGTAGCTAGGCTACCGTGTGTGCCTAGCCAGCTCACGAGAGCGCGAGTACAATAGGTAGCTAGGCTACCGTGTGTGCCTAGCCAGCTCACAAGAGAGCGAGTACAATAACCAGGCCCGTGTGAGTGACCGAGAGACCGCTGGGTCCACCAGAGATGAATTGTCGGCCGCTGCTCTCCTGGCTCATTGGAATTTCCGGTGTGTACTCGCCTATATGTGCCTGCCAGATCGCGCTTTACATTATGGTGTGGGAGGAGGGAGGGGGAGGGAAGGGCTCAGAGATTTTGAGCGGGAACCTGTCTTTCAAACGTATATATAGACTGCTTTGGTTTTCTAATAGTGTTTGATAACCTTTCAGCGGTTTGCTTTATGAGAAGGTTGTGCGTATATGTAAAATCATATTATAATTATTATATATTAAAATTATATTTATAGTAATTATAAATTATTGCAATTATATGTGCGTGCAATGGAGAGCACATGCAGGCAGGCCCGGCGCAGGCCGCTGCAGGAGACGCAATATAACAGTTCTGCCCACAGCGCTGTTTGTTTGTGCTGCTCTGTGTGTGTGTGTGTGTGTGTGTGTGTGTGTGTGTGTGTGTGTGTGTGTGTGTGTGTGTGTGTGTGTGTGTGTGTGTGTGTGTACTCACCTATATACTCACCTATATGTGCTTGCAGGATCGAGCATTGACTCTTGGATCCCGCCTTTCCAGCTATCGGTTGTTTACAGCAATGACTCCTGTCCCATTTCCCTATCATACCTAGTTTTAAAAGTATGAATAGTATTTGCTTCCACAACCTGTTCCCCAAGTGCATTCCATTTTTCCACTACTCTCACGCTAAAAGAAAACTTCCTAACATCTGTGACTCATCTGAGTTTCCAGTTTCCACCCATGTCCCCTCGTTCTGTTATTATTACGTGTGAACATTTCATCTATTTCCACTTTGTCAATTCCCCTGAGTATTTTATATGTCCCTATCCACTATGTCCCTCTGTGTGTGTGTGCGCGTGTGCGTGCGTGCGTGTGTGTGTGCGTGTGTGTGCGTGTGTGTGTACGTGTGTGTGTGCGTGTGCGCGCGCGCGCGCTTCCTGGAGCCCCCTCTTCCCCGCAAGCCGCCTCGCCTCCTCTTTCCTCTCCTGCGTCTGCGGTCCTCTTCCTCCTCCTCCTCTTGCCTGTTGCTTCTTCCCCAGTTTTCTTTCCCCCCTTTTGTATCTGTTGTCCTTCACTATCATTCTCCTCCCTCTTGCTTTTCCCCCATTCTCTTTATCCTTCATCTTCCTACCTCTCCCATTCTACCTTCCACGAAGCCTCATTTCTCTTCCCTCTTTCCTGTTTCCGTCATTCTTCCTATCCCTGTTATCGCCTGCCTTCCTTCCTTTTCCCTTCCCTCCCCCGCCCCCTCTCCCATCGTCTCTCCCTCCCTTTGTCTCTCCCTCCCATCGTCTCCCCCTCCCATCGTCTCCCCCTCCCATCGTGCCGTCACGGAAGGGGTTCTCAACAAGGAAGGGAGTGAGCGAGTCATATTTTTTCCCGCCAGTTTCAAGGTTTGCGCGCCCCCAAAAAGTCCCGTCTGTGATGGTCGTACCAAGATGTGTTTAGTCCTGTTTTTGTCTCACGCCCGGCTCTAATGTGCAGATTATCTTTGCCATTTATGATGTGTGTGTAGGTGTGAGTGTGCTCGCTTCATTGTGCTTGTGGGTGTGAGTGTACTCGCTTCATTGTGCTTGTGGGTGTGAGTGTACTCGCTTCACTGTGCTTGTGGGTGTGAGTGTACTCGCTTCATTGTGCTTGTGGGTGTGAGTGTACTCGCTTCATTGTGCTTGTGGGTGTGAGTGTACTCGCTTCATTGTGCTTGTGGGTGTGAGTGTACTCGCTTCATTGTGCTTGTGGGTGTGAGTGTACTCGCTTCATTGTGCTTGTGGGTGTGAGTGTACTCGCTTCATTGTGCTTGTGGGTGTGAGTGTACTCGCTTCATTGTGCTTGTGGGTGTGAGTGTACTCGCTTCATTGTGCTTGTGGGTGTGAGTGTACTCGCTTCATTGTGCTTGTGGGTGTGAGTGTACTCGCTTCATTGTGCTTGTGGGTGTGAGTACTCGCTTCATTGTGCTTGTGGGTGTGAGTGTACTCGCTTCATTGTGCTTGTGGGTGTGAGTGTACTCGCTTCATTGTGCTTGTGGGTGTGAGTGTACTCGCTTCATTGTGCTTGTGGGCGTGAGTGTACTCGCTTCATTGTGCTTGTGGGTGTGAGTGTACTCGCTTCATTGTGCTTGTGGGTGTGAGTGTACTCGCTTCATTGTGCTTGTGGGTGTGAGTGTACTCGCTTCATTGTGCTTGTAGGTGTGAGTGTACTCGCTTCATTGTGCTTGTGAGATGGTTTACGGAACGAGGTCTGGTTGTAGGGCTCCGCCTTCCAGCGATTGTATCTTGTACCAATAGATGTCCATGACCTTTGCCCCCTCTATAGTCTGTTGCTTGCCTATGTATAGAGGATAGTTTTCCCTCTATTCATGGGGGCCAAAACTAGCCGAACTCTTGTGGTGTCCAAAAGGGAACTTGATAAACACCGCCAAGGTGCACCTAGGCTGTAATTCATATATGCGTTTCAGATATCCTATTGTACTCGCCAAATTGTGCTTGCGGGGGTTGAGCTCTGGCTCTTTGTTCTGTTGTATTCTCTCACTCTGGCTCCCCTAGTCTGGAAAGTACTATCCTAACCGCTGTATCGTTTCAACTCTGTATCTTGTACATTGTGATCATATCACCTATAGGCCTCTTATTTCTGAATGGTGTTAGGTTGTGGTCTCTTTATGTTCCCTCGTACCTTGTCTCCTAGGAAGTTTCAAGACCTTGTATTTATTTGTATTCCTCATAAGGCGGTTTCGTCATTATGCACCCCATACCCGTGTTCCACCTGTACTAAATAATTTGTTTGTCTACCCTTTCAGTTCGCAGAGAATTTTGTAAGACGTTATCATGTCTCCCCTTACTGTTCTGTCTTCCAGGCACGTGAGGTTTAGCCCCCCTTAGCCTTTCCTCGTAGGTCATACCCAGTGTGGGTGTTTCCTGGTGCGTAGTTGGGTTGACAACACGTCAATGTTGACGATGGAATGGTGGTGGTGGTGGTGGGTGTGGTGTGAGCAGTGGACTGGGATGGTGGTGGTGGTGGGGTGCCCGCCCACCACCGGTGGTGTTGGTGTTGGTCAGGCCGGGGCCACCACACCCACATTCTTGGCTTGCGTCTCCCTACACCACATGTTCGGGGGGGGGGGGGGGAGTGGAGGGAGAGAGAGGTTTATTATTATTAACATCTTTATTGACAAAATTTATTACAATTTTGTCAATAAAGATGTTAATAAAAGTCTGAGGATTTTGATAGTCTTATTAAAGTGAGGATAATGCTGGTATTCACTGTCACGCAGGACGTAGGATGTTTCTGGTGCCCATGGTGACTTGGTTGAAGTATAAGCCAGCTAATTGTGCCGGCGGAGGTTGAGCTTCGGCTCTTTGGTCCCGTCTCTCAACTGTCAATCAGCTGGTGTGCAGATTCCTGAGCCTATTAGGCTAATCATATCTACGCTTGAAACTGTGTTTGGAGTCAGCCTCCACCACATCACTGCCTAATGCATTCCGTTTGTTAACGACTTACACTAAATTTCTTTCTAATGTGTGTGTATAGCTCGTTTGGGTACTCAGTTTACACGTGTGTCCCCTTGTGTTAAATAAACTGTCTTTAACCTATCAATTCCTCAAAGAGTCTTGAAAGTGGGGATCTAACTTTTGACTTCCAGCGAGGTTTAGTCCCCGTAGTCTCTTCTCGTTGCCCCGCTCCTGTGCCAGGTAAGTCCACTACGGGCTCACCATAGTCCGTGCTACTTGGAACTTGTTCCGAGTAGCTGAATCTGTAACATCATCATCCTCGTTGCTCATACCCCTCAGCTCGGGTACTAGTCTGGTGGCATACCTCTGAACCTTCTCAAATTTAGTCTTGTGCTTAACGAGATACGGACTCCTTGCTGGAGCTGCATACTACAGGATTAGTTTGACATACGTGGTAATTGTGCAGCTGTAATTGTGAGTGTTTAATTGTAATTGGATGTAATTGTGAGTGTTTAATTGTAATTGGATGTAATTGTGAGCATGTATCTACACACGCATGCTCACGTGTACGCACCAACACACACACACACATTGTGGGACTGGTGGCTGAGTGGGCTGCGTTCGGCATTCGTAATCCTAGGGACCGGAGATCTATCCCCGGCGATGGCGGAACGAAATGGGCAGTTTCTTTCACCCTGATGACTGTTACCTAGCAGTAAATAGGTACCTGGGAGTTAGACAGCTGCAACGGGCTGCTTCCTAGGGATATATATGTGCGCGCGTGTGTGTGTGTGTGTGTGTGTGTGTGTGTGTGTGTGTGTGTATTCACCTAGTTGTATTCACCTAGTTGTGTTTGCGGGGGTTGAGCTCTGGCTCTTTGGTCCCGCCTCTCAACCGTCAATCAACAGGTGTACAGATTCCTGAGCCTATCGGGCTCTGTCATATCTACACTTGAAACTGTGTATGGAGTCAGCCTCCACCACATCACCCCCTAATGCATTCCATTTGTCAACCACTCTGACACTAAAAAAGTTCTTTCTAGTATCTCTGTGGCTCATTTGGGCACTCAGTTTCCACCTGTGTCCCCTTGTGCGTGTTCCCCTTGTGTTAAATAGACTGTCTTTATCTACCCTATCAATTCCCTTCAGAATCTTGAATGTGGTGATCATACCCCTCAGTATGGTATGTGTGTGTGTGGTATCAGGTATGGTGTATCAGCTGTGTGTGTGTGTGTGTGTGTGTGTGTGTGTGTGTGTGTGTGTGTGTGTGTGTGTGTGTGTGTGTGTGTGTGTGTGTGTGTGTGTGTGTGGAAAAACAAAAATCAATAGATTGACAGTTGAGAGGCGGGCGGAAAGAGCCAGAGCTCAACCCCCGCAAGCACAACTAGGGTGAACACTCTCCTACACAGACACATACACGCGCGCCACTTGAGCGCGGCACATGACCCGTGGGGCGGCGGGCAAGACTGTCAAGGCCGAGCCTATTTACAGCTGGTGGGTGGCGTTGTTTACACGGCCAGCTGTTCTCTTCCACTTGATGTTACGTGAGTGCCGCTGGCCACCACTTACCATGAATGAGAGCGGTTGCAGCTGCTCGCTGACGGGAGGGGGGGGGGGGGGGGAGGGGAGAGCCAGGCCAACAGACGGGTGTGGGGGGGGGGAGCCAGGCAAACAGACGGGTGTGTGGGGGGGGGGGGGAGCCAGGCCAACAGACGGGTGTGTGGGGGGGGGGGAGCCAGGCCCACAGACGGGTGTGTGGGGGGGGGGGGAGCCAGGCCCACAGACGGGTGTGGGGGGAGAGCCAGGCTCACAGACGGGTGTGGGGGGGGAGCCAGGCCCACAGACGGGTGTGGGGGGGGAGCCAGGCCCACAGACGGGCGAGATGTACAGAAGTGCTCCAACGGTGTAATACCGTTTGGTTTGGTTCTCGACTCAGTTTGGGCATTCCGGGTTCGATTCCCGGGGGGGGGGGGGGGATTAGCTTAGCTGTCTAACTCCCAGGCACCTATTTACTGCTAGGTAACAAGGGTATCAGGGCGAAAGAATCTCTGCCCATTTTGTTCCTGCCATCACCGCGGATCGAACCCGGACTCTAGGATTAAGAGCCCAGAGCGCTGTCCACTCAGCTATCAGACCCCCCCCCCCCCCCAGGCCTGTGAGGGTGGGGATAAAATTGATTAATTGACAGTTGAGAGGCGGGCCGAAAAAGTCAGAGTTCAACCCCCGCAAGCACAACTAGGTGAATACAACTAGGTGAATACACATGTGGGTTTGTGTTTGTAGAAAGAGAAGAAGCCGAGTAGAGTAGAGTAGAGGTAGAGGTAGAGTAGAGGTAGAGGGGGGAGGGTGTACGTGACATCGTTCTGGAGACACTGGCAACATCTGGTAGATGGAATCATCACACGATCCCTCGCTTTTGATTGGCTGTCGCTCGTGACGTCACATCGACCTGGGGGATGAAAATAACTAGTGTGGAGCGAGTCTGTAATCTCCCCCCCCCCACACCCCTCCCCCCCCCCCCCCGCCGGCTACCCTTACCTCTTATATTTGGCATGTTATTCATTCTTTTAAATTTAGACTTCCTGTCGTGCCTGCCAAGTGGAATGTATAACTTGAACTGAGTAATGGCGTGCGGGCCAGTTGCCAGTTTGTATTTTTATGGTTCTGTCTTCTCGGCTTATTTCCTCTCGAGTCTTCCATTCTTCCTCTATTCCTTTTTTCTTAGCCTCTCTCGCCGGTTCCTCTTTCCCAACGTCCGTTTTTCATGGCTTTTACTGTTTCTTGCAGCGTCCGTTCCGCTCAGTTCCTCCTTCCCACAGCATCTGAGATTCCGTTCTTTTCCAGCGTTCAGTTTCTCTCTGCGCTTGCCAGGGTCCTTCCCTTGTACCCTTAGTCTCTGTTAGTGTCCAGTTCTCACCCCTTAACTCCTTGCTAGGGTCCTTCCCTTGTACCCTTAGTCTCTGTTAGCGTCCAGTTCTCACCCCTTAACTCCTTGCTAGGGTCCAATTCCAGTCATTCCCTGCCGGTGAGCATTACTCCCAGCTTCCCTGCCAGCTTCCCTGCCAGCTTCCCTGCCAGCCTGCCTGCCAGCTTCCCTGCCAGCCTGCCTGCCAGCTTCCCTGCCAGCTTCCCTGCCAGCCTCCCTGCCAGCCTCCCTGCCAGCTTCCCTGCCAGCCCCCCTGCCAGCCCCCCTGCCAGCCTCCCTGCCAGCCTGCCTGCCAGCCTCCCTGCCTGCCAGCCTGCCTGCCAGCCTCCCTTCCAGCCTCCCTTCCAGCTTGCCTGCCAGCCTCCCTGCCAGCACGTCCAACATTAGCCGGCAGGACAGAGCATCCGGTCTAGGAATGTGTTGCCAGAGTCGTGGAAGACCTGCTCCATCCGCCCCTCCCAAACACTGGCTTTTAACTGGCCGGATTTGACCCGGCTTCCAACCTTGCATCATGTCTCTTGTTTGTTTGCTCCTTCTTCTCCGGCTTCGTGTTCTCTGCCTGTCGAGTGTATTCTCAGGATGACGCCCACTCCAGTCACTCGGGGTACACTTGAGTCTACTGTAGAGTGACGTGTCCTGCTGTAGTGTACTTGCCTATCAGTGAGTATGGTGAGGTGAGGTCTAGCTCTTGTGTCCCGCCTGCCAGCCTTATTGTACCTGTTGCATACGTCCCCTCAAGTGCTGCTCTGCTCTATTATGTAAGTTTCTGCTGCACGACTTGGTATTCTTCTGTATTGTTTGTGTGGGTGTGTTTCCCCCTAACAGCTTGTTGGATTGTGTTTTAGCTTCTGGGCCCCCAACTTTCCAACTGACGTTATCGGAAGTAATAACGCCATTTATTTCTTGTCATATCTGCTGTTGAAACTATGGGTGGAGGTGTATACTCACCTAGTTGAGCTTGCGGTGGTTGAGCTTCGGCTCTTCGGCTCCTCGACTGTCAATCAAGTAGTGTACCTGAGCCTACTGAGCTCCATCATATCTACATTTGAAACTGTGTACGGAGTTTGACCCCATACACATCACTGCCTAATGCATTCCATTTAAGTGTGTGCATGGGTGGTATATGGGAGGCCCCAACACCTGGTGGGATCATTACAGTAAACTGGTGTGTGAAGTTATCTCCATCCAGGAGCCACATAAGAGTCCTCCACACTAAGTTAGTATCTCTCTTTATTTATCTTTCTCTCCATTTATCTCTCTCTTCATTTATATCTCTCTAAATCTTTGTATTTTACTTGTATTTGATTTTTTTTCACTCTTTACACTCCTTCCCCCCTCCCCCCTCGGTACTTGTCGGGCAGTGGTAAGCCCAGTCGCGTCACGGCCGAACGAGCCGGGGTTCGATTCCGCGGCGGAACAGACGCTTTTGGACATGTTTCCTTTCATCTCATGTCTCAATTCACCTATTCAATTGTTGTGGGTTGCATTTCGAGGAAGAATGAGTAGGTCGAAGGGGACCCATATAATCCTAAGAGGCTCCCTGGGCCCCGACACTGAGAGCCAGTAAGGACCCCCTTGTGTCATGTAAAGGTGTGACACTAGCCAGGAGGAGCGTGGGGGGGGGGGAGGCTACTCTAGGGGCAAGGGAACTATCAGGGGGAAAGCGCCAAGTCATTACGACTATATAGCACTGGGAAGGGGGTCAGGATAAGACGGGAGACATCTCCCGTCACGCAGGGTGCAGTCGCACCTCCACAGATCTCCAGTATCATCTCTTGATACTGGTAATGGCTCAAAAGGGCCACCACTTACGGGCTATTCATGCCCGTGCCACCTTTTGGGTGGCTTAATCTTTATCAATCAATCGTCAGGATAAGGATTTTGGGATGGGACGAGGGAGGGAAGGACTGGTGCCCAACCACTTGGACGGTCGGGAATTGAACGCCGACCTGCATGAAGCGAGACCGTCGCTCTACCGTCCAGCCCAAGTGGTTGAGCTCTCTAGGGGCAAGCACCAAGACCTAGTGGGGGTTGAGCAACCCGTCCTCTTAAAAATAACGTCACTTTTGGCTCGTATGCGCACTATGGCCAAATTTGGATGTAATTTGAAATGAAATCGACTCACAAAAGTGACGTACTGTTCCGTTTTCTGTTTGAGTCGTCCGGCCGACTCTGTAAGGTTAGAATAGAAGACTTTCAATTCACGTTTTTCATAACGTTTTGAAACTTTGAGAATTTCCTGCCCACTTAACCTATCAGAGGACCCTTAACTTATTGTTGAAAAAAAATCCCAAATTTATTTTCATTTTTTTTTATTTTAAAATTACGTCCAAATTCGGCCATACGGGCAAACGGCCAAAAGCGACGTTCTTTTTAAGAGGAGAGGTTGCGAGGGCGTCGCTTGCCCGTGAGCCAGACGACCACCAACCACCAGCCACACACACTATTGACCTTCGTAAGTGTGCTCCCTCTGGCTCCTTCATCACGGCCTCCTCCTCCCTCTTCTCTCTCGTCTCGCCGAAAGCAGGTTCTGGTATCCACTGGTTTGTTGCTACTGCTTCAAGGTTATTGGTTCTTATTTAGCCAGGCGGGTGGGTCCATTCTCCTCACCCTGGTCATATAATGGCCGTCGCCACCTTGGCCAGTTCGTACTTACTGGAATGTGAAGCTACTGAAGCCCTGGCGCCAGATTCACGAAGCAGTTACGCAAGCACTTACGAACGTGTACATCTTTCATCAATCTTTGACGGCTTTGGTTACATTTATTAAACAGTTTACAAGCATGAAAACTTGCCAATCAACTGTTGTTATTGTTATAAACAGCCTCCTGGTGCTTCGGAACTCATTAACTGTTTAATAATTGTAAACAAAGCCGCCAAAGATTGAAAAAAGATGTACAGGTTCGTAAATACTTGCGTAACTGCTTCGTGAATCTGGCCCCTGCACATCAAACTTGACATTAATCCAACGACAGCAGCTTCATTAGATGTACATTCCACAGCGACTACAATGATTAGAAAAGCCGTTGAGGAATGGGACTCATTAGTGAGCATTCTGCATCTACATCCGCCACGAAGACAATGTTATTAAAACAAGACTAAAACCAGTGAACAAAAACAGAAGCGAAAAAGAAACGGGGAAAAAGGAGGAAACTCCACCTTCATTTAAAACATTGACCCAAATATCACCGTAACAAGGTTATCGCGAATAACCGAACACAATTACGGGCTCACCATAGCCCGTGCTACATGGACACTTCGTTCTGAGTAGCTAAATCTAAAACTAAAACAACAACAACATGGCCAGTTGGGCCACATGGTGTGAGCATCAGGCTGCGTTGCCACAAGCTCATTCATCCCCTGCTGGAGAGGGCGCGGCAAGAGCCGCCCACACACAGTTGGCGGGAAATGGAGAGTGGCGGTGATGTTGAAGAGGTCGCCACCACGACCACCACCACCACCACCACCACCACCCACCACCACCCACCACGACCAGCACCACCACCACCCACCACGACCAGCACCACCACCACCCAGCACCACCACCACTACCAGCACCACCACCACCACCCACCACCACCCACCACGACCAGCACCACCACCACCACCACTACCAGCACCACCACGACCAGCACCACCACCCACCACCACCACCACCACCACGACCAGCACCACCACGACCAGCACCACCACGACCAGCACCACCACCCACCACCACCCAGCACCACCACCCAGCACCACCACCCACCACCACCACCCACCACCACCACCCACCACCCACCACCACCACCACGACCACCACCACCACCACCACCACCACCACCAAGCACATTGACTAGGGCCCGAGCTGCGGCGGCCTGGTGGAGTAGAGCCCAAAACCTGTGCCTGAATTATTCTAACATAGTGACGTCACACACACGTTTTGCGTACCATAGGATGATACAAATGTTAACATTTCGGTTAGCTCCAAGCAACAGCCTGGTGGACCAAACTCTCACAAGTCAAGCCTGGCCTCGGGCCGGGCTTGGGGACTCCCAGAACCCCATCAACCAGGTATCAACCAGGTATCAACCAGGTATCAACCAGGTTAGGTTAAAACCAAGACTACCAATGACGTAAGGTGGTTAACATTTTCTTAGGTTTTAGGCCCCTAATCCTTCGAGAGAATGTTTAAATCTGTCGCTTCTTGATCTGCTAGACCTATCCTAGCCAGGCTGACCTATCCTAACCAGGCTGTGACTCATACGTCAGGCTGCGAGCAGCCGCGTCCAACAGCCTGGTTGATGAATCCAGCAACCAGGAGGCCTGGTCGACGACCGGGCCGCGGGGACGCTAAGCCCCGGAAGCATCTCAAGGTAAGGTAAGGTATCCTCACTCAGTCTTCTTGTTCCCGTTAGTTCTCTCAACTAGGGCGGATTAGTTTACCTTTATTAAGCGGTATATTAGCTCTCGCTCTCTCTAACCTTGGCTTCTGGAGTTTCCAACATTGTAAACTGTTTCATAGATACAAAGCCGCAGTGATGAAGGAAAGGTGATTAGGTTTCAGAAGGGGGCGCTTAAGTGCGCGATGAAAAGGCAAGTACAGTCAGTACAGTACTGTAGCGCATTGTACGACGTTAAATAGACATTGCTGAACGTTAACTAGACATTGTAGGGCGTTGAATAGACATTGTAGGGCGTTAGATAGACATTGCTGGACGTTAACTAGACATTGTAGGGCGTGGAATAGACATTGTAGGGCGTTAGATAGACATTGTACGACGTCAAATAGACATTGTAGTACGTCAAATAGACATTGTAGGACGTCAAATAGACATTGCAGTACGTCAAATAGACATTGCAGTACGTCAAATAGACATTGCAGTACGTCAAATAGACATTGCAGTACGTCAAATAGACATTGCAGTACGTCAAATAGACATTGCAGTACGTCAAATAGCCACTCTTGCTGTTTTAAAGCTGATAGCACGCCGAAAGTGGCATATAATTAGCTGATTTAATTTTGCATTTAGTCTGTTTATTTTCACGGGTGTAATTAATACTTGGATGCCTTGGTCGGGCGTGCAGAGGCCGCCTGTCGCTTATTAAAGCTGGGGGGGAGGACGTCACTAGCCAGGGCTGGTGTGTGTTGGGACGTCACTAGCCAGGGCTGGTGTGTGTTGGGACGTCACTAGCCAGGGGTGGCGTGTGTCAGGACGTCACTAGCCAGGGGTGGCGTGTGTCAGGACGTCACTAGCCAGGGGTGGTGTGTGTGTCAGGATGTCACTAGCCAGGGGTGGTGTGTGTGTCAGGACGTCACTAGCCAGGGGTGGTGTGTGTGTCGGGACGTCACTAGCCAGGGGTGGTGCGTGTGTCAGGATGTCACTAGCCAGGGGTGGTGTATGTGTCAGGATGTCACTAGCCAGGGGTGGTGTGTGTGTCAGGATGTCACTAGCCAGGGGTGGTGTGTGTGTCAGGATGTCACTAGCCAGGGGTGGTGTGTGTGTCAGGACGTCACTAGCCAGGGGTGGTGTGTGTGTCAGGATGTCACTAGCCAGGGGTGGTGTGTGTGTCAGGATGTCACTAGCCAGGGGTGGTGTGTGTGTCAGGACGTCACTAGCCAGGGGTGGTGTGTGTGTTAGGACGTCACTAGCCAGGGGTGGTGTGTGTGTCAGGATGTCACTAGCCAGGGGTGGTGTGTGTGTCAGGATGTCACTAGCCAGGGGTGGTGTGTGTGTCAGGATGTCACTAGCCAGGGGTGGTGTGTGTGTCAGGATGTCACTAGCCAGGGGTGGTGTGTGTGTCAGGATGTCACTAGCCAGGGGTGGTGTGTGTGTCAGGACGTCACTAGCCAGGGGTGGTGTGTGTTGGGACGTCACTAGCCAGGGGTGGTGTGTGTGTCAGGACGTCACTAGCCAGGGGTGGCGTGTGTCAGGACGTCACTAGCCAGGGTGGTGTGTGTGTCAGGATGTCACTAGCCAGGGGTGGTGTGTGTGTCAGGACGTCACTAGCCAGGGGTGGTGTGTGTGTCAGGACGTCACTAGCCAGGGGTGGTGTGTGTGTCAGGATGTCACTAGCCAGGGGTGGTGTGTGTGTCAGGACGTCACTAGCCAGGGGTGGTGTGTGTGTCAGGACGTCACTAGCCAGGGGTGGTGTGTGTGTCAGGACGTCACTAGCCAGGGGTGGTGTGTGTGTTGGGACGTCACTAGCCAGGGGTGGTGTGTGTGTCAGGACGTCACTAGCCAGGGGTGGTGTGTGTGTCAAGACGTCACTAGCCAGGGGTGGTGTGTGTTGGGACGTCACTAGCCAGGGGTGGTGTGTGTTGGGACGTCACTAGCCAGGGGTGGTGTGTGTGTTGGGACGTCACTAGCCAGGGGTGGTGTGTGTGTTGGGACGTCACTAGCCAGGGGTGGTGTGTGTGTTGGGACGTCACTAGCCAGGGGTGGTGTGTGTGTTGGGACGTCACTAGCCAGGGGTGGTGTGTGTGTTGGGACGTCACTAGCCAGGGGTGGTGTGTGTGTTGGGACGTCACTAGCCAGGGGTGGTGTGTGTGTTGGGACGTCACTAGCCAGGGGTGGTGTGTGTGTTGGGACGTCACTAGCCAGGGGTGGTGTGTGTGTTGGGACGTCACTAGCCAGGGGTGGTGTGTGTGTTGGGACGTCACTAGCCAGGGGTGGTGTGTGTGTTGGGACGTCACTAGCCAGGGGTGGTGTGTGTGTTGGGACGTCACTAGCCAGGGGTGGTGTGTGTGTTGGGACGTCACTAGCCAGGGGTGGTGTGTGTGTTGGGACGTCACTAGCCAGGGGTGGTGTGTGTGTTGGGACGTCACTAGCCAGGGGTGGTGTGTGTGTTGGGACGTCACTAGCCAGGGGTGGTGTGTGTGTTGGGACGTCACTAGCCAGGGGTGGTGTGTGTGTTGGGACGTCACTAGCCAGGGGTGGTGTGTGTGTTGGGACGTCACTAGCCAGGGGTGGTGTGTGTGTTGGGACGTCACTAGCCAGGGGTGGTGTGTGTGTTGGGACGTCACTAGCCAGGGGTGGTGTGTGTGTCGGGACGTCACTAGCCAGGGGTGGTGTGTGTGTCGGGACGTCACTAGCCAGGGGTGGTGTGTGTGTCGGGACGTCACTAGCCAGGGGTGGTGTGTGTGTTAGGACGTCACTAGCCAGGGGTGGCGTGTTTAGGACGTCACTAGCCAGGGGTGCTGCAGAACACAGTGTTCAGTGTTCACGGGATAATCAGCCGTGGGTGGAGAGGGAGTTGCTCTCCATCAATGAATTGTTGCCTCATTCAGAGATGTGTTCCGGATGTGCCCATTACGTCACCACTCACAACAGCGGCTACACGTGTCCTTGATTACTCTAATTTACGCTACAGGATCCAATGTTTATTTATATATAGTGTCGTCTTTTGTATGGAAAAAGGTAGTTATTGTCGTCATTGCACTATTGTATGTTTTTGATGTATTTTGTCGTGCTTGTGTCCTTAAGATTGAAAACGGTTTCGTATTTTGTTTACGAACGTAGAACAAACAAAAATGGAGCCCCCCCTCCATTTTTGTTGGGGTGGGGGGGGGGGGTTGTGCGTTTCCCGGTAAAACTAGTATTTTGTAATATTTTTTGGGGGGTTTGTGTAATTTTGTTCTTCTGCAATATGGGGAAACAGGATGTCCTTGTTCCGGGGGCCAGGGGGTCTGAATGGGGGGGGGGGGCGAGGGCTGGGGTGTTTTTGTTTGGGAGTGTTCATGTTCGACCCCCCATCCCCCCCATCCCTCCCCCAGGTGCAGAGAGGCGAGGGCTAGTCACCTTACTGGCGGCATTGTTGCCTGGGGGTTTGTATGGAAGGGTGAATTGGCGCCGTGTTTGTGTGTGATCGTCAGTGGAGTTGGGTGTAGGCGCCCATATTGTGAGGCGCGAGTGAGGCTTGCGTCTGGGTGCAGCCCCCGTGAGAGATCTGTTCAAGGGTGAACACTGTTCACCACGGATAAACACCGTTCACCAGTGTTCCCTACACACATGAATACTTTTCATCAGTCTTATCGGCAAAGGAACACACTGGTTGATACCTGGTTGATGGGGTTCTGGGAGTTCTTCTACTTCCCCAAGCCCGGCCCGAGGCCAGGCTTGACTTGTGAGAGTTTGGTCTACTAGGTTGTTACTTGGAGCGGCCCGCAGGCCCACATACCACCACAGCCCGGTTGGTCCGGCACTCCTTGGGGAAAACTGTCTAGTTTCCTCTTGAAGATGTCCACTATTGTCCCGGCAATATTTCTTATAGTCGCTGGGAGGATGTTGAACAAACGTGGACCTCTGATACACTGTTCACCCATTTTCTCCTCAGATGAACATGATGTAAGTGACGGAGGCTGACAACTGGTGTTGGATCTGTTCATCCGTAGAGAACATGTTCTGTAGCGGATGTTCATCACAGATCCGAGGGCAGTTCTCGTCAGTTGGCGGCCCCCTCCTTCACTGTCACATCACGTCCCGTCAGTTGACCCGTCTTCAGCATCCTGGGCTGTTTCCCCAAATGTTGGAGTGACCTCGAATGTCACCAGAAGGTTGTTGACCAGACCACACACTAGAAGGTGAAGGGACGACGACGTTTCGGTCCGTCCTGGACCATTCTCATGTCGATCGTGACTTGAGAATGGTCCAGGACGGACCGAAACGTCGTCGTCCCTTCAGCTTCTAGTGTGTGGTCTGGTCAACATACTTTAGCCACGTTATTGTGACTCATCGCCTACAACCAGAAGGTTGTGGCTGTCGTCAGGTGCGCTGCAAAGCCGTCTGATCTAGCCTTCCCTTGCAACATAATTACCCTCCCCCCCTCCCCTTCGGTTGCTTAAGTGTTAGTTCGTGTACACTTGAAGTATGACGAAGAAAGCCCCAGTGGTGTTGATATAGGCTTATAAAGCTTCCAAGTTTGGCTTATATCAACTCTAGTGGTTTTAGTACAGGCTTCCAAAGCTTCGGAGTTTGGTTAGCTTTGCACATTTGCCCATTTTCTCTTGAGATGGCTTGTAGACTGACTAGTGTGTGTGTGTGTGTGTGTGTGGGTGTGTGTGGGTGTGTGTGTGGGTGTGGGTGTGTGTGTGTGTGTGTGTGTGTGGGTGTGTGTGTGTGTGTGTGTGTGTGTGTGTGTGGGGGTGTGTGTGTGTGTGTGGCTAGCTTCCTCGCCTGCTCACCTTGCAAAGGGAGAATGACCAGGGAGCTAACTTTGTGTAGCCCCCCAGCAGTAATTAGCGACCTGGCCCTAAACACCGATAGGCGCATATCGATTTCTGGGGGTGGTGGTGGATGAGAAACTTGTGGCCCTGGATAACCTAACTGGTTATCCAGTCCCCAGCCTATACCACAAAATAAATCCCTTGCTCACAAATATCCCCTCGCTCCCTCCCTCTCGCTTCAGTGGCAGACCTGCGTAGCGAGTATTACTATGCTGGAAGGTGGAGGAGGACGAGAGCCTACTGCCCAAGTGGAGGAGTTTATGTAACACACGGCGGACTATGCTCGCGTCTCTGCCCACTGGTTTAAAAGCCCACTTCATTATATTTCAAGGGAGAGGGGGCGAGTGGTGCCTGCTTCTACTCTCTAAACGCCCAGTCATAAGACTTGTGCCTATATATTATATAATAATGTATATATTTAATATAATATATAACGTATATATATACACACACACTTTGCATAATTAAGCCATTGTTCATTAACATTTCATGTTTAAAATGTAATAGAATCGACATTGGTCAACGCCTGGGTTTTAAGAGAGATGACCATTCTGGTGCAAGCACTCGTGATAAAGCGATGTTGTGGAATTTCAAAACATCAAGAAACATTTCGTTTTGGTAATTTGAGTGCAGGTGTTCAGTGGCTAACCCTCAAGTCAGTGGCTATTGCTAGTTTTGTAACGTAGACTTTCTTACGTATCCCCATAAACAGTCTTGAAGAGGTATGAGGTCTGTTGAACGAGGAGAGGGTATTCAACAGAGGTATGAGGTCTGTTGAACGAGGAGAGTTTGTATTCAACAGAGGTATGAGGTCTGTTGAACGAGGAGAGTCTGTTTGTCTGTTGTGGCAAGATTTCATCGCGGGAGTGTCTTACATCACGATGATGGTGTGGGGGGGATGCCCCATCTTGCTGAAAATTAAATCTGAGAGGAAAGAAGCACCAATTGAGCAATCGGCTGTAAAGTAAGTAAAGTGTGTGTGTGTGTGAGTGCGTGCTTGTGCGTGTGTGCGCGCATTTTTTTTTTAGGGGGGGGGGTGCCCTGATGAATTGTTTGAAAAATCAGACAATTTTCTTATTCAAATTATAATTGTCTTGCAATATGGTTAGCAAGCTGATCGGTTCCATTTTGTAAAAGTTAATTTTTCTATGTAATGAAAAGCTTTCTATTGGTTTCTCTTTGTGCATTTCGGCAAATAATAATTGGTTTTCCTTCCATTTAAGAAGACGTACGTGAGACGCGCGGGTCTAGATGCCATGTCTTAATCTGGCTGAGGCGCCTATGGCGGTTGGGTTGAGCTCTGGCTCTTTGGTCCCGCCTCTCTACCATGTGCTCTGCCACTGTTGTGTTTGTATTCGTGGCCATTGAAGGCAGTTGTTTGGTGGAAAGGTAGGTGTGTGTGTGTGTGTGTGTGTGTGTGTGTGTGTGTGTGTGTGTGTGTGGTAACAACCGGAAGGGCGCGGCTCTGGTTGAGTTAACTGTTTACAGTTACACTTAACTTTAGGAAAATATTGCTTTCTATCGGTGTGTTGTTGTCATTGATGTCGCTGTTGGTCGTGCTGTGGGCGAACGGGCAGTTGGAGGCATGGGGGGGGGGGGGGGGAGGCTCTGGTAGTCGTTTTGCATCATCACGACCACCACCTACCACCACCACTTACCACCACCACCACCACCACTTACCACCACTTACCACCACCACCACCTACCACCACCACCTACCACCACCTACCACCACCACACGACCTCCACCACCTACACCACCTACCACCACCTACCACCACCTACCTACACCACCTACCACCACCACTTACCACCACTTACCACCACCACCACTTACCACCACCACCACTTACCACCACCACCACTTACCACCACCACCACTTACCACCACCACCACCTACCACCACCACACGACCTCCACCACCTACCACCACCTACCTACACCACCTACCACCACCTACCACCACCACCACCACCTACACCACCTACCACCACCACCTACCACCACCACACGACCTCCACCACCTACCTCCCTGCTGCCTCCACCACCCCATACTTTAAGGTTACTTTACCCTCAAGGTGAGGTAACCTCAACGGAAGGCCAGGGGGTAGAGGTGGTATTGGCGATGGTCTTAGTCGTATTGTAGGTAAATGGGGAGAGGGGGGGGGGAGGGAGCTGGAGGAGACACTGAGGCAAGGGGATGTTTTCGTCATGAGCTGGGAAATTCTAGGAACGTGAGAAATCCCAGCTCTCTCTCTCTCTCTCTCTCTCTCTCTCTCGGCTAGAATGGGATGCTGAGGACAAACATTCTTCTGGCGATGCTGGGGCTCCTACGACCGTGTACTATAACCCTGTAGAAGATTAAAGACCATCTACCTGATGTTCCTTACCGGGGATCAATGTCCCTGCTGCTCGGTCTCTAAGACGGACCTTCTAGTTGGGGGTCTGGTCAGCCAGGCTGTTCGACGCGGCTGCTCGCAGCCTGACGTATAATGACTAAACAATAAGTATAATAATATAGTCCTTTGCATACATAGTTCAGAACTATATTAAACTTTCAGTATGTATAGACTGAGAAGCGGTGTACTTGCCTAGTTGTGCTTGCGGGGGTTGAGCTCTGGCTCTTTGGTCTCGCCTCTCAACTGTCAATCAACTGGTCGTTTGTACGGGGAGGTATACCTCGTCTTTGACGAGAATTTGACTGGCACATGAACCACCACCACCACCCCCCCTACATGCTGCACCCCCCCCCCACATGCTGAACCACCACCACCCCCCACATGCACCACCACCACCCCCCACATGCACCACCACCACCCCCACATGCTACTTGTCCCTCATCTTACGCAGGTCTCAAGATGCACATGACTTGGGAGAAATCTCTCAATATTCGGTGGGCGTGTTGGCTGCGCGCTCTCAGTTCTGTCCTTGTTTGAGCTGTGCGCAGAATGATCAAACCCAACCAGAACATTTAAGCTGCGCGGGGTGAGGAAGCGGCCCCCAGCCCCCACATACCAAACCCGGTGTGCAGGAGTAGTGTGACGTCAGTTGCACTTCGTGCGACTAGAGGGCCATTTCTGGGTAGTGTTCTGGCCAGCTGATTCCTAGTAATGAACGAGTGTGTGAGCGAGAGAGGAGGGAGTCGGGGGGACCACTTTCCCCCCATAAATACCCCCTGGGGTGTGTGGGAGGAGGGGGCGCCCCCTATGTCCTTGACTTATCCCCTCCCACTCCTCACCCCCTACCCTTACATCACCTCCCCCCCCCCCAACCATCACAGCTAGTTCTGCTAACTTGTACAGCAGTTCTGGTAATAAAGGAACAGTAATTGTGATCAAGTATTTCTCTACACTAGTGACGCACAAGGATTGCTCGACCTGGTATCATAAACGCAGTCATCGAATCATTCAGTTAATGTGGTCGTAGTTAATGTGTGTGTGTGTATTCCTTCACTACACGGAGTATGTGCACTCAA
This sequence comes from Procambarus clarkii, assembly GCF_040958095.1. Classification (NCBI taxonomy): domain Eukaryota; kingdom Metazoa; phylum Arthropoda; class Malacostraca; order Decapoda; family Cambaridae; genus Procambarus; species Procambarus clarkii. The sequence continues at coordinate 45,772,644 of NC_091159.1, read as the reverse complement.
CACCACCACTCTTACGCCCTTAACCTCGTGCACTCGTTTTGATATCAGTTTATCGAGGGAGGACGTCAAACAAACACACTTGACATGTCATGGTGTCAAGTCTTGCCGGGGCGGAGGTGATGGGAGGGGGAAAGGTAGCTATGTCAAGCTGACAGGACCTATGTTACGTTACGCTCGTGGGAGTGTCGGCTGAATCGTATATATAGAGACCAGACCACACTAGAAAGTGAAGGGACGACGACGTTTCGGTCCGTCCTGGACCATTCTCAAGTCGATTGTGAATAGACTTGAAAATGGTCCAGGACGGAGCGAAACGTCGTCGTCCCTTCAGTTTCTAATGTGGTTTGGTCTACCTACTTCAGCCACGTTATTGTGACTCATCGCTTGCATTTAAATCATGTAGTTTACTTTCTCATGTAAATTATGAAATATCTATAATTGATTGTATGCGAATCGTTATGATTTCGCTTTAGGAAAGAAACTGTGCCCAACCACTTGGATCGTCGGGGGGATCGAACGCCGACCTGCATGAAGCCAGGGGTGTCGATGTGCCGACCAATCCAAATGGTTGTTCTGAGGTTTTCCTAAACTTGGCAAGGCTTAGACCTTGAAGACTGGCCTGACGACAGTTATACCCAGAGAGGATTTATCAACACTATTATAGCTTGCAGCTAAATACCGGGAGAATGCTAAGATTTGAGCCGTGTATCTGGTCGGGTATTATATTGTTCGGCTGAAGTTGAATAATTTTTAACCTCTCCATTTATTGGCGAGAAGAAAACCTCTCCATTTATTGGCGAGAAGAAAACCTCTCCATTTATTGGCGAGAAGAAAACCTCTACATGTATTGGCGAGAAGAAAACCTCTCCATTTATTGGCGAGAAGAAAACCTCTACATGTATTGGCGAGAAGAAAACCTCTACATGTATTGGCGAGAAGAAAACCTCTCCATTTATTGGCGAGAAGAAAACCTCTACATTTATTGGCGAGAAGAAAACCTCTACATTTATTGGCGAGAAGAAAACCTCTACATTTATTGGCGAGAAGAAAACCTCTACATTTATTGGCGAGAAGAAAACCTCTACATGTATTGGCGAGAAGAAAACCTCTACATTCATTGGAAAGGAGAAAGTTGCTGGTAAAGGAGGCTAGGCTCAGGCAGGCGATAGCAGACCAATGCGCATTATTATTCTACAACCTCGTCTAGAAAATTGTCTGCTCTTCGGTAGTGTGTGTGTGTGTGTGTGTGTGTGTGAGTGTGTGAGTGTGTGTGAGTGTGTGTGTGTGTGTGTGTGTGTGTGTGTGTGTGAGTGTGTGTGAGTGTGTGTGAGTGTGTGTGAGTGTGTGTGAGTGTGTGTGAGTGTGTGTGAGTGTGTGTGAGTGTGTGTGTGAGTGTGTGTGAGTGTGTGTGAGTGTGTGTGAGTGTGTGTGAGTGTGTGTGAGTGTGTGTGAGTGTGTGTGTGTGTGTGTGTGTGTGTGTGTGTGTGTGTGTGTGTGTGTGAGGGGGGGGGGATCTTCCAACACCCTCCAGTCCTGTTCGGTGGAATCATGGCAACTTTTCTAAAAGTTCGTCTTAGATAATGTAATTTAATGGTGTAACTCGGGACGGGGTTTAGGCTCTCTCTTGTCCTTTACCCTACCCGTAAATAAACTAATCTATAGTAAATAATTTCCACAACAAACTTAGTTTGTTACAATGGAATAGATTGATTAAGATCGGTGGCACGGGCATGAATAGCCCGTAAATGGTGGGGGGGGGGGATGGAATAATGGAATAGATTGATAAAGATTAACCCGCCCAACAGGTGGTAAAGGGGGAATGGAATAGATTGATTGATAAAGATTAAGCCACCCAAGAGGTGGCACGGGCATGAATAGCCCGTAATGTAAAATGGAATAGAAATGACTTGTGTATATATATAAGGGGGGGGGGGGTGAGGAAGAGCCCGTTGACTTGATTTTATTTATTATGCACCCTATACCCATCTCGTGGATCGCAGTCACTCCATAAAAATCCATCACTTATGGTCTATTCATGCCCGTGCCACCTCTTAGGTGGCTTAATCTTCATCCATCCATCCACCAATCATCCATCCCGTGGGAAGTTAGTGAAAGTCACATAATGGACTCTGGCACTGAACCCCAAAGTTCATTTAATTAAGCAGGTAACAATAAATCTACCTTTGATGACCAGACCACACACTAGAAGGTGAAGGGACGACGACGTTTCGGTCCGTCCTGGACCATTCTCACAATCGACTTGAGAATGGTCCAGGACGGACCGAAACGTCGTCGTCCCTTCACCTTCTAGTGTGTGGTCTGTTCAACATTACTTTAGCCACGTTATTGACTCATCGCTCACCATCTGGTCACCATTTGGTCCGGGAGACATCTCCCGTCACGTAGGGTGCAGTCGCGCCTCCACAGATCTCCAGTATCAGCTTTTGATACTGGTAATGGCTCAAAAGGGCCACCACTTACGGGCTATTCGTGCCCGTGCCACCTCTTGGGTGGCTTAATCTTCATCAATCAATCAATCAGACTCATCGCCTGCACAAGTCTACCTTTTCTGATGTCTAGAACTTAAAATTCAACTGAATAGCTTTAGATTGTTTTGTAAATATAGAGGAAACCACTAAGCGGAGCTTAATCTGAGCGCGCTCCTGACTGCCTAGATCTAGACTCACCCTAACTCGGCATTCCTGACTGCCTAGATCTAGACTCACCCTAACTCAGCATTCCTGACTGCCTAGATCTAGACTCACCCTAACTCGGCATTCCACAACGAAACTGGATCGTTAAATTTCTTGGTGCCTGTGGAAAGAATTACAGAACTGGAATATTTTTACTAATGTCATTAATATGCGGAGTTGGCGGTGCGGGCGAGAGGGTTAACTAGGCTCTGTGCTCGTGCGCGCCGAACATGCCTGAGTTTCTAAACCAGGATTCTTGAGAATTCTGCGCGAGGCTACACACAGCTTGTAAATGTTCACATTTATTTTGCAAGTTTTTCTTTGCATTTTAATGTCACTACAGTTTTTAATATGCTAATGCAATGTTTAATGTTATCAAACGCAATTATATTATGTAGTTTTGTAGTTTTTAGATAATTTACTAGACATGAAGGCTGTATGAACGCGAATTATCAAACCCACGTTGCGGACTTCTGGTAGGTTTCTACGCAGTAGAAAAAAACAAAAGTTGTAGCCAGAAACTCATAATGAACTGCTTGTTAACATCTTCTCGAGATCTTGAGATGATTTCGGGGCTTTAGTGTCCCCGCGGCCCAGCAGTCCTCGACCAGGCTACCACCCCCAGGAAGCAGCAGCCCATGACAGCTGACTAACACCCAGGTACCTATTTTACTGCTAGGTAACAGGGACATAGGGTGAAAGAAACTGCCCATTATTTCTCACCGGCGCCCGTGCTAATCAAACTTTTTTTGTAACTAAGAAATTGTTACAATTACGTCAGGACTGAGACAGGTGTACAGGAGGAAGAACAAAACTCTTGTGTCTAGTCACGAATTGTATAACATTTAGGAAGGTAATTATCAGGAGAAAGGGCTAAACCTAAGTGAATATGTATCGTTTTGAAGGAATAAGAATACACGGATCTGGGATTGGACGGATTCTTGAGATCTTGAGATGATTTCGGGGCTTTTAGTGTCCCCACGGCCCGGTCCTCGACCAGGCCTCCACCCCCAGGAAGCAGCCCGTGACAGCTGACTAACACCCAGGTACCTATTTTACTGCTAGGTAACAGGGGCATAGGATGAGAGAACTCTGCCCATTGGTACCCAATCGCTTTCAATATGACGGGATCGAACGCAGTCTTGCCAGAACCGAGCGTGATAAGGGAACTATCAGGGGGAAAGCGCCAAGCCATTACGACTATGTAGCCCTTGGAAGGGGTCAGGATAAGGATTTGAGATGGGACGGGGGGGGAAGGAATGGTGCCCAACCACTTGGACGGTCGGGGATTGAACGCCGACCTGCATGAAGCGAGACCGTTGCTCTACCGTCCAGTTATGCTAATCAAATAGCATAACTTCTCCGTATATAAATAGCGCAGCCCACCAGGAGCTTGTATCCAGATAGCGCAGCCCACCACGAGCTTGTATCCAGATAGCGCAGCCCACCACGAGCTTGTATCCAGATAGCGCAGCCCACCACGAGCTTGTATCCAGATAGCGCAGCCCACCACGAGCTTGTATCCAGATAGCGCAGCCCACCACGAGCTTGTATCCAGATAGCGCAGCCCACCACGAGCTTGTATCCAGATAGCGCAGCCCACCACGAGCTTGTATCCAGATAGCGCAGCCCACCACGAGCTTGTATCCAGATAGCGCAGCCCACCACGAGCTTGTATCCAGATAGCGCAGCCCACCACGAGCTTGTATCCAGATAGCGCAGCCCACCACGAGCTTGTATCCAGATAGCGCAGCCCACCACGAGCTTGTATCCAGATAGCGCAGCCCACCACGAGCTTGTATCCAGATAGCGCAGCCCACCACGAGCTTGTATCCAGATAGCGCAGCCCACCACGAGCTTGTATCCAGATAGCGCAGCCCACCACGAGCTTGTATCCAGATAGCGCAGCCCACCACGAGCTTGTATCCAGATAGCGCAGCCCACCACGAGCTTGTATCCAGATAGCGCAGCCCACCACGAGCTTGTATCCAGATAGCGCAGCCCACCACGAGCTTGTATCCAGATAGCGCAGCCCACCACGAGCTTGTATCCAGATAGCGCAGCCCACCACGAGCTTGTATCCAGATAGCGCAGCACCAAGTAGGCCCGTGATTATGTGCTTCTGTAACCCATTTCACCGTCACCCACGGGATGGGTATGGGGTGCATAATAAAGAAAGAACAAGTAATACAGCGACAAGAATAGGCAAGATAACCGAGCGAAGCACCGCCATTACAAGCCGGAAATTTTGGGTGGAGGCTTTAGGCTTCTCTCTCCTGGGGTTTGTGCTGCTGCTGCACTCGAGGAAAGTTTCGCCCTCGATGGCGTTTCACCAGATTTTCCCAAACATGTTGCGTCTTTGGTTCTCGTTGCTGGCCGAGAATATTTTGTAATGCAGTATTGTCTTTATATGAAGTCGTTGCATTAAGAAATGTTGAAGAGTAAGCAATAATACTGCAGGTAGAACAAAGGAGGCGTGGGGAGATGAGCATGATGATTGTTCCGCCCCGGAGAGTGATGAAGTTGGAGTTTAGTTTTAGTTTAGTTCATTTATAATGCACCCCATACCCTTCTTGTGGGCGGTAGTGGAAAGGGTTACAGAGGCACATAATGGGCTCATCCCGCCAAACACACACCGAAACTAAGACGTTGGTACAACGTTCGAACAAGTTTTAACACCTAACCAGTTATAACAACCAATATAACAAGTTGTAACAACGTTCTAATACGTCATAAACACGTTAAGCCAAGATGTAACAACTTTATTTCAAGTTGTAACAAGCAGAAAATAGAGACAGTTTCAGTTTGTGTTTCCAGGGCAGGGACTGAACCCCACAATTCATTTAGCTAAGCAAGTTACAATCTTGATGAGCTAGTTACAAAATTCAATTTAAGTCGTCACGTCAACAATGGGTTCGAGATGAAGTTGGAACTAACCGGAACTTCAAGTTTCCTCTCACTATTTTAGTATGTTTCTTAAGGCTGTTTTTTCTGAAACCTTTCTCCACGTCCAAGAAACTGAACGTCGTTGAAAACATCTTGCTAGTTGGCCTTTGAATATTTTCCTACATTGGTTTCTCGTAGGGGTAAGATGAGGGCGCCTGAAGTAAAAGTTTTTTTTTCATTCCCACACAACACCTGTGGCAGATAAGTCCACTACGGGCTCACCATAGCCCGTGCTGCTTGCAACTTGTTCCGAGTAGCTGAATCTATAACAATGTCATTCTCTACCTACTTTCACTACATGAGTTTTAGGTGAGTAGATTATAATTGTGACTGGAATGTTGTCTACCCTCAAAGAGCCGCCTATATTCTGCACCTGGCAAGACTTAGAGTAAATGTTAGGTAGGCGGAGACTGGGTCGCGAGGTATTTGATCCCCGGAACCACCTCAACGGAGACGCAAGGTCGACAACCTTTTTTGATTCGCTGTATCCTTGGTCACACGGGACAAGAACAACAGTTATTTATTATTATAAATTTATAATAAGCATCGAAAAGCACTTGCCACTTTCTGGTCCAGTTAAGTTGATGATTGGCTTCGTTGTGTCTGGCGTTCCTTGAAGGGTTTTAATGTTTATTATTGACATAAAATGCCAGAAAATTAAGAATACAATAATTGTGCTACTTTGCGACTACATTTTTTGATGTGGAAAGGCAGGCAGGAGAGTTAAATAAAATGTTGATTTTGTTGTGTATGAAAATGTTGACAAAATGTTGATTGTCTCGGTAGACAAACTGTTGAAATGTTGACAAAATTAAAGCAGGTATGAAGCAAGCAGGTTGACGTGTTTGCGAGATAGAATCAAGTTATAACATTTGGGGTTTAAGGTTCCTGCTCTGTGATATGAAACAATAGTTTACCGAGAATTATATAAACTATATGTAATGTAGTATTTTCCTTGTAAATTGATGTATATATGAATTTTATATTGTATATTAATAAAGAGAAGAACAACTGGGTACGGCTGTGTTTCTAGCCTAATGTCTGACAATTTAAACACTGCCATTGCCTAACTATTTAATGATAACGTTTTCGCAATTAAGAATAAAACCGGTCCTAAGGTTGACCGTTGCGACATGCCTCTTGCTGCGTCCAAGCATCCTGACATTTTCTAGTCCTTATAATTGCTTGTCGTGTGGTCCACGTGCACAACTTTCAAACCAGTTAGGCACACACTCGTCTGTACAGGGAGCTGGCCACCGATCTTATTACCCAAAACCACCTTTTTAATAAAGGAACTTATTTAGGCTTTTAAAAGAAATCTTGGGTTATCATATTTGTTTTCTTAGTTTCGTCATATATGCGAACAAATGAGATTTATTTTTATGGGATATCTTTATAATACGTCCAGCTGCGTCCAACAGCTTTGTTGACCAGCAACCAGGAGGCCTGACTAGAGACCGGAGTCGCGAGGACATTGATCCCCGATAGACACTGATATATAGCGGGGCTGCTGTGAGCACTCGAGGTCATCTGCCAGTTTTGGTGGTACTTAAAGTGACGTTGAGGACCGTAGTACAGTACAAATCCACAAGGGCCGTGATGAGGATTCGAACCTGCGTCCGAGAGCATCCCAGACGCTGCCTTAATCGACTGAGCTACGACATGGTCCCGTAGTGTACCGTAGTACATATACCGACGTTCAACGCAGTTAGAAAAGTAGAAATTGGTACTATTAAAGATTTATTATTTGAATTATTTATTATTTATTATTTATTATTTATTTATTTATTTATTATTTTATTATTTATTATTATTATTTATTTAGTATTATTTATTTATTATTATTATTTATTATTATTATTATTTATTATTATTTTATTATTATTATTATTTATTATTTATTATTTATTTATTTATTATTTATTATTTATTATTATTTATTATTTATTAAAGATTTATTTATTATTTGCTGAAAAAGATTTATTTGTTGCAAAGGCAAACTAACTTAACCTTCTTAGGCCTAATACATGTTATATGAGACCTAATATAGTACATATGTGCGCTAGACTAGGCCTAGGAATATTTAAGTTTGTAATCTTCATTTTTTCAGATTCTCTACAGTGAATAGTACAAAATTCTACTATCTAATGGCTAAGTATGTCGATGTTTGTACTGTAGTGTACTTGGGTAGCCGGTCGGCCGAGCGGACAGCACGCTGGACTTATGATCCCGGGTTCGATCCCAGGCGCCGGCGAGAAACAATGGGCAGAGTTTCTTTCACCCTATGCCCATGTTACCTAGCAGTAAAATAGGTACCTGGGTATAAGTCAGCTGTCACGGGCTGCTTCCAGGGGGTGGAGGCCTGGTCGAGGACCGGGCCGCGGGGACACTAAAGCCCCGAAATCATCTCAAGATAACCAAGATAGTGCACATAGTTACAGAAAGTTCTATATGAGCGGGAAGATTAGTTGGTGTCTGTACTCACCTAGTTGTGCTTACTTTACCTTGGAAGGTGTACCTTGTAAGGTGTACCTTGGAAGGTGTACCTTGGAAGGTGTACCTTGGAAGGTGTACCTTGGAAGGTGTACCTTGGAAGGTGTACCTTGGAAGGTGTACCTTGTAAGGTGTACCTTGTAAGGTGTACCTTGGAAGGTGTACCTTGGAAGGTGTACCTTGTAAGGTGTACCTTGGAAGGTGTACCTTGGAAGGTGTACCTTGGAAGGTGTACCTTGGAAGGTGTACCTTGGAAGGTGTACCTTGGAAGGTGTACCTTGGAAGGTGTACCTTGGAAGGTGTACCTTGTAGGGTATACCCTTACCAGGTACCTTACAAGGTAAGTATCCTCCACCTCGAGACACAGGTGTAGGCGTGGATCGACACACACAGGTGTAGACGTGGATCGACACACACAGGTGTAGACGTGTAAACGGGTTGGAAAAGTTTTCCTGGTTGTGCGTCGTCTTGGTAGTGTGTGTGTGTGAGTGTTGCAGCTGTTCCTCCTACCAGTATTCTGTCTATTATTACATCTACTGTTTCTACTTTATCATAGTTTCCTCTGCAAATATCGTTTCTACTTTTCTCACTGTTTCTACTACTATATGGGAACTTATTGAGCCAATAAAATAATCTCGAAGGGATAGGCTATCCGATTGCCGCTATCCTCTTTATTAATGAATCCCTCAAGGATCTCGCATATAATGTTATACAGTACATGTATCCAACACAACATGACACATATCCTACACAGGGCGTGTATCAAGCGGGACATGCATCCTACTTGTCATAATGATTATATTCAAGTAAGAGTTAATCGCATATCCTCGTCCGCTAGATAAGTTTATGTATATCTGGTGTGTGGTAACGCATCAAAGACTAGAGGCTGTCTGCCTGCTTGTCTCCTTAACTCTCTAATCTACGTTGGCTTGTGGTGGAATTCTGACAGGTTCTGTTATACGTTGGCTTGTGGTAGAATTCTGACAGGTTCTGTCATAAGACGGCTTGTGGTAGAATTCTGACAGGTTCTGTCATAAGACGGCTCGTGGTAGAATTCTGACAGGTTCTGTTATAAGTTGGCTTCTGGTAGAATTCTAGTTACGTAGTCAGTCAGCCATAACGATTCTCTTCACATAAGCTATGCTAGCATTTGCCCAAGAGTGCATCCTCTTCTAGATATTTCATTAAGCCTTTCCTTATTCCTCTCTCTAGCCACCTAGCAGGAAAATGTACATGTGGGTGATACCAACTAGTCTGTAGCCTGCCTTGTATTGTACATTCATACCACACATTCCATCCTGAAAGCACAAAGCCATAAGTGTAGCCATGTCAAAGTCATCGGAGTCACCAAGGAATCTATCGAGGGACTTGGAAGGATGGACACTGAAAAGGCAAGATTCACGATTCTGAAAATCAGGACACGGTAAGAGCCCCGATTTGTCCTGAGACTTTAATAACAGGTTATCTTGAGGTTATCTTGTGATGATTTCGGGGCTTTAGTGTCCCCGCGGCCCGGTCCTCGACCAGGCCTCCACCCCCCAGGAAGCAGCCCGTGACAGCTGACTAACACCCAGGTACCTATTTTACTGCTAGGTAACAGGGGCATAGGGTGAAAGAAACTCTGCCCATTGTTTCTCGCCGGCGCCTGGGATCGAACCCAGGACCACAGGATCACAAGTCCCGCGTGCTGTCTGCTCGGCCGACCGGCTCCCCTGCTCGGCCGACCGGCTCCCCAATGCATTGACCGGGGTCAATGCAGTTCGGACAAATACTTGGCAGTGTACTGGTTCAACCCGTTCTCGCACTTGCTTACAATCAATATTGGCTTATTAAATATGTGCATATGTGTCATACTAAACATACTAGTTTACCTTGAAACCCTTCATAGAAAACACCGACCTCACCTAACCTTGTTAGTATGTTAAGATAAGCATCTTATTGCTTCTTATTTACAATTATTACTTAACCTATCAACGGTATAGGTTAAGTAATAATTGTAATTAAGAAGCAATAAGATGCTTATCTTCACATACTAAGAAGGTTAGGTGAGGTCGGCGTTTTCTATGAAGCTTTTCAATGTAAACTAAAATATTTACAATCAATTAGTATGTCACATATGCACTTATTAAATAAGCCAATATTGACTATAAGCAAGTGCGAGAACGGGTTGCCTGGTTGTTTTGGAGCCCATCGTGTGTGTGTGTGTGTGTGTGTACTCACCTAGTTGTGTTTGCGGGGGTTGAGCTCTGGCTCTTTGGTCCCGCCTCTCAACCGTCAATCAACAGGCGTACAGATTCCTGAGCCTATTGGGCTCAGGAATTGTGTGTGTGTGTGTGTGTGTGTGTGTGTGTAGCTGTAAGCACCAGTCTTGCGCCTACTGGCCTGGCCAACCCCGCGAGGGCTTCAGTGCCGCGGCGCCTCTACTCTCTGGTATTTGTGCGGGCGCGGGGAAGGTTGCTGGCGCGATGAAAGTAAGGAGTTGCGTATGTTAAACAAATAGATAAAAGTGGTGATGGGGGGGGGGAGGAAGAGAGAGAGAGGGGGGGGGGTATGCATGGTATCGGGGTCGTTGTTGGGTAAGACGGCGACAGACTACGGATGTCGCAATGCTACTGCCCTCCCTGCTTCCCTGGCTTGTTTATTTTCTGCTTGCCTGCCTTCCCCTCTTGCCTGCTTGCCTGCCCCTCTTGCCTGCCTGCCTGCCTGCCCCTCTTGCCTGCTTGCCCGCCAGTCTTCCCCTGTTGCCTGCCTGCCTGCCTGCCCCTCTTGCCTGCCTGCCTGCCTGCCTGCCCCTCTTGCCTGCCTGCCTGCCTGCCCCTCTTGCCTGCCTGCCCCTCTTGTCTGCCTGCCTGCCTGCCTTCCCCTCTTGCCTGCCTTCCCCTCTTGCCTGCCTGCCTGCCTGCCCCTCTTGCCTGCCTGCCTGCCTGCCCCTCTTGCCTGCCTGCCTGCCTGCCTGCCCCTCTTGCCTGCCTGACTCAGCTCCTGGCCAGGTATTGTACTACTATGCTATTTATGCTACCGGTCCTGCCCCAACTTGCACAAGTGAAGCACTTGATTATTTTTGTGTAGGGCTTGCCAAGCATCCGCTTAGTCGAGGTCTTGTAGGTGTTGGTGCTCTTGACCCCCCTTAATCCCTCCCCCCCTCTCTCTCTCTCTCTCTGTCTCTCTCTCTCTCTCTCTCTCTCTCTCTCTCTCTCTCTCTCTCTCTCTCTCTCTCTCTCTCTCTCTCTCTCTCTCTCTCTCTCTCTCTCTCTCTCTCTCTGTGTGTGTGTCTGTCTATCTGTCTGTCCGTCTCTCTGTTTCTGTCTCTCTCACACTCTCACTCACACAAGAAAAACATCAGCGGCGTATGCAAGACTGGCTAACATCAGAACAGCCTTCAGGAACCTGTGTAAGGAATCATTCAGAACTTGTATACCACATATATAAGACCAATTCCGAAGTATGCGGCCCCAGCATGGAGCCCGTACTTTGTCAAGCACAAGACGAAGCTGGAAAAAGTTCAGAGATATGCCACTAGGCTAGTTCCAGGACAAAGAGGCATGAGATACGAAGAAAGCTTGTGTAAACTGCACCTCACGTCGCTGGAAGACAGAAGAGCTTGGTGATTGATTGATAAAGATTAAGCCACCCAAGAGGTGGCACGGGCATGAATAGCCTGTAAAGAGCTCGGGGAGACCTGTTCATTATATACAAAATTTTCAGGGGAATTGAGAGGGTAGACAAGGATAGATTATTTAACACGGGTGGCACACTCACAAGGGGGCACAGGTGGAAGCAGAGTACCCAAATGAGCCACAGAGACATTAGAAAGAACTTTTTCAGTGTCAGAGAAAACGAAATGAGTAAATGGAATGTATTAGGCAGTGATGTGGTGGAGGCTGACTCCATACACAGTTTCAAATGTAGATATGATAGAGCTCGAGAAGCTCAGGATTGGATACACCAGTTGATTGACGGTTGAAGCGGGGGACCAAAGAGTCAAACCTCAATTCCCGTAAGCACAACTAGGTGAGTACACACACACTCGCACTCGCACACGTGGCTGTGACTTGCGTCTCGAGCCTTATCTGTGTGTGGCTGGTGTGTAAGAGAGAGTGAAGGGTTACAGAGGTTTATGTGGGGTAGTAAGATCCCAATCTCGCTAGGAGGGTTTGTGCCACTTAAAACCTGAAATCTGTTAGCCAGCGCTAACCGACAGAGTTGTTGACCATTAGAAGGTGAAGGGACGACTATGTTTCGGTCCGTCCTGGACCATTCTCAAGTCGATTGTCTTGAATGGTTTCCGTGGCAGTCCAGCAGTCTCCGTGGTGTAGTGGTAAGACACTCGCCTGGCGTTCCGCGAGCGCTATGTCATGGGTTCGTATCCTGGCCGGGGAGGATTTACTGGGCGCAATTCCTTAACTGTAGCCTCTGTTTAACGCAACAGTAAAATGTGTACTTGGATGAAAAAACGATTCATCGCGGCAGGGGATCGTATTCCAGGGACCATAGGATTAAGGACTTGCCCGAAACGCTACGCGTACTAGTGGCTGTACAAGAATGTAACAACTCTTGTATATATCTCAAAATAAAAAAAAAAAAAAAAAAAAAAAAAAAATGGTTTTGAATGGACCGAAACGTGGTCGTCCCTTCACCTTCTAGTGTGTGGTCTGGTCATCATACTGTAGCCACGTTATTGTGACTCATCGCCTGCACCTTGTCCCTTTTTTATTATTATTATTAACACGGGCGCCTGACAGCTGAGTGGACAGCGCTTCGGATTCGTAGTCCTGAGGTTTCGGGTTCGATTCCCGGTGGAGGCAGAAACAAATGGGCAAAAATGTTTCTTTCACCCTGATGCTCGTGTTCACCTAGCAGTAAATAGCTACCTGGGAGTTAGCGGCTACGGGCTGTTTCCTGGGGGGGGGTGTAACAAAAAGGAAGCCTGGTCGAGGAGCGGGCCGCCAAGCCCCGAAATCATCTCAAGATAACCGAAATCAAGAAGATAACACATTTAGGTAGATATGCATTTATGCCGCGACCCTAGATTATATGAAGGAGGATTGATTGATTGATAAAGATTAAGCCACCCCAAAAGGTGGCACGGGCATGAATAGCCCGTAAGTGGTGGCCCTTTTGAGCCATTACCAGTATCAATAGATAATACTGGAGATCTGTGGAGGTGCGACTGCACCCTGCGTGACGGGAGATGTCTCCCGTGATGAAGGGTGAGAACTGCGTGTCTAGTTACATACTAAACTCCTTCTCACACAAGATAGTCATACAGGGCCATGTGATCAGTAGTCTTGCTACACGTTATTTTGGCTGAAATGTCTCTGCCATTATGATGACTTTGTGAGATGGTATATCCATACCAGTTCTAAACCCCCCTTACTGTGCGCAGCGAGCACATAACTGGCTCCACCTTCCCTGCACATAACTGGCTCCACCTTCCCTGCACATAACTGGCTCCACCTTCCCTGCACATTACTGGCTCCACCTTCCCTGCACATTACTGGCTCCACCTTCCCTGCACATTACTGGCTCCACCTTCCCTGCACATAACTGGCTCCACCTTCCCTGCACATAACTGGCTCCACCTTCCCTGCACATAACTGGCTCCACCTTCCCTGCACATAACTGGCTCCACCTTCCCTGCACATAACTGGCTCCACCTTCCCTGCACATAACTGGCTCCACCTTCCCTGCACATAACTGGCTCCACCTTCCCTGCACATAACTGGCTCCACCTTCCCTGCAAATAACTGGCTCCACCTTCCCTGCACATAACTGGCTCCACCTTCCCTGCACATAACTGGCTCCACCTTCCCTGCACATAACTGGCTCCACCTTCCCTGCACATAACTGGCTCCACCTTCCCTGCACATAACTGGCTCCACCTTCCCTGCACATAACTGGCTCCACCTCCCCTGCACATAACTGGCTCCACCTCCCCTGCACATTACTGGCTCCACCTCCCCTGCACATCACTGCATGAAGCAAGGGGGGGGGGGAATATGTCGGCTAGGAGTGTTAGGACCCCCCCTACTCCCCCCCCCCTACTCCCCCCCCCCCTCGTGTCTATTCTTTCTGTGCCAGTTTTTTTTTCTTTCTCCGTTTTTTGCTTTATTTATGATTCATTGTTGTGTTTTTCCTCCCCCAAGTTATTGTTCTTTATTTGTGATGCGCTTTCACCTGTAGTGGCGCTCTCTCGCGCTCTCTGGCTCTCTCTCGCGCTCTCTGGCTGGCTCTCTTGCGCTCTCTCTCTCTCGTGCGCTCTCTGGCCCTACCCATTCTTACTCACCCTTCTTGACAAGCGAGGAGGACCTTGACAGGGGAGGACCTTGACAGGGGAGGACCTTGACAGGGGAGGACCTTGACAGGGGAGGACCTTGACAGGGGAGGACCTTGACAGGGGAGGACCTTGGCAGGGAGGACCTTGGCAGGGAGGACCTTGGCAGGGAGGACCTTGGCAGGGAGGACCTTGACAGGGAGGAGCTTGACAAGCACCTCCAAAGGATACCTGATCAACCAGGCTGTGATTCACCCGTCAGGCTGCGAGCAGCCGCGTCCAACAGCCTGGTTGACCAGTCCAGCAACGAGGAGGCCTGGTCGACGACCGGGCCGCGGGGACGCTAAGCCCCGGAGAACACCTCAAAGGTAACCCTCAAGGTAAGGTAACCTGCCTTCATGCCAGCTGCCCCACTCCTCTCTCACCAGATGAATCACCTGACAGGTGATTCATCAACTCGTCCACCACCTGATCCTCCTAGTCAGCTGATCGACCGCCTGGCGTCCTCGCTCAGCTGACCCATCTCTGGGCCCCAGTCAGCTGATTATGGTCGTCACCCCCCCCTCTCCAGTCAGCTGATTATGGTCTCTTCCCCCCCCCCCCTTCAGTCAGCTGATTATGGTCTCTTCCCCCCCCCCTCCAGTCAGCTGATTATGGTCTCCTCCCCCCCCCTCCAGTCAGCTGATTATGGTCACCTCCCCCCCCCCCTCCAGTCAGCTGATTATGGTCACCTCCCCCCCCCCTCCAGTCAGCTGATTCTCCCACCTGTCGTCCTCTCGTGCGCACGTGAGAACGTGAGCCAGTGGTCACGTGCCGTGAGGATTGTGTGTACCTTTATCTTCCTTGTCTAGCGTCGGCCTGGCCACTCCCCTTCACCCGGCCTGGCCACTCCCCTTCACCCGGCCTGGCCACTCCCCTTCACCCGGCCTGGCCACTCCCCTTTACCCGGCCTGGTCACTCCCCCCTTCCCAGCCTGGCCACTTTCCCCTCCCTCCCTCCCCCCCCCCCAGCGTGAAGTGTCCGACGAACTTGGCCGTGAACTGATATATTAAATAATTACAAAACAAAATAACAGAAAACGGCAACTATTGCCTGGCGTTTCCTCGTGTGAGGTGAGAAATGTTCATTAAGATTCTCCGCCAGTTCTCGTCAGCTGACAACACGCGGAACACTGCCGGAGTATATACCAAGCGGTCAAATATATACAACAAAACACACACAACACACACAAGAACATAAAATCATTACGTTAATCTGAGGGGCGGCAGCGGCGCCCGTCTGGGACAAGAGGGCTAACTAAGCTAATTGTCTCCTCCATACACCACCCGCTTCCTTCAATACAGGGGTGTAGGTGTATGGAATAATACAGGGTGTAGGTGTGTGGGATAATACAGGGTGTTGGTGTATGGAATAATACAGGGTGTTGGTGTATGGAACAATACAGGGTGTAGGTGTATGGAATAACGAAGCGGCCATGCGCGCGCGTACTGGAGGCGCGTTGCGCAAGCTGCAATATTAGCGTAGAATATCCTGGGTTTTGCAACCTGCCATCTGTGCTTGTTTGAACATGCCACAGGCGTCGACAGGGACAGCAACTAATACAGGCTAACGGGGTTGCTAAACGCTCGGGTTACCGGGTATAGGTTGCCGGGTTGGGTTGACGGCTGAGTGGACAGCACTCGGGATTCGTAGTCCTAAGGTTCCGGGTTTGATCCCGGCGGAGGAGGAAACAAATGGGCAGTTTCCATCCTGATGGCCCTGTTCGCCTAGCAGTAAATATGTACCTGGGAGTCAGCTGTCACGGGCTGCTTCTTAGTCGCGTGTAAACCATTCATGAAGGGTTTGGCGGCTGAATTAATGAGCATTATTCTCATTAACTCATTCTTCACATTAACAATGTAAACACAATTCGAACACGGCGTCGTTTCCCCCCCCCCCCACAGGTCACGTGACGCCAGGTGTATACAGTCTGCGGCTGATGTTACGACTGATACTGCTTGCTCTTACTACTGCAGCTGCTGCTGCTGTCTGCTGTCTGCTTGTACTGTTGTTGGTGTTTCAAGTGTTGCTGGGGCTGTCAAGCCAATCAGATTACCATCTGGAAATACTGGAGCTTTTTTGTCATTGTGGCACCAGGTGTGAGTGTGTGTGTGTGTGTGTGTGTGTGTGTGTGTGTGTGTGTGTGTGAGAGAGTGTGTGTGTGAGAGTGTGTGTGTGTGAGTGTGTGTGTGTGCATACGTACGCACTCAAAACGGTGACTATGGGGTTGGGGGGGGGACGAGATGAAACACTTAGACTCCCCCCCCCTCCCCCTCCCTAGCACTTCTGCAACCATCAATATTGGACAAGTCAGTTCCTTTGACCTCGGCCAAAACACACACAAGAAAAAGGTGAGGGGGAGACCACATTTTCTTGGCCTGTCAGAAACCCTTTGACACAGTACCCCATAAGAGGCTGGTGCATAAGTTGGAAAAACAGATAAGATTAACTGGTAAGAGTGCTCCAGTGCATAAGGGAGTACCTAAGCAACAGGAAGCAAAAAGTTATTGTGAGGGGTGAGACCTCAGACTGGCATGATGTCATCCGTGGAGTCCCACAGGGTTCTGTTTGAACCCTGTGGGATTCTAATGTTAGGAACGTTAGACAGAACTTTTTCAGAGTAGTTATCAGATGGACAGTTATGTGGTGGAGGTTGACTCCATATACAGTTTCAAATGTTGATATGATAGAGCCCAGTAGGCTCAGGCATCTGTACTCAAGTTGACAGTTGAAAGGCGGGACCAAAGAGCCGAAGCTCAACCCTCGCAAGCACAACTAGGCGAGTGAGTACGTACACACACACACACACACACACACACACACACACACACACACACACACACACACACACACACACACACACACACACACGCACGCTGTCGGTCTGGCGACTATGACTGGCCTCGTGGCTTGCTGGAGTCGTGTTCAACTCTTTTTTTTTTTTTTTGGACACATTACCCTGCCTTCTCCTGTTACTTATACACGGAGCCTTAAGAAGCCGGGTGTATATTTTAAGCATATTAGATGTTTATGCCATGGTTGTTGGACAGTTAATCCTCCCCGCACTAAGTTTACCAGTCTCCCGGCAGACTGGTGAGAAGTTTACCAGTTTTACCAGTGGTTGGCAGCGTGTTGGGCTCGTGTTCCTTCCCAACATGTTGGTGGGTGGGGGGGGGACATGGTTGGTGTGTGGTTGGCATTAGTTGGTGACAGCTGCATGTCTTCGCGTGACAACATATTGTCCAAGGCTTAAGGCATTGGGTGTCATCTACTGTTTAAAAAAAATGAACTGAGCGTTATTTTGCGTTGTTGTCGAGTTGCATCAAAGTAACGACAGTAAAATAACGTGACAGACAGACACAGAACACAGTTGGTTGACAAATGGAATGCATTAGGAAGTGATGTGGTGGAGGCTGACTCCATACACAGTTTCAAGTGTTGATATGATAGAGCCCAGTAGGCTCAGGAATCTGTACACCTGTTGATTGACGGTTGAGAGGCGGGACCAAAGAGCCAGAGCTCAACCCCCGCAAATACAACTAGGTGAGTACATCTAGGTGAGTACATCTAGGTGAGGACAGACAGACAGACAGGACAGACACAGACAGACAGGGAGACGGATGCTGACATTGCCCTGTACAACAAATAGTAGTAGTTAGACCTCCAGGGTGAGGGTCCACACACAAAGAATACTCCTGCCTGACATTCCAAAGAATATCTGATCAGCCAGGCTGTGATTCATCCGTCAGGATGCGAGCAGCCGCGTCCAACAGCCTGGTTTTAACCAGACGACCAGCCGGGAGGCCCTGGTCGGAGACCGGGCCGCGGGGCTGTTGATCTCCGGAAGCTACCCGAGGCAGCCACAAGGTAGGTAGACGTTTATTGTACGTGTCACGTTACCATCTCCCGTAACACTCCGTCACGGGTGATGAAGCTGCCCTCAACCACACACCTCTTGGCGCGCGCCTTGCCCTCTTCACCGCGTATTATACCCATATATTTGGGTTGAAGATATAATTACTATTTTACACACACACGCACATAGACACGGACACACAGAGCCAGACCCACAGAGCCAGACACACAAAGAGCCAGAGCTCAACCCCCGCAAGCACAAATAGGTGAGTATACACACACACACACACACACACACACACACACACACACACACACACACACACACACACTCATTAGGAAGTAATGTGGTGGAGGCTGACTCCATACACAGTTTCAAGTGTAGATATGATAGAGCCCAATAGGCTCAGGAACCTGTACACCTGTTGATTTACGGTTGAGAGGCGGGACCAAGGAGCCAGAGCTCAACCCTCGCAAGTACAACTAGGTGAGTACAACTAGGTGAGTACAACTAGGTGAGTACAACTAGGTGAGTACAACTAGGTGAGTACAACTAGGTGAGTACACAGAGTTGGTGGGACCAAAGAGCCGCAGCACCAACCCCCGCAAACACAACTAGGGGAGTGCGCACACACACACACACACACACACACACACACACACACACACACACACACACACACACCACACACACACCACACACACACCACACACACACCACACACACACCACACACACACCACACACACACCACACACACACCACACACACACCACACACACACCACACACACACCACACACACACCACACACACACACACACACACACACACACACACACACACAGTTGGTGGGACCAAAGAGCCGCAGCTCCAACCCCCGCAAACACAACGAGGGGAGTGTACAACACACACACACACACACACACACACACACACACACACACACACAGAGGCGGGAGGTGGTAGAGGGGGTGTAGCAATCCAGGACATTGAGAAATAGCTATGCCCTCGACCACAAGAACAATACGACCAAACGTCACACTCCCGTCACGTCCTGCTGATGACACCTGTCTTTGACGCTTCCTTTCATGTGTGCTACTTCGCCCTCCACTCCAGCAGCAGTACTCCAGTACCTGCTTCCCACAGCTGCCCTCCACCCGTCTTAGCTACCTGCTACCGCCTTCCACAGATTATTTGAAACAAGTACATGTTGAGTAAGAAATCTTTGCAATAACCTTTGATAGAAAATGTACATAGCTTAGAGGATAGACTATTCCAGGCTGCGAGAATATGGCAGACTTGAAGGGATGATAAGTAAGGGAGGAGTGGTCCAGCCTGTATGCCACTCTGCTACTGTGGTCCAGCACTGACTGACGCGCCGCCACTGGACGCTTGCCTCGTATATCGATCTATGTTGTAAAGCTGTGTACATGTACCCTCCCTCACTCTGTCCCTGCCTCCCCCACCATAGCCCCCCCACCTCCCTCACCATAGCCCCCCACCTCCCCCTACTATAGTCCTCCCCCCCCCCCCCAAGGAGTCATCATTGTCCCTCAACCTGTCCTCTTAAAAAGAACGTCGCTTTTGGCCGTTTGTCTGTATGGCCGAATTTGGACGTAATTTGGAAATGAAAAAAAAATGAAAATAAATTTGGGATTTTTTTTTTCAACAACAGTAAGTTAAGGGTCCTCTGATAGGTTAGGTGGGCAGGAAATTCTCATAAAGTTTCAAAACGTTATGAAAAACGTGAATTTAAAGTGTCCTCTCATAACCTCTGTGCGTAGGCTGGACGACTCAAATAGAAAACGGAACAGAACGTCACTTTTGTGAGTCGATTTCATTTCAAATTACGTCCAAATTTGGCCATAGCGCGCATACGAACGAAAAGTGACGTTATTTTTAAGAGGACGGGTTGTGTCAGGAGGTTGACAAATACCCGTCAAGCATAGTGCCCCGTTTTCTTTGATTGTCCTTATGCCGCTACTCTCTGGCGTCCGTGTCGGCGGGGGATGGCTGAGTGGACAGCACGCTGGATACGTAGTACTCTGGTCTCCCCCGCAGGGGGAAACAGATGAGCAGAGTTTCTTTCACCCTGATGCTCTTGTTCACCTAGCAGTAAATAGGTACCTGGGAGTTAGACAGCTGTTACGGGCTGCTTCCTGGGTGTGTGTGGGGGGGGGGAATTCATCAATCAACTATTACTAACTATTGACAGTTGAGAGGCGGCCCGAAAGAGCAGAGCTCAACCCCCGCAAGCACAACTAGGTGAATACACACACACACACATTGTGTGTGATATATATGGTATATATTATGATATCATCGAGATTATATATCATCTATTATTTTAATGTAGAATATTATATATAATATGTATATCATTATATTATTATGTATATGTACATGTACATATATGTATGTATATGTATATAATGTAATATATGTAATGCATGGCTGTAATTTCAACTACGGGGACCGAGTGAGAACATTGAGAATACAGGAACGGAGAGAGAGAAGTATGGCGAGTGTGTGCACGACACTCCACCCATAATGTGCACGACACTCCATCCATAATGTGCACGACACTCCATCCATAATGTGCACGACACTCCACGCATAATGTGCACGACACTCCACCCATAATGTGCACGACACTCCACCCATAATGTGCACGACACTCCACCCATAATGTGCACGACACTCCACCCATAATGTGCACGACACTCCACCCATAATGTGCACGACACTCCATAATGTGCACAAAATAATGGCTGGCCGGAGTGTGTCATAGAGCCAAAGGTAAACAAACAAGGGAGGCGAGGCGAGCGCCGCACAAGACGGTGTAGCCGTCTCCTTAGTCTTCCCCCGGGAACTAGAGGCAGCATTCCCAGAACGACGCCAAGCAGCAGAAGACAGGTTTTGGTAGGAAATGTGTGACCCACCGGTTTGCGAGGGTGAAACTGCGAACCGGTTCAACCAGCAGAGGGGAGGTACCTCGACCTAAGGGAAGGTGTTTGACGGCTCCTCATACTTGGGTTAGTATTTGGAGCCGGGTGGTGGTGGTGGTTGTGGTGGTGGTGGTTGTGGTGGTTGTGGTGGTGGTGGTTGTGGTGGTTGTGGTGGTGGTTGTGGTTGTGGTGGTGGTGGTTGTGGTGGTGGTTGTGGTTGTGGTGGTGGTGGTTGTGGTGGTGGTGGTTGTGGTTGTGGTGGTGGTGGTGGTGGCTGGAACTCTAAAACCAGTCTGGGTTTCCTCACCTCGCCTGTCCGATATCACTACGAAAACCAGTCCTGGGGAGTACATTCTGGTGCTGATCGTACGTTATCACTCCCTCCTTCCCCTCTCCCCCACTCCCCCCAGTACACACACACACACACACACACACACACACACACACACACACACACACACACACACACAAGACACACACAAGACACACACAAGACACACACAAGACACACACAAGACACACACAAGACACACACAAGACACACACAAAAGGACCAAAGAGCCAGAGCTCAACCCCCGCAAGCACAACTAGGTGAGTACTCACTCACTCACTCACTCACTCCACACTCTCTGTCACACACTCCCACACTCTCTCTCACACACTCCCACACTCTCTCTCTCACACTCCCACACTCTCTCTCACACACTCCCACACTCTCTCTCACACACTCCCACACTCTCTCTCACACACTCCCACACTCTCTCTCACACACTCCCACACTCTCTCTCACACACTCCCACACTCTCTCTCACACACTCCCACACTCTCTCTCACACACTCCCACACTCTCTCTCACACACTCCCACACTCTCTCTCACACACTCCCACACTCTCTCTCACACACTCCCACACTCTCTCTCACACACTCCCACACTCTCTCTCACACACTCCCACACTCTCTCTCACACACTCCCACACTCTCTCTCACACACTCCCACACTCTCTCTCACACACTCCCACACTCTCTCTCACACACTCCCACACTCTCTCACACACTCCCACACTCTCTCTCACACACTCTCTCACACCCACACTCTCTCTCTCTCACACTTTCTCTCTCTCTCTCACACTCTCTCTCTCTCTCTCTCTCACACTCTCTCTCACACACACTCGTGGAGTCCCACCCATCCCAAAAGAGCATATATTAAACTTGAAAAGGGGCAGAAATTTGGTCCTCAAATGAGCTGGACCTAAAGTGTGACGAGAGAGAGAG